>NC_087513.1:109688193-110289652 GCF_963921805.1 Phalacrocorax carbo | reverse complement strand
CTTTTCCAATCATCTTGTCAATTTCCCCTTCTCTAGAAAGGGTTCTCAGTTTGCCTTCCTTCCCTCTAGTTCCAGGCTACTCGGCCCCATTATCCTAGCATCGGAGCAGCCGGGTGACAATGTGTTTACCTAGACAACAGCTGAAATCTTTTTGTGTATCTATCTCGCAGCACACAAGTATACGGATCAGATGGTTTCCATCTCATTTTCAAATTCTTCCTCTTCCTCCTCTCCTTGTGATGACCCTGCTTTTTCATCATCAACGAGCTGACTTTCACTTCCAAGATTTCTTCTTGTGTATATAGGGGCAACTCATACCGGCATGGGTTGATTCCTTGGTTCAGCTGCAGTACCTGTCATGGGTATTTGAGTGGTCTCAGTGCCTGTCACTTTATCATCAGATCCAGAGACCGTCTCTTCCCCTTGAGGATTCTGAATAGTGTTGCACAGGGCTCAGTAGGCATGGGCCAGGCCCCAGCGCATTGCAGTGATTTGTGTGTTTCTGGAACTTCCAGGGTGGCAGCATGCTTTTCCCAAACACTTTACCGTTTTTTCAGGATTCTGCACTTGTTCAGGGGTGGAGTTCCAAAACACTGGAGGTGCCCACTGTCCTAGGTATTTGCCCATGCTATCCCACACACCCTGCCGCTCATAACTATCCAGATTTGGGCAGATCTCTGGATGATATTCTTAAATTGCTTACTAACCTTAGACAAAACTGAAACAATATTCCTGAGAAATACCACTAGAAGTATCTTAACTATTCAAGGATGTTCAAGATACTAAAAAGGAAACATCATAGAATCTAGCTAAGGTGCCATTCTGTATTTCCTCCTTAAAAAACCTCTCAGAGGAGGTATAATTGCTAATTATCTCCATGAGGTGGTACCCAAAGTACAGTAATGGCTTCAGTAGAAAACCCAAATACCAGATTAAGCTCAAGGCCAGAGTTTTAATAACAAATCTCTCAGGCAAAACATCACTAATCACTGCAGAGCACAGAAAACTGCAAAAAACCAACACCGATCTTTAACATGTACAGCAACAAAAAGAGCATGACACAGATTAGATAAATATTGAGAACATAAGAATCAATATCGTGACCCGCAACTATTAACACATATAAATTCCTTAGTAAGCTCTGGTTAAGCTGTTTATTATCTCAAACCCTTTAAGCCCCATGTTGGTTGACAAAAAGGACTGTTGTGGTCTAGTCACAGTCAGCAACCAAGCTCGTGCATCAGCACTCGCTCACCACCCCCACCACCCACCTGCAGTGGGATGAGGGAGACAATCTGAAGAGCAAAAGTAAGAAAACTCGTGGGTTGAGGTAAGAACACTATATTATTATTATTATTATTATTATTATTATTATTATTATTATTATTATTATTATTATTATTATTATTATTATTGAAATGGAAAGGAAAACAACAAGGGACAGAGAGAAAGAAACAAAACCCAAGAAAAACAAATGATGCAACCACTCACCAGCCACCAACCAATGCCCAGCCAGTCCCTAAGCAGTGATCGCTGTTCCCTGGCCAACTACCCACAGTTTATACACTAAGCATGGCATGGAATATCCTTTTGGCCAGTTTATGTCAGCTGTCTTGGCTGTGTCCCCTTCCAGCTTCTTGTGCACCCGGCAGAGCATGGGAAGCTGAAAAGTCCTTGCCTTAATATAAATATTACTTAGCAAAACCAAAACATCGGTGTGTTACCAACATTATTCTCATTATAAATCCAAAACACAGCACTATACCAGCTACTAGGAAGAAAATTAACTCTATCCCAGCCCAAACCAGGACAGTCTTAAATCACCAGACTCACAGAGGGGGAAAGGATCTCTAAATTCTGAAATCAGAAAATAATTTTGCTCAGATTAATTCAAATGTATAAAAATGAGCCAAGAGAAATGAGTTTATAATTAATACTGACGGCTAAGAATGGAATATTTGCACATTGCTTTCTATTTTTACTCTGTAACTTGTCCAATATATAACTCAATTAATTAATTAAATATATTTGGAAAATAACACAGTATTACTGACATTTTTCTGAAAACAATATTTGTATTCTAGTACAATAACTTCTAGTATAAAAATTACTAGTGCAATAACATTATATAATCTATTGTATATAAAGTCTAATCTTGCTCTTTTTAATACAAACAAATGAAAATTTGGCATACTTACCTGAAGTGTGCAGATGATGAATTTTTTGATTATTTGTTAATAAGTATCTGAACAGTAACATCCTGCCTATACCTTATCTAAATTTTGTACATCAATTTTTCAGTTTGAGTGTTTCCTGTGTTGCAGGAGATTAACGTTTTGTGAGAGAATTCTTTAAGTAAAGGAGTTTAGCCAGCATTTCAAACACACCTACAGATCAAATTCCTCAGAAATGTAGGTGAATTTATGTACTATCTATCCTTTCTTTAATCATAGAACATCTCGAGTTGGATGGGACTGATAAGGATCATTGAGTCCAACTCCTTGCTCCTTGTAGGACTACCTAAAACTAAACCATATGACTAAGAGCATTGTCCAGCCACTCCTTGAACTCTGACAGGTTTCATTCACTGGCCCTAAAATTGAGCCCTGGGGAACCACACTTGTGACTGGCCACCAGCCTGGTGTAACCCCATCAAAATATATATTTTGTCATCCAGAGCTTAAGGAAAAAGGCAAAAATGAAAAACAATAATAAAAAAAGGTTGGACACCTAATAACATATACCATTAATTCTATGCTGTCTTTTATGGTTGAATTCAATGAAGTTTTTAAAGTCATGTTAGCATAAGATCTTAGTGAGGCCCGAGGAGTTCTTCATCCTTACTTTTTAATTTCTTATTTGCCTTTTTTTGTCCAGGACACTCTTCTATACAGATCAATGCCAGATTCTTTATTTTCATTTCTTTAATATTTCTGATGACTTGGTATGATCATATCACTGTTCTCCTGTCTAAAGAATTTTAGAAAAGAAGGAATAAAGGCCGATTTTAGAACAGTTAGGCTTTAAACATACATCTATGCATATTTACAACCTGTGAAATCTCCACAGGTCATGGACAGGACTGTACCTAACTCTGAAAAAAATAATATTACTTCTTCATCTTCTCTCTTCCACAGTTAGAGAAAACTGTCCTTTGTCATCAATTATGATATGATATAAAAATCCTGATTATTCAATGGGGGGAACACATGTTGTGTTTGGATAAAGTGGTATTTAACTCTATTGATCAACACAAAGTGTTGTCATAGTGAACATGGAGTACTGTAACATCATTCAACAGAAATGGTCTGTCAAAATCAGTCTGAGCTAAGCTCAGAAGCCAGAACGTACCAGAACATGAATCTTCCTCCCTGCCAGAATCTAAGTAACTGCACCCTGAGGTTAAATAGAAAATCTGGTTTTCCACTTCTATTTTCCAATATAGCACGAAGAGGAAGAAGGAAGGGAGAATAACATGCTGGATGGATCCAGCATCTCATGAGTATCTTCACTAATTACAAATATACTCAGCTTGTGAACTTAAAGAATCATATTTAAGCATGTGTGCATATACGCATATGTGGGAGGAGAGAGAGAATGTATGTTCATCATAGTATGTGTTAGTGTTGCAATGAGTGCATACATGTCAGTGGAGCTCTGTGAATTTACATCAGCTTTGCCATAAAAGCATAAGTATTAACTTACCTATAGTATCTGTGCATGTATGTGCAATCATTACGACTCATATGCAAATTATCTGATGCCTTAGATAACTGGTTTTGGCTTCTGAAATATGTGATGTTTTAAAGAAAATGTGCATTTATCATTGGACTTAGAAACCTAACCTGGATGTTGAAATACTTTGATATGACAAAGGAATCCAGGGGACTGGAGCATCTCTTTCATGAGGAAAGGCTGAAAGACCTGAGGGTTTGTTTAGTTGGAGAAGGCAAGACTGAGGGGGGTTCTTATCAATGTTTATAAATACCTGAAGGGCAGGGGTGAAGGGGATGGGGCCAGGCTCTTTTCAGTGGTGCCCAGCAACAGGCCAAGGGGCAATGGGCACAAGCTGGAACACAGGAAGTTCCAGCTGAATATGAGGAAAAGCTTCTTTCCTGTGTGGGTGCCAGAGCAGGGGCACAGGCTGCCCAGGGAGGGTGTGGAGTCCCTTCCCTGGAGACATTCAAACCCCACCAGGATGCGTTCCTGTGCCCCCTGCTCTGGGTGTCCCTGCTCAAGCAGGGGGGTTGGGCGAGATGATCTCCAGAGGTCCCTTCCAACCCCTGCCGTTCTGTGATGCTGTGAATAACCAAGATCTTTGAAAGTACTGAAGCCTAAGTAATTTCAAGAGTTAAAAAAATGGAGTTAACTGTTGTCTGGTCATCAGGTGGTAAAGGTATACAAAATCAAAAGCTTATTCACTAAGATCCCGTTCCCTCTGTATGAAAATGTTTATGCTGATGTCACATTATGATGTTTTGTATTAACAGCATGAAAAATTATTTGAGTAAGAAATGGTTTTAAAGATTGCTGATGTCAGCAACTGTTTATAAGCCAATGCTAATTGTATTCCTTCAGCCAAAATATTATATTTGGATTAGTAGAATGGAAGGATGCCTTGAAGCTCTAGGAATGGCAGCAACTTTATTATTATTTTAAAAATATTATTATTTTATATATTAATAATATATTATATATAATTATATTTTATTGCATTTATTTTATTATAGCCATTATATATTATTATTTTATATAGTTATATATTATTATGCCTATAAAGTAATTTAATTTTTATCATTAAAATAATTTATTCTATTTATTATTTTGGAAAATTCATTTTCCAAAATATTCAACCAATTTTTTACTCAGCCTCTCTGAGACTGAGTGACCTTTTTGACATCTTCTCAGCTGTCCTCACAAAAATATTACTTGCAGCTGTGTTGCAATGCACTGATGGCTGTGCACAATAATCTACTCCATAGAAGAATGCTGAAGACTGTGCCTTGATTTTTGACTTCAGGCAGTAAAAAGCCTAAGATCCTGCTGTCAGTTGTAGTTCATCTCTTGGCTTGTATGCAATTTTTTCTTCTTTTCTTTCTTTGCTTTTACATAAAATAAACTAACTTAAAAACATGCAGTTGAATCAAAACTATCTGCAAAATCAGGTTGAATTTGACAAAGAGTTTTCACCTGGGAAAGGAGAAAGAAGGACAAATTTTGAGAAGAACTTTTTTTGTTTCGTCGAAAGAGTTCTGTTTCATTTCAGCTCAAACAAATTGGCATTCTCTTTCCTTGCTCCAGAGTTTTCGTCTCCACTATTAACCTGAATAAAAAATGCATTGCTTTTCCACATTTAATGCTACGAATATCTGTAGAGATAGCAGCTGAAAGGATGAGATTATACCCCTTTTTATGATCTGAGTGGCCTCCATAATACCTCAGTCAAACAATTCAAATTTTCTGGCATTCAGGCAATATTTTTTTCACACAAAGTGTCAAAGGCACACTGATGTTATGGCTTTCTGGTGAACCTTTTGGACATATTAAAGACAAGCACTCTACATTTAATAGCTTTAAGACTGTTGTGGAATACTAATGCTTTAGATTTTTCTTATGGTTCCATAGCAGACTAATGTTTCGCTTTACATAGGTATGGTTATATTTGATTTTATTCAATGCTGCATCAGCATTTCTACATAAAATCTGCTACAAGTAGAGGTTGCAGGACGTTAGTGGAGTCCTTTCTGTGTAATGGCTTCAATCAGTCCTACACTGAAGGATTACAGATGCTGCAGCAGTGCCAGCTCATCTTGGTTCTACAGAAAGGTGGTAACAGCTCATGCACTGACATCTGTGTTGGTGTGTACAGAAAATGTGTAGATACCTCAGAATCCAACCAGTTCCAACTTCTGGAGTAGTTCTGCCAGAAAACTCAAGACATTGTGAGCTCTCAACCTATTTGAGTCAAATAAGTTTCTTAAAGCAGAAGTTTAGTAGACAGAACAAGGCAAGAAACTGAAAAGGCCAGAGCATGTTACCAAACTGCAATGGCTCAGAGAAGAACAGAAATAATATGCAGTGAAGAAATTCTCCTTGCAGTACAAAAATGAAGGAAAACATCTAAAATGGCCTTAAGAAACAATGCAGGAATTTAAAGCTGCTAGTACCTCACAGAATTCAAGTCCCCTTTTCCAAATCATGGGAACCACCGAACACTAAAGAGATTCTAGTGTATAAGAAAATTATTATAAACAGAAAGTGTTGAGGGATTATAAAGGAAGGTGTAACTAAGTGTTCTTAGTATAGTAGCAAAAAGCCACACTAAAATAGACATTATTTGCTTACTTTTTATCCTGAGTCAGACCTTCACAATGCCCAAAGTATCTTGCATAATAAAATATTACAGGGTTGTCATTAAACATTTCATGTATATTCTTGAAAAAATGTAAAGAGAAGTGAGCTCCAAAAACAGATTAGAAAAATTAATGACAAGAGCACTGTATTTTGATGGGGGGGGGGGGGGGGGGGGAAACCCAACCAAATAAACTTCCAGTCAGCTATTAATATCAACTCTTTAACTTCAGAACTGGGTCCATGAAATGAAAAAATAAGAATTAGGAATAGAATTCTTATATATGATGCCATACCACAGAAAATGCAGGAAACATGTAATTTGAAAATACAGCAAAATATATTCACTATATTGACAAGAGGAATCTTTCATTTGACATGGCTATCGTCTTGAATTTTATTATGTTGCTTTCTGTTAAAGCTGTTTATTATTTCATATTCTACAAAATATGTTCTTAATCCTTAAAATGCTAGTAAGCCTGCATTTTGGTCAACGTTTGAAACTCTGAAATATGAAAATTCACCGGAAGACTTTCCTTCACTGAAATTCTTTGCTAATACGTTTGTGGTACACAACTTCAAAATGACAAAAAGGTGATTGATTCTGTCACCTATATACCTACAGGTTCACAGCTTCAAAACTTTTTCTGAAATCTGTAATAAAAATGTATGTATTTACTAGTTGTATCTGAAAGGGAAATATAAAAGCTAAACTTCATTGGGAACACCCTGTATTATAGGCTGTAATAGTCTTACTTCGCATCTACTTCATACAAAAATAAAAAATGGCCTGTAAAACCTTGGATGGAGAAATTTAATTTTTTTCTTTTTCTGTTCAATGATTTCAGTATTTTGTCATTTTTTAAATCAGCTGGATTTCATTCAATCCTGTCTAGAATTTCAGGATTATTATTTTAAATATCTTCAATGAGTAAATTATCTACTATATTTTTTGTATTGTGACAAAATGCAACTATACCTGGTTTTATCCTATTTTATTGTCTCTGTTCTTAAAGGGTTAACAGCTCTACTCAGGACACATTGTGGCTTAAAATTCATTCCTTAAACCAGAACCTTCAGCTTTGTTTTAGTCAACCACCACAATAGGTAGTACCTGTTCAGAGTAAGACATTTTAAAATATTCTACAGAATAAATTTACTGCTAGAGAAGACATTGTTAAGCAAAAGGAAAGGGAGTTCTTCACAGCAACCTCTAGAATGTGAGGATTTTGGAAAGAGAACAGGACTAAGATTATTTAAATTTGAGGCTATGCAGAAAAACCCTGCAATACCATGAGTAGGCTAGACAAAGCAAGCTGACTCCTAAGAACTAGAACTCTTTTATGGGGGGTGGTGCTTTATTACAGTCAATGGGGTACTGGAAATGGACAGGTGAGAGCTTGCAGCAGACCAGAAAAGTGGTTGTGCATGCATATATTTGTGTCTACCAATGTGCACACAGGGACAAATCTGCATGTATCTCTCTGCTTTGAAAAGGCAAAAAAGAGAGAGCATGGACTATTTTGGGAAGCAAGAAGCATAATTCCCCAATACAAAAGTTAGAGGACTGCTGCTCTAAAGAACTAGACCCAGAGCAAATATTATGAACAAATCACTGCTAATTACTATATTAGTTTCTCTAGAGTGACACTTAAGCAATATGAAAAGAATGACAAATAGAACTACAATACAATATTAAAAAAGTAAGATTTTCCTTGAAGCAAAAAGTTCAAGGCAAGTTTTGCATGAGAAGTGGGTGTTAGTTGTCAGAAACAAGTAATGGGGATGGCAAGACATATATAAGCCCAGAAGGGAATCTTCTGCGCTCTCACTTACTGTTTGCTCACATAAAAGCCATATGTCTCTGACAAACTTTTATTGCATTTGTTTCAATGTGTTATTAATCAGAGAGTAATTAAATGCATCAATAACTACATTTTTAATTAAAAAAATTGTACTATCTAATTCTTTCTGAACTTAGTCTGCTAATATCCTGTACTCTGGAAAACACTTGAAAATAAGTTTCAGAATACGTCTTTGTGGTCTGGACTCAGCAATACTTTTATCCAGATTTTTTGATTGCTCTGTGCATTCAGTTCTTGATGTGAATGGTGGTTCCCTCATCAATACTCAATATAAATTAAGATTATACAAAAGAAAGCAGACAAATTTTTATGTATTACTTCAACACATTATACAAAACACTTTTGAAAACTAAAAATCAGGAGCTGTTACTATACTATATTGTAACAGGGTTTATGACAAAGATCACTACTTCAAAGTGACTTCTAAAGACTGTTGGTTCCTGTTTGGCCTGGCTTTTTTTTGTCTGATTTAATTACAGCAGAATGCACCTTTGCTCTGTGAGATTGAACAGGTAGAATTCGTATCTGAATGAAAACTTTTCCTGAAGAATCAGAGGAACACAAGGAACAGACCAAGCCTTACCATTGTTTTTAACAATGTGTAATATACTAAAGTGAAAACAAAAAAGAATACCACATATGGAGAAATAACTCCAGACAGTTTCTTTCTTCTTCTTGTTCTTCTCCTTCTTCTCCTTCTTCTCCTTCTCCTTCTCTTCCTATTGTTGCTGATGATGAGAAGTTATGAAAGGAAGTAGAAACCCAACAGAGTAGGAAATATCCTCATGGCACCTGAATCTCTCTCATGAGCCTGAATAGGCATTATTCTCTGTGTCCAGCTCATGCACGGAAGTCACACTGTGAAGGTCCCTCCTGTTTGCTCTAGGGATATTCTAGGGGTGATGTGCTGCATTCACCTACAAGGCTGGGGAATAGCTTTGCACATACTTTTACATTTGCACAGACAATTCACTGCACTTGTGTGCCAGGCTGGTAACAAGCAGATGTTTTTTATAACATAAGCAAGGAAAATATGAGTGATACAGAGATTTCCTGAAGCTGGAAAAGGAGGATCAGAGCACACACAGGATTTTGAATGGCCAAATAGTTTTGCTGGAACACATGCTCTGTGTTGGTGAAAAGCAGTGCCTTCTTTCCTGGCAATTTTTAATTTAACACCTTTGGACACTCCACCACAGTCTCAGCCTCCTTCATCCTGTCCATAGAAGACTTTTCACCCGGCCACTTGCAGCTGCCCCCACTGGTGCCACACTGAAATTTTTGTGATGTCCTTCTCCTCTTATTCTGGTATCCTGGCTGATTCAGTCCCAGCCTTCAGTCTTACTTTCCTGATCCTAATCCCATCTCAGTGTTCATTTCTCTGGTCTCAGTCTGGTGGCCAGCCAACTCCATGTCACTCATAGTCTCCCCATTTGCAGCACCTGTTTGTAATGGCCAGAAGTGTCAAGGTTTAAGTAGGAGGGGGTTACAATGGTACCCTGTGTGGGAGAAGGCCATGAACCACCATGTGCTGGTCACAAAGGGTGACGCATGCTAGAGCAGGGATACCCCCAAGGGACTGTGGCTGTGGGTTACCTATGCCAAGGCTGGGACAACAGTGAAGGACTGCTGTTCATGAGTGACCCACACCAGAGCAGGGATGCCTATGAGGTACCATGACCTGTGGGTGAACCGTGTCAGAGCAGGGATATCCTTGAAGAACTGCAGCCTGTAGGCAACCCATGAGAGGGAGGGAACAGACCTGAGGCACCACATCCTGTGGGTGATCTAGACCAGAGCAGAGGCACAAAAGAATAGGTTGGCAGGAAATCATTACCTGTAGGGTGGCAGAAAGGAACCACTACACCCAGAGTGGCCAAACGCCATCTCATGCAAAAAATACCAAAACATGTTTACGCAGATCACCTCTCCCTCCTATGCCACCCAAAACCTCCCTGAAAGAATTTTGGTGGAAAGAATGTAACCCTCAGTGACCATATGGAAAATAGAGGCTATGGAGGGAAGAGGATAGATGTTATGTAAGCATTTATTTAATTGTTGGTCTTTTTCTTACTGTCTGAATCAGGGATCAGAAGCTCGTGTCCACTGGCAAGGAAAGAATTCAAATAAAATTATCCTACTTGAGACTGTTTTGCTGGCAAAACCATGCAATACTGTATGCAAGCCATCCGCACCTCACCACATATTCTTTGTTCTTTTGCCATCCCAGCTCTATTAAAGTCTTCTTTGGTCAGACTGATTTATTTTCCCAGCCAACCTCAGCCTTCAAAGCTACTCTGTAAGCCCATGTTCCAGTTCCTCATTTTTACCTGTCTTCCTGCACTCAAGCCCAAATATCTCCTTTTAATGCCCCAATATGTCATCCATACCTCGGTGGACAACACTTCTATTCAGGACAAAACTTTTATTCTATCTCTTGATTCTTCCTTCAATGGGAAGTGCAGAAAAGAGGGAACAGGGAGCACAGAACAGATGAGTCACACAGACTTTTCATCTACTGGCCAGCTCTGGACTTCTGCTTCAACACAAAAGATTAGTAATTGAAAGGAAAATGTTCTTATAGTATGGCCAATGCAAAGAAAATCTTTGAAGAATTAAGCAACAAAGCTCCAAAAATTAGTACTGAACTTCTGCAAGCTATTTAAAATCAAAATGTTAAGGTTCTACTCCCAGTTATATGGATAAAAAGTTGTTTAAAATTATTTCAAGATTTGGGGGTTGAGAGTTGGAGGGTGGGGACTGACTTTTTAAAAATAAACATTTGATAATAATAGTATTTACTAAAACATCTGACAGAAAAATAAAGGCCAGATGGTTAAAGTTTAGGAAAGTTAGAAGCTGGTAGAAAACCTGCATGTAGCAGTTTATATTAAGAAGCATCATAACATCAATAATAAGTTGTACAACCTCAAATATTTGTTACAATAAAATATAGCAGAGCATTTATTCTTTTTTTAATTTCAGCAAAGGAAAACAAGGTCCAACTTCTTTGCAGAAAGAAAAATTGGCTTTCTGCCAACTGGTTGATTTATACAAGTTTCCCATGTTATTTATTAGTGCAGTGTTATGCCAGTATTGGCAGGTTTTATGGTGCCTTCAAGCTTGCAGAGAACTTTGCCAAGAGAGCCTAACAGTTTCTTCAAGTAAGTAATGCTATATGCCCTGGTTATTCCAAACTTCAACGATGTTTTCAAGGTCATTAAATTATTTTTGAGCAATTCTAATAATATATGTATATATTCCAATACTTTCACTGTAAAGCTATCAACCATAAGTTTTATAAAACTTATGCTTTTATTTCTTATCTCCTATATTGCCAGAGCAGGAAATCTAAAGGTTAGGAATTCAATTCTGGTTAATATCCCTTACATATTTTTTTTTCTGCACCTACATTAAAATTCATAAAAACAATGTGCAACAGCACTGCTTTTGTTACCCAACCCATGGTTTTAACATTTTCTGGGATTACTAGACTGTTGTAGTATTTCTGGAAGGTGTTGTAGCATTTCAGACATTAGCATAGTTTAGTGAACAAAATATTTACAAGGAAAAGTAGCAGTATATTTCAAAGATATATTTCATTTACCTTGATTTGTGCATAGTATCAACCATTTCTGCATGTATTATCTTTTGAAAAATTTACTGTAAAAAACCTGTTACTATTAAAATAGTCCATACTAGGTCTTTCAACATAATGGCCAGAATTTTCCTCCATGGCCTTCTAAAGAGTCTGCTTTCTCTGTCTTTCTTCATTAGAGAATTTCTGTTAGTGCTCAGGAGGAATTTTCAACTTGAGTGCTCTCACCTGCAACACATTTTACATGTCTCAGGAACTACAGAGAATTTTCTTACACAACAGTGGGAAAAAGCAGCTGGCTTTCAGTATATAAGATTTTCAAGTATATTTTACAGGAATCTATCAGACTTTATGCTGCTTTTTTTCAAGCTCTAACCTCAGAAAAGGTATCATGTTTGTGAAAGTAAAGTTCTTACCAAGAACGAAAGAATTTCCATGTCAGAGTGCTGTTAGGAGACTATTGAGAGCTGAACCACAAGTGAAAAGACCTCAGTGGCTGAAACAGTAGTTCAATACCAGAATTCAGACAGGTAGAAAGATACTATGGCAACCACCAATCTACCATTCAGTTAATGCTTAGGAGGCAAGTCCTCTTAAATGGATTGAAAAGGAAGAAATCAATTCAAATTCCCAGGATATCAAACATTTGTGTGTGAACATTTGTAAAGAATTGAAAGGATAGTGCCCAGTTTTCTTGTCAATTCCACTTTGGTAAATGACTCAGCCTATTTGCAAAACTAGAGTTTATCCATTACAGCTGATCAAATTTCTCCAGTAGTAATACAAACTTTTTAATTATTGCATATGTCCACTTGTATGTCCACTTGCAAAATTGCCTGTGGCTTGAGAGGAGCACTCATTCCAAAATCCCAGCATTGCAAACAAATTTTGACAGAAGATGACCTTTTGCAATCAAAGGACCTATGTAGGAAACAAAACTTGCTGAGGCCACAGTTTGATCAAAGGATTTATAATATGGCTCTTCATAGTTGGAAGACAAATGCACATTTCAAATGTGAAGGACTTTAGTACAATACAAGCCATTTTTTAACCACTGATCTAGCAAAATAATATGTTCATAGACAATGTATATTACGCATCTGCTGCAGCTGACAGAAAAACAAAAAGATAGTTCATGAATATGTACTACTGGGAAATTTGATTTTTATTCTATTTTGAAATCACAGGCTTGCTGTTTCCTTGCCTTCAGAAGATTATTTTTATGATATGAATTTCAAGCAGTTTCTTAAATCTAGCTTTACTTTACTATTCTTAAGAAGCTTACCAGAACTATGCTGCATTTTAAAACCTATCTTCAATTATCTCATTTTTAAAAACAGCACAGTTGTCTTAAAAGAATGCATTGACATGCCTAACCTGAACCACAGCTCCTTGCAATTTTGTATCAAAGAGAGACACAGACCTGTTTTACATCTAGTTTTTAGGAGAATAGTATTAACCAGTTACAAAGTCTTGGTTTTGCTTAACTATGAAAAGGCCTTGAATTTACAAAATGAAAATATACAAAAAAGGACTTGTAAGTCTGAAGGCAGATTAAATTTTAGTTTACACTCACAGAATGGCAATTCTGTCTTTTTTAGCTAGCTTGTATTGGTAAGATAACTGAATTCTTGTGATATCTAGAACACAGGGATATGGACTGTATTTCCTGTGCAATGTAAAGTAGCCATAAGCCACCAGCTCATCCACAGAAAATAAAAACTGTCCTTACTCATGCAGATAGTCCCAATTCAGCTAGGACATGTCAAAGGCAAGGTGATATAAAGGCAATATAAACCCAGGAAAAAAACCCTTATACTTCACAGGGTTCAGGAAGTTTCCAATTGTTTTAGTAGGGTTATGTTAGTAAGCAAAACCAGTCAAAATATTTCCGATCAATATATTTCATCTTTTAAAATGTCAATTTTGTGGAATCAAAATACATGATAAAATTTAAAAAAGAATATTTATGAGACCAAAATTTTTCATTTTGACTTTATTGTGTTTGTAATACTAACTGTATTATAGCAAAGATACTGGAGCAGTGAAATGAAGTAAAAAACCAGAGTGTTAAGACCTTATGAAAACTTAAGAATTAGACAGCTTAAAAAAATTTCATTTGATTATAAGATTGTTGGTCATGTGGTTTAATATACATTGGTGGAAAAAAAAGTGCTCTACATTTTGGTTATCTGCTTTAGCAGACATTTTTGTGTCTGAGTACTGATGTAAAAACATATACATATATGTATATGATTTGTTTTCAAGGTGGAAATTATAGCTTATTTTGAGAAAGATTATATGTATGTAACTGGAAAAAAAAGATGAGGCCTGTATGCTGTTACTAAAGATCAATCAGCCAACCAAATTTTAGAACCAAAGCATAATATTGCTCATTCACTAAAGCAGATCCTATAGCTTCTGTGTAGTGTGTTTTAGTAAGAAAAGAGACCTTTAAAATACAGGCGTGCACATAGTATAATTACTCACACAATTATATTACCTATTACGAAGAGTACCTTCGAAAGCACAGTCTTTTTCCTGGAAAAGGGAGGTCTTCAGCAACAGGAACCCCCATGGGCAGAACTTGAAAGAGACATAAGGTTATTAGGAATTATTTCTGAAAATTGCAAGGCTTTCATCAGTTAGTCTTGTGGATAATAAGATTGTTATTGTTGTCTCCACTCCTTTACAGAAAAAGTTGGTGCTGAAAGAAAACCCTTTACAGGAAATGAAATAATGTGTGTGGTCTCACCTTCCAACAAATATTCAAAATATCATAATCTGTGGTGTCAGTTCTGTACTTTTCTGTTTTCTTTTAAAAGTCAATAATGAATTTTTCTCCTCTCCTGGATCAAAGTTATCTGATAAAATTTCTAGTTAGTTGCAATTAGAAGTAGAAAAAAATTGTTTTCTAGAAATGTGATAAAATAGAAACATTTTTCTTATCTTTGTGCCAGGGACACATCATTGCTGAGTCTTAATCTCCAGCTCCCATTTGTTACATTTAAGCCATGTTATTAACCAAAATATAAAGCTTCAGGGATACTGTTATTCATAGAATCATAGAATCATAGAATATTTTGATTTTGAGGGGACCTTTAAAATTCGTACAGTCCAACCCGCTCTGCCATGGGCAGGAATATTTTTCACTAGATGAGGTTGCTCTAAGCCCCACCCATTCTGACCTTGAACATTACCAATGATGGGATATCCACAACTTCTCTGGGTAACCTGTTCCAGTGTCTCACCATGCTCATCACAAAAAATATTTATTCTTATGTCCAGTCTAACTCTACTCCCTTACACTTTAAAATCATTGCCCCTCGTCTTGTCACTACATCCCTTGGTAAAGAGTTCCTCTCTGTCTTTCTTATAAGCCTTCTTTGTATATTGAAAGGCCACAATAAATTTTCCCTGGAGCCTTCTCTTCTCCAAGCTGAACAACCCCAAATGTCTCAGCCTTTCTTCATAGGAGAGGTGCTCCATCCTTCTGATCACTTCTGTGGCCCTCTTTGGACCCCTTCCGAAAGGTTCTTTCCTATGATGGGAGACACTTTGTTCCCCAGTCCCTGCCTTGATGTTGAGGGGCTTGAGAGATGTGAGAAGAGAGATTAGTGTTGAAAAATTAGGTAAAAATGTTGTTGGAGTACCTGAGTACCTTAGCCTTCTCCATGTTAGTTGTTACCAGTTCTCCTGTCAGACAATGTACATTTTCTTTAATCTTCCTTTTCTGGCCAACGTACCTGTAAAAGCCTTTCTTATTCTTTGCATCCCTTTCCAAATTCAGCTCCACCTGTGTCTTAGCTTTCCTGATTACATCCCTACACATCTGGACAGTATCCCTATATTCTTTCCAGAACACACACTTCTGGTTCCACTGCCTATGCATTTCCTTCTAGTTTGATCAGCAGCTCCTTACTGAGCCATGCTGGTCTCCTGCCATCCTTGCCTGACTTCTTACATGTAGGAATCAAGACCTCTTGTACTTTAAGAAATTTGTCCTTAAAAAGCTGTCAGCTCTGCTCAGCTCCTTTATTCCTGAGAGCAGGGGTCCATCCACTAATTCCTTAAATAACTGAAAGTTTGTTCTCCTATAATTCAGTGTCCTGACTCTACTCCTCAACCAGCCCATATTCCTCAGGATTGTGAATTCCACCAAGGCATGATCACTGCAGCCCAGGCTGCCACTAATCTTTACATCTCCAATTAGTTCAGCCAAGGTGGTAAGCAACAAGTCTAGTAATGCTTCTCCTCTGGTCAGGCTGTCTGTCACCTGGATTAAGAAATTATCCTCAATGCACTCCAAGAATCTCCTGGACTGCTTACAGCTTTCTGTGCTGCTTTTCCAGCAAATTTCAAGGTGATTGAAATCCCTCAGCAGGATCAGAGCCTGCAAGTGCAATGCTTCCTGTAGTTGAAGTAAGAATGCTTCATCAACAGGCTCCTTTTGGTTGGGCTGCCTGTAGTAAACACAAACCATAAGTTTTCCTTTGTTGGGTTGCCCCTGATTTTTACCCATAAGCTTTCAACTTGTTCATCACTGTTTTTCAAAGACAACTCTGCGCAGTTGTCCACTTTTTCCACATAAAGGGCAACCCCCACCCTCTATCCCTCCTTCCTGCCTGTCCCTTCTGAACGGTTTATTGCTATCAGTTGCAGCACTCCAGTCCACCACGTTTCAGCAGTAGCAATTAAGTCATAGATTTCTGGCTGAACAATGGCTTTCAGCTCCTCCTCCTTGTTACCTAGGGTGCCTGTGTTGGTATAGAGGCACTTCAGCTGGGCTATTTATCATTTTGTTAAACATATAAAAAGAACACTTGGTCATGAAAAAGATGGTATGGTCAAGATAAGGGTGGAATAAATGTTTTGGAACAGAGAACTGACCCTGCAAAGGATGGTAACTATTAATAATATGATAACAGTGCTTTGACTATATTGTATAAATTCTTGAACACCTTCACCAGAGGAATATTAGATTTCATTAACAAGCTGTGAGATCTTGGTAATTCTCTTCGCATTTTTACTGTTTATTCCACTTTATGGAAGGAGAAAATGAAAAAGGAAAAAGTAACCAACATGCTTCAGATGAATGGTTGGGTACTTTTTAGCAGGCATTCCTATAGTGCCCTCTTGTGATAACTGAGCTGTGGGTTCTTGAAAACATCTTTGACAGTAATACAACATAATAGAAAATGCCAGGCTTGATCAGAGCTGCCAAAAATTTATCAGGTGTTCAGATTCCCATAACGACAAGTACCAGCTGCTTCAGGACACCACAAAAAGAATTCAGATGGCTTCCATACCAGAAGTCTCCTCTTAAACCTTGTCAAGGATTAATTCCTTTTAAGAAAATGTACAAACATTTACTTCAGACTAAGTCATCAACGTATTTAGCTGCCAACTCTGTTAGTGGACACAAAGATCTTGAATGATTTTTTAAAAAATGCTGTTCTTTGACCTCAAGAGTATATTCTGTCCCTTAAACTTTCTGAATCTGTTAATTTTTAAATTGTTTATTTATCTCTCTTTAATTTCACTGATGTCTCCATTTTTTTCCTTCTAATAGATGAAATAATATATATATAGAAGAAAGAAGATATGCACAGTTTACCTTTTCATGCCATTAATCATTGTAAGAAAGAAAATTTCAACCTTTTTTGGATCCATATTGGCTTCTATCCTCATGCAGTGTGTTGACTTTTTATAAATAAGGTGATAGGAGGATCTGACAGCATTCCATATGAGAAAATATTAGGCGGTGTCCTCACTATGCGGTACTACTAGGTATTCAATTTTTTATTTTTTTAATACTTTATAATATTGCTGGGTTTTCTAGTTGCTCTCTGATCAGAGGTGCCATGGATATTTCTAGCAAGATAAGAAAATAACATTGGTACCAATGTGCTGAGATTTAACTTGAAACATAACTCGAAACTCATTTAAACACATTTGCTGAAGCCAGCTGAAATTCTGAACAGAAAGTGTATTATCTCTTCTAAGCATCTTGGTGGATCCCTGTAAAAAACAGACTAGAACATTTTCACTAGAAATTTTTAATTTATTCATATTCGGTAGATATCTATGTTTATTTCTGCTTGGTCAAAATGTCTTTCATCAACCTCAATGCTCAGACTCAGTGAACTATATATGATTTGGGATTCCATCAGGCACCCCAAGTTCATTGACTTTCTTGTATTCTTTAGCTTATGTTTTTTACTACCCAAGACGTGCAACTTTTCTAGAAAACCTTCATGAGGCTCAAGCAAAATGTTCTTTTCAATGTCTACAGCTCCCCTCCACCTCCTACTCATCCATTCCTCCATTCCTTCATTCCATCCTATATGAAGTAAGCATGATTAGATTGGAAGAGGTTATTTTGGTTTATGGTTCTGAGATAGAAAACTAGAGTTAATTACCATTTCATTGTATCTATCTTCTGAAGCATCTGGTGTTGCAGTTGTCATCTAAGCTGTGTTCATGTTTTTCTAGTCTTCTGTATTTCCAGAATACTTTTCTTAGTTTAACAGAGATGTGTATGCATTTTTTTTGTACCTATTATGTGCTTTTGCATTTGTAGAAACACAGAAGAGAGGAAATCCAGTCTAGTCTTGGTCTGTCTAATCTAGTTTATCCAGGCCAAAGCCTAAAATCTGAATCAAATGGTGATAAAGTTTAGATTTTTAAGGCAAGCCCATAAAAGTTTGTTTGACAAAGTCTTAATCTCTGGTGACCTGATTGGTGCGGCTTTATTGACAATATATTTTCAAATTTCTAAAACTATACAATATAATTAATATCTTTCAAAGGACTGCTTGATCTAATTACTTTGATAGCATCAACCAACTAATTTTACCTCCTGTTCTCCCATTTAGTTTCTTATCTTGGTATCAACCAATCATGGTCTTGGTACATGTTGCTGTACGCTTCTACGGGACAACTTATCTTGGGCCGCATATCTCCGGGACACAGGGCTCTACCCACCCTGGGGACAGTGATGCACAGACATCAATATGATGGATACAAAATGTCCGTTTATTTAACTGCATCACACGCTTATATAGCTCTTGTGCTTCCTGTTCCTGCCACTCCTATGGGGAGGAGTCTATCTTTCCGTCACATCCCGTGATCTTCTGGTCGCCAATCCCTGTCTATTCCCCTACAGGTACAGTATTTGAAGAGCAAGAAAAGATTACTATTATAAGGTAATTGGTCTGAGATATTTTTCCACCTTTTCAATATATGTGCCATATAAGGCTTTCTTCTCAACTGCTAGATGTTATAATCGCTTTTTCTGAGTGTGATACATAATGGATTATTTTCTGAACTAATGTAAAATAAAACAATACTCACTGCCCTAATGACAGTATGACAGTACACAAGGTATTCTTTAGAATTTTTTCTTTATTATACGCATATATTTCTGGATAACTGAAAATGTAATATTTTATTCTTATTAAATTATGATATTGATATATATCCTGGGTCTTAATGTTACACAGGAATTTACCAAATACCTTTCAGCATATCTATGTCATGTACTCCATTTAATTCAACAGATAATACAGCATAAGATCATGAAGGAGTTCATTATACCTCTGTCAGTCCACTATGTATCTGCTAACAATTGATTAGTAAGCAATTTGACTGTGGGACGACCAGAGTAATTCTAGGATGCAAACATTATGTTCTGTGTTTTGTCTCAGTCCCTTGAAAACATTATGCATATTCTATTTATTTTATTTATTTTACTTTAGCTGTATTTCTGATGCTTTTCCTTGTGGTTTTTGTTTCTTCCTATTGGAAGCGGCCAGTCAGGTCTTTTTAGAAATTATTTTTCTTTTTTTTTTTCCTCTTTTCCTTTTTTAAGCTAATGTTGCCAATATATAACAAAAAAATGCTGAAATATTTCTGATATAGATTACTTGGACTCAACTTATACCAATCAGATTCGGTTCTAAGAAGGGAAAATAAAAAATACATAGTTACTATACTATTAACTATGAAAACCAGGTAGAAATATGAAATCAGACAGATTTCTTCAAATTCACATCACAATTTTTACAACATCCATGTATAAAACCAGAATGCTTTCCTTTTAAACAATTTTATTTAGTCACTATTTTTTTGATGTATTTTAAACAAAAAATGGTTGAAATTTCGGTTGGTTATGCTGCTGATAATGGAGTTAAAATATGAGATTTCAGGTTAAATGCATTTTCTTATTGAAAGAGGAATTGGAAGGAAATTTAGAAAAGCATGAGAAACCTATACAGCTTAGTCTAATAAATGACCATTGACATTATAATGAAAAATTTAAACACTAAGAACTTCCCTACCACCAGGCCATTATTTATTTTTCTACAAGTAATAATAATAACTCCTTATTCATACATACTCTTATTTGATTGTCATACAAAGGCAGTTTGTTTATTTTGCATAAATACACTTAGTATATGTAATGAAGTACAATAATATGAGCCATTACTGAGCTAAATGCATTATGCAAAGCTTTAATGTATGAGTCTGCATAAAAATTAATGCAATCAAATAAATAAAAAAATAAGCTTTTAATAACATTCATTGCATATCTTCATTTTATCTATTTTGTTAGTGAAACTGTACTGAGGAAAATACTGGCCTGAAGACTTGACTAGGCCATGGTATCTTTCCCTGCAGTGACCTTCATGCAGCAGGGATGAAATGCAATAACATTTGTCATTTGCTGCCATCAGCAACCTTTCAGTCAGGACACGGGATCATATTGACATCTGACGAGAGCAAGATGAGGCAATCTACATCATGAGCTAAGTATCCTTGAGTTCACTTCTGGTTATGTCTCCTTTAAATCACAAACGCAAACATGATATTGCCTGTACCCTGATCTGTGGTGTGAAATATTAATTTACCACACATCCTAATTTCTCAGAAAAAAGGAAACTTGGCTCTGATTGTGGGTATAACTACAAGTAGCACCAATGAACAGTGGTATTTCCTCATCAATTCCGTCATCGAGTCCCAAAAAAATTTTATTTTCTTTATGGCTGCATTTTCTTACTGCTACTCATTATTTCTTGTGTTTCTTCATTTCCTTCTACTTTGTGTGGCTAGTAGACTAGTTGTGAGATAATATCAGAAAGGCCTCCAATATTCTTTACAATAAGGCAACTTCTCCCTTGCAGCTGAACATACAATTTCCAATGTGGATTCCAAAGTATAGCTTCTAACATCCTAAGAATACAAAAGAATGCCTTTCCTTTTTCTTCTGGCCAGGCATGCACTACATGTCAAAACCTGCCTCTTATTGTGTCAAGTAATGTGGCTGACAAAAAAAGTGGACTGCATATTACATTAATATTGATTGATTAAAGATTACCTGATGCTTTGAAATATTCTTCACTTTTCCTTTCTTTTATGTCTTTTTTTTTTTTTTTAATTAGTCTGCCATCTGACCTCTTCCCAAGAAGGAAATCACAAGGAATTTTCTGTTAAGTTTTTCCCCTTCAATTCTCAGACTGAAAACTTTCCATTGTCACTTAGCTACAGTGAGGAAGCTGAGGCTGAATGCCGTAGGCACTTTTCCCTGCAAGGAAAGCATTTGGAAAGCACCTTGACACTGAAGTGAAAAGAAGTGGAAATGGCTGTTAGCAATAATACAGCTTGTATTGCTGCAATAAGATTTTAACAGGCAGGACATATTTGCAGCATGTCATGGTAAAATGGTCTTAATAAGGAAAGAGGATTAGTGCTGGGCTAGATGGACATATACATGGAAGGTGAAGAAATAGGAAGGAAATCAGATATACTACTTCTTTCTGTAATATGTCACAAGTGCAGTAAAATATTTTTGCATGTAAATGCTTTGGATATTACTTATTTTATTTAAAAATCCAACCACCTGTACTGCAACAGACCTACTACAGAGAAATCATAATAAAAGCAGGAATTGGATTAATTTATCAGGTTTTTAATTTCAAAGTACCAGTGCAGTTCAGATAAGGAAAGCCACAAAATTGTAAATGGTACTGTCATTAAGAAAGTAGAATAAACTCATACATGAAATAAAGTCTCTGGCAACATAACAAGAAATTAGGTACTGTTGTATACATTATGACACCAAAGTGGCACAAGTGTGTAATTAAGCAGCTTCCCTAAATTTACAAATAATTTGGCCAGTAGGCGAAACCACTTAGTAGCTGCTTTGAACAGTGTACTATGGGGTTTTTTTAAGCAGAGTTGTTCACTATCTATGGATATGGGATTGTGTTACATTAGCTTATGGAATAATGAGCATGTAGGCCATTCAGCTGAAAACACTTGAGTATCAAGTTGGATTATCATTGTTTTCCATGGGCTTCAGTGAAGTTATTGTAGGATGAGTAAAGGATGACGTTCTGCATCTGAAAACCTGTATCCTTATAGGGATGGAAAGGTGCTTCACCATGCGATGTTTCTAATTTGGAGCAACGTTGTGTTTCAGAAAGCTCAGGAAATGATTTTGCAATGATAAGCAGGTCAACGTGGAGATGACATTAGTAAATAAACCCAGGTTTTAACTGCTTCCTTTTTTCCATTGTAAGCCTCAGGGATTTTCTGAAAGGGAATTATATCCAATGTTCTGTCATGGTACTATCATTATTTTTCACATGTACTTCTGTTTCAGTGATCGAAAATATAGGTTGATCATCTTTCATGCTTTTGATGAGACTTTGATTTATTGTTCCTATTTGCCAATATTTTATTTTTCAATCAATCACTTCTGTTCATTCTCATTGTTTGTCACATTCACTTGACTAAAATTAGGTTATTGATTAGATCTGCGAGGCAAAGAAATGTTTCCAATATATTGATATAGCACCTGAACGTTACTGTTTTATTCTGATACTAAAAAACCTTATGCAGTACTCTGGGAACTTTTGACAAATATCATAAATATACTATGTTGCCAATGCAATTCATTAAGGTCCAAAGTAATGACAATTTAGATGAGCTAGAAATTAATATTTCTTCTTCCCCTTTTCCCTCCATTAATCACAAAACTAGCTGGCTGGAACTTTGAAGACAAAGTTAACTTTTTTAAATGCCAGTTTTCAGGGTGAAAACTGATGAAAAAGATACTCTGAATTTTCAAAGTCTGAGTCCAAAAGAATTTAATAAATCTGCATCAGGAATCATAATGATAGCAGAAAAGATTTCATCCAGAGAGAGTCAGTCTGGTGGTGAGGGAATGTTTCCATGTTCCCAAAACACAATGACCTCTTTACAAAACAGTTAAAAAGCTGCTTCAAGACATAGATTACAGAAGAGTTTTTATAGTCTGAGTAGGGAAACTGGCTGTTTAGAGCCCAGACAATTGATCAGGAAGACCTATCATGACTGGCATGTGCAAAGATGGACAAGACTCACAGAGTATTGAACAGGTGCTTTACAGAACACCAGAAGGTATCCATTGGTCTGTGCATTGAAGACCCCTGATAACAGGGGCCAAATACAGGAAAACTCATTATTCCTTTTGGAAGCCAGGTGTGAAAAAAGAGAGGAGCAAGTCTCAGAAGTATCACTGTCAAAGTGCTATAGGAAAGTTAGCTTACTAGCTAATTCCAGTAATTAGCACATTTTACTTTGACACAGTTCTTAGACACTTTATCATAATAATAGGTATAAAATAAAAACCTCCCTGACAATCGCTGTACTGAATGTTGATCTAAAGTATCTCTTTACAGTTCTGTTGTGTAATTTATCTTCACTAGCTCTTCTACATCTATAAAGAATAATTCGTTTAAGACACACTGAGGAGCGAGGAGATATCCTAAATCACAGTGAGAAGACAGAAGATAAGTAAGGAATTATTGTTCATTTTTTATAATACCCCAAACACTTGGGGGCACAAAGAGTTTAGGAACAGGAAAATAGTCCTTTTCTGCATGCACAGTTAAAACCTTTCAGACATCAATCAAAACTAACAAGAATACATGAGTTCAAAATATGTTTAGAAAAAGAAACACCGGGTAAATGGAATCACCTAAAGCATTCTTAATCTGATGGCTACTGGAAGTCTGAAGAATAATGTGCATTTTCCCAGTTTTTATGCTGCTTTTCCCAAGCTCCAAGCCACTCTACTGTGTTAAAAGTAGCACCTGAGAGTTTGCATGTGAGTGAGGTCTACGTTGCAGGAGATGAAGTTGATCGGCTGCCACATGACAGGTTACCCCCTTCGCATCCACACTTCTATCCAGACTAATCCACCTAGGCCAGATCAATTCAGAACAATAGGGTGGTGACTGAAAGAAAGTTTATTCACATTTTATCCAAAGCACATCCCAATCTGTTAGAGGTTTTCCTTTGACTTAATAGATTGCAACATTTTGAACACAGTGAAAAAGAAATATACTAGAAAAAGTTCTTTATGCATTCAAAGGCACTTCAGGCCCCCTAGTCCATTCTTTAGCACACCAGTTTTAGGAAAAACTTGGTGAAAGAGCTCAGAAATTACTCAATATTTTAAGACATATACTCATAAACATTACAGAAAATAAAGCACATGCAGAGAACATAGCTTTTGTCCTGTTTGCATGTCATTATTTTATAATCGTACAGTACTTCCTGATGCCTTCAGCGTAAAAGATGCTCTCTGCAGCATCATCATATTTGGTGGAGTAACTTCCACACCTTATCAAGGCAGAGATCATTGGAAGGACATTCTAATAAGCATGAAGTACAGCCATGTCATCATTTTCCTGTTCATTCTCACCCTCTCCTTCCTAATTACCAAGTAGAATAGCATCCATGTTCTCTATTTATTAAGCCTTTAAATTCTCTTCTCTTTAATTCTATGACATGGGCTTAAATGCCATTGGCTACAAAGCTGCATCCTTTCCCCAGATCCTCACTAAAATCACTTTTGATGTAAGCCTGAAGGCAGGCAAAATTCAGTTCTTCATGTGTCATAGCTTTCTTATAAGAATAATGACTTTGAATTCCTGCATCTTATTATCTCATTAGGAATGAAACACTCGCAACCTGTAGAAACTTCTAGTAAGGCACTTCTTTAACAATAAATAGTTATTTTATATTACTGCCATAGCCTTACTTTTCATGAACTGATTTCTATTCCTATAGCATCCTCTGGTAATAGTGGACAAAAATTTCTCACTGAGATCAGGGAGCGTGGGAAAAGGTTATTGAACCTTCACCTGGCCATTTCAACAAAATCATTTTGTCACAATGACTACTTGTAGAAAGAGAAAGCCACACGGTCAGCCTGATATCCGAACAGCAAGCAAGAACTATGAAAAATAAGGTATTCATAGGCCTAAATCACTGGATTGAAAACCATAATCAACAGTTTCCTTCTCTAGCACAATAAATGTCTCATATAGGATACAAAGACAGGCCCTGGAACAGATACTCAAAAGAGCTGAAGACTACCTCAGGTCCTAAATAACATCTTTATCAACTCTTTATCAATTCTTTATCAACTTTCTTATCAACTGTAATCCTAAAACTTTGGGGGAAGTGAATAGGATTGATGGTGCATACATATCTGGAACAGGACAAAGGAATCTAAATAACAGCATACTTGAAATTTACCACCAAAATAACTACAAGAGAGTATTTCCAATATCTGTGAGTAACTTGTATAACTGACTGAAAGGCTAAGGATGTGATTTAGAAAGGGAATTAAATTGAAAAAAAAAAAAAAAAAACAAACCCAAAACAAAAAACGAGGAGCTGCAATTCAAATGCACATTTCTCTTCAGCACCTCCTGCTGGTTAGTTTAAATGTCACCTCAGTCAACATGCCTATCACACGGGAATCATATTATTTGGTACCAAACTTATATTATTTGCTGTGCAGGGGATGTTAAAGTGAACTATATTTTTAATTCCAGTCCCCCAGATGAGAACCTAGTTGTAATGGATGGAATTTGGATATTACACATTTTTTAAAAAAATAGTTCCATGAAATTTATTATCTTTGTCATGCAAGATAAACCAACTTTTCCAATAACAAGACAGATACTGCTTTACTGCAAATAAATTCCAAATTGACAGAACTGTTTTCACATTTTGTGATTCATCCTTTAGATTCTTTAAGACCAGGAAGTATATGTGGAGTAGTGAACCAGTCTGGGAATGACAGGTGGCATTAATGAAAGTTGTGAGAAAAACAAGAACAAGATAGTATCTGGAGTCCAAGGGAAGTATTTGCTGTGGAAAATCGTATCTGTTATTGAACAGATATACAAGAAGAGAGAAATTAGAAAGAAAAGATATGTCTTCCACGTGTGGGTACATGTAAACCTGTGAGTGATGGTGAGTGGAGGAAGAGATTTAGTTTGTGGAAAATAAAATAAAATTGCAAGTATATAAGTCTTACTGAGGATAGTCAAAGGTAACTAAGCGAGAATGTCTCAAGTATCAATAAATTGCACTTAAGTTCCAGTAGCTACCCTGCTATATGCATGGTTACACTTAAACTTCCTTGTATATTTACAAGGAAGATCACTCTTTCTATATATGGACTGCTCTTCTTATTCTGTGGATTCATTTCAATCAAAAATTGTAGAGTGTGAAGTAGCTAAATAGAAATGAAGCATGGTCAGATACCTATGATATTAGTATTTAGTGCTATACAGTATCTAATTTAATATCTGCTAATTTATAATAAACACTTTAAGTAGCTGATTTTTTTTTTCAAATCTGTGTTACCATGAGTACCATTAGAAAGATTCCTGGTCTCCATTACATACTACATAGGTTAAAAAGAAAGGAAAAAAAAAACAAAACCACTAAACAACACTAAACTGAGTACAGGAACCATTTTATGAATTGATTTTACTTCAAGCTTACCAGAAGTTCTGCTTGTAGATTGTGGTGGGTTGACTCCACATTTGGTGGCTGGACACCAGGTACCCCCAAAACCACTCTATCATTCCCTTTCCTCAGCTCAACAGGGAGGAAAAAAATATAATTGAAAGTTTGACAGTCAAGAAAAGGACAGGGAGAGATCACTCACCAATTACCATCACAGGCAAAACTGACTCAGCTTGGGGAAAATAATTTAATTTATTACCAATCAAATCAGAGCAGGGTAATGAGAAATAAAACCAAATCTTAAAACACCTTTCCCCACCCCTCCCTTCTTCCCAGGCTTACCTTACTCCTGAATTCTCTACGTCCTCCCCCACAGCAGCGCAGAGGGGGTGGGGAATGGGGGTTGGGGTCAGTTCATCACACATTGTCTCTGTGTCTCCTTCCTCCTCAAGGGGAGGACTCCTCACACTCTTCCCCTGCTCCAGTGTGGGGTCCATCCCTGGGAGACAGTTCTTCACAAAATTCTTCAGTATGAGTGCTTCCCATGGCCTGCAGTTCTTCACAGACTGCTCCAGCATGGGTGCTCCACAGGGTCACAAGTCCTGCCAGCAAACCTGCTCCAGCCAGCATGGCCTCCTCTGTCCGTGGGTTCACAGGTCCTGCCAGGAGCCTGCTCCAGCACAGGCTTCCCATGGCATTACAGTCTCCTTCAGGTGCATCCACCTGCTCTGGTGGTAGGTCCGGTCCTCCATGGGCTGCAGGTGGATATCTGCTCCACCATTGACCTCCATGGGCTGTAGGGGAACAGCCTGCCTCACTATGGCCTTCACCACAGGCTGCAGAGCACCTCCTCCCCCTCCTTCTTCACTGACCTTGGTGTCTGTAGAGTTGCTTCTCTCACATATTCTCACTCCACTCCCCAGCTGCTGTTGTTTCACTGCAATTTCCCCCCACCCCCCTTCTTAAAGGTATTACCCCAGAGGTGCTACCATCATTGCTGAGTGGCTCAGGACTGGTCAGCAGCAGGACAGTCTTGAGGCTGGATGGCATTGGCTTGGTTGGACACAGGGGAAGCTTCTGGCATCTTCTTACAGAAGCCACCCGTGTAGCTTCCCTGCTACCAAAACCTTGCCACACAAACCCAATGCATAGTTTCTAAGAAACATTACATATATCAAAAAACAACAACAATTTTTATGATGGGAGTGAATAAACTATTATTCATAGCAATTTAACTTCTTCAATAAGTGAAAAAATCATTTTACTAATATCTATAAATATGTGTCTGCAGGCCTGACATGAACAATTTCAAGAAGAAAAATAGAATTTATTAGTAACCTAAGAGGATTCTGTTTAAACGTAATTGCTTCATGCTAGAATTAGTATTACAAATTACTTCATAATCTTTTTTAACTTGTTTTGTCTTGAGATTTGTACATAAAGTATTGTGGCTCCAAAAGTGCATTTATAGGCACATTTACAGGCTAACATATGATTATCTCCTCTTAGCCTCAGGTTTGTAATTTTGCACAATCATTTTACTTGCATAATTTTGTAAAAGCTATTTTTTTGGGGGATCTTCTTTTTCATTCTAATTCACTAACTAGCAACATGGATACCCTACATAAATAAAAAACATTTTTTCAGTTTTTGAAGTGTCTTTGTAGATTTCATACTTTAGGAGTTGTTGTTCAGAAACTGTTTAATATTTAGTGGGTACTTCTGTAGCTAATTATGTATTTTCTGCAACTCCTTTTGTTACTCCCACCCTCAGATGTCACCCTCTTTTCTTAACCAAAAAATGAACAAACCAACCAAACAAAAACCACAGCAACAAAATCACTAAACCACTGTAGAATCATAGAATCACTTAGGTAGGAATTGCCCCTTGAGATCATTGAGTCCAACCATAAATCTAACACTGCCAAGCCCACCATTATACCTTTAACTTAATTGATACTTGTAGCTAGAGGTAAATCTTACAATTTTCTTCCACTATAATTGAGTGAAGATCTTACATTAACTGTTTCTGAATCTTCCAAAAATATGCGCTGAAGTTAAACTTACTGAGCTGTCATCATCTTCTATATCTAAAGAACTAAATGGAATCTTCTGTTTGAATAGAATTAAGGATTTTGGAAGCTGGTAACTAGTATTTTAACTGCATCTGTTTTAATTTGTGAAGGCATTATTTTAATAATAGTTTTGGCCAGAAAAAAATGTGATTTTTTTTTCTGAAATCTTTCAACATGCATTGTCTGATCTATCTTGAGAAAGACAATGAATTAAATGTTTCGTAGGACATTTGAAGATTATTGCTTCATAATCTAAAGCTATAAAAAGAATTCTGCTGATTGGCATGAACAGCCACCCACATTTATACTACTATATTTGTGAATAACTGTACCAGTGACCTTATATTATCTTCATGGTTTAGATTCTAATGAGACACAGAGAGGAAAATACTGTTCACAGTTCTTTAGCAGGTTCCATACCACTTCATACTGGGAATATAAAGTGCTATTCAATCAATGGAAATTTCTTCTACTATTAACACATAGATATTTTGTTCCTGAGGAAACATATTATGACTTTGTTCTTCAGCCCTCTGCTACCTGTTGCCATGAGTGTATTATCATTCCAACAGACACTTTTTCAGCAATCAACAGTTTCAGCTCTCTTCCACAAATGATCTTTACTTGCATTATCTTGACTGACAATTCTCCATTATAGTGGAATGCAAAAGCTTAATTTTCCACCAAATGAAAGAGACTTCCCTTCATTTTTGTTTCCAGTTCCACATCATAAACATCTGTAAAAAGAAAGAAAACAAAACAGAAATCCAGAATATGAAACACCTAACTATCCCATACTCAGATTGCTCACAACCTTTCACACAATGATGGAAGAGAGGCTTTTAATTAAAAAAAAAAAAAAAAAAAGCAAAATGCAATTTAAAACATATTCCTGAACCTGAACAGTTCCAATTCATTATAGACCCAGCAACAAAATACTGCAGAAATACCTTAGAATAAACATTCTGTTTTGGTCTACCTCAATCTTTTATATTCAGCTAACAGTGAGCCATCCTAATGCATATCATACTTCTCAACAGATCAGATCTTTAGGACTCATAAACAAGATATATTTTCAGTGAAGATTAGTAATTTCTAGTTATTACACAGTTATTGCTACAGTTATACACCTAGGAAGAAAAAAATAATTCACATGAAGACCTGACTGAGATTCAGTGAAAGACAGCATTATGTCCACAATGAGAAAAAGAGAGAATGGAAATAAAAGTAAGCTATGCAACAAATTAAGAGAGATACATAACAAAGATAGTTGGCCTTACTTTTTCCAACTAATGCACAAAAAAAGTGACTGTAACAAGTCTTTCATTAGACTCTATTTGAATGCCCTCCAAAGTAAATTGTGACATATAACGTCAATTGTAATTAGATATCTAAATATTTACAGTTGTCATCCTATGAACCATTATTTTCATGTCTATCCATTGCTCATCTAGGCTCTGTCTCTATATCTTCATTAGTAGCAATTTTAAAGTTATAGCCTATTTGTATAAATATGTGGGAAAGAGCTATTTACACAATATATATAAGTAGCTGAATATGTAAGCTTAAAAGTAGGTGTTATTCATGTGGGTTTTTATTATTCTATGAGAGTGTGGACTACATAAAACCTTTTGAAAAGAAGTAAATGATGGATATATAGAAAACCCTCCTTCAGAGTTTTTAATTGCAGCCAACAGAAACATGATGAGCAGCCACACACTTAGTTATATCAGAGATTATGTTGAGAATATTTTTAGTTTTACTCCTCAAATTTCCTTAACCAGGGGCTCCAGAGCTAGAATAAAAATTAATTTTTAAGGAAAAGGAAAGACTAAATATAAGTGTCATTCTGTTTAATTCTTACAGGGTAAGATTGCTGAAATTGAGCATTTGTCTAATATTCTACTTGAAGAATGTTTTATACTGTATCTCCAATGAGACTTGATTGTTGCTTTGAAAGCTGTAGTCATTCATTGTCAGGATTTAACAAATTAAAACATAAAATCTTTAAAAAGAAAGAAAATTACCTGATATTATGTTAAGTTGGATTCTGCATATTACTAAGATTTTAAAATATCTATATTAAAAAAAAAGATTAACATACTAATTATTGAGAAATTGACATGGAGGAAAACCAAAATTTCACTTTTGATTTTAATAGATTTATAACTGGGAGGCAGGGGGGAAGAAGAGATTGATTTTGTGATGGTTTCCAGTTCTATTCCAAGGAACTTACCAAAACTAGATAGAGAAAAATTTTCATACTTTCAGTTCTTTGCAAAGTCATCCATTCTCTACCTTTTTCCCCTCTTTACTCACAAATTTAAAATAAGTCTGTTTAAAATGTTTAAATGGATTCTGGAACTGTCATTGGTTAGCAGTGAAAATTAAGTATCGAATACTGAAAATTAAGTATCATTTTCCAAAAAGCAAAAGGATGCTTTAATATCTTTTTTTGAAGTCACAGTATTCCAACTGAATCTCTTCTGTTTGTTTGTTTGTTTATTTTTCTTGTCTTCAGTATAATATCAGGCTTATCACTTTAAAATTTTCCTGTAAAGAATGATGGAACTTTTTTTAAAAAATGACGTTTCTAACAAAAAGACTTTAAACCTCAAGCAAAACAAATAAGGTGGGATGGGGAGTTGACAATGTGTGATGCAAAGATAAAAGGGAAAGGGAAACTTAACACTGTCAACACCAAACCAAAAATAATCATAAGAACAGCCAAATAGTTTATGAGATTTCATCTTGTAAACAGGTCTTGATAAGCTTTGGCTTTTCTTTTTGTTGCTTTTTTTGCCTTTTAAGTTTTTGAGAGGTGTTTAGATCAGAATTTCAAGCTTTTCCCTGAAAAATAAAAAAGAAGCTAGACATATACCACTGTTTAAGAACTTATAAAGCCCCTTTTTCCTAGGTCTAATGTTTATTCTCAGAATAGTTCTTGGCAAATGTTGAGAAATTGTAAGCAATGGGTGAGATGTAAGAGTACTGGAAGGCATATATGCATCTTTCAAACGAGAAGAGGGAACAACAGTTAGGGATGCACCTGGTTTAACACCCCTCGCCAGAAAATCTGTGAAATAAGTAATCATTCAAATGAATATTTGGGAGATAACAAGAAGTTAAGTACTAGTCAAAGTGGGCTTGTTATGAAAAAAAAATGTGTCAAAACAGCCATAATTTCTTCCACAGAAGAATAGCAACTTTGTTGGTAGAAGATGAGTAATAGACATTGACTTGCTTTTGGTATAATCTTTATAGTGTCTTGCATAACATTTTCATAAGCAGTAAGAGAAATGTACTCAAGATTACCCATCTGGTAGGTAGCCAAAAACCTAATGAGAGAACTGTAACCAGAAAGCAGCTGTCAAATAATCACTAGCAAAACATACTGAGTGGGATTCCATGACGATCTATATATGTATTAGTATATATACTGTTTTCCTTAGTAATCTGGGCGATGGAAAGTATAATTTTGTGGAAAATATGGTTTTGATTTTGATTGACACAAAATAAGGAGACGCAAATATCTTGGAGAATGGGACTGAAATTCAAATTTACCTTTATAAACTGGAAAAAAATAGGCCAGAAAATAGTGTGGAATTACATTAGGACATAGGCAGCAGTAATCAGCTTCTTAAATACTAGATGTGTTAAAGTACTTCAAAATATTTTCAAGGCTTCTTGGAAATCAAAACAGTGCTGCAGTGTTGGGTGAGCACAGTCCTATTAATGAGCAATGGAATATGACATGGAAGGAACATAGTTATGTTCTATTCTGCCTGGCCCAGAGATAAGCTGAACAACAATCTTGGCAGTAAAGTCCACAGATCAAAAAGAGTGTTCTGAGGTCTGCAGAAAATAAGCCACGAGCTAAAGGTTAAAATTTCTGAGGTTCAAAGAAGAGAAGACTGAGTGAAGAAAACAACTTGGGAGGTTGCAGCTGTATTAAGAACAGTCTAAATGAATATCTGGCAGACAGGGCATATATTGAATTAATCCTTCTTTGAGGCAAGGTAATATGATAGATATTTTTTTTCCCCTGCTGTTTTTATGTGATTATAAGTCATGCTGATATTGAAGAGTTTGGCTTATTTCCTAAAAGACAAAAAAAAAACAGATGAAAAATGCATCAACATACCATGAACCGTAGTGGGTTTTGCTTGATTTAAGCCAGCTAGATTTTTCTGTACCATTTTCATGATAGCAGGCGAACTCAGGAATATACAAAAAATGTGTATTCTTCTGGCTGGACTCATTGCCAATCCAAAACTTCAATGACAAATAAGAATTCTCAATTCAAAATCAAGGAAAAAGAACTTATTTTTCATTAAAAAGTATCAAAATTACTAAAAGTCATTAATTTATTTCATTAAACATAAACAGGATACAAATAAAGAAGTGATGTTGAATATGGTACAGTTCCTAATTTCCTGAGGGAAAAATAAAAACAAAACAGCAGCAATAAAAATGGGACAATCCTTAAAAAAAAAAAAACAAACAAAATAAAACCAAAGAAAAAAAAGCATTATCCCCTACTCAGTAAACAAAAATAAGGCATTGGGGATGATTTTCTCTCAGTTTGTACAAATGATGAAAAGGTAACTAGAAATGGTAGGAATTGAGGGATAAAGAACATTAAAAGTATAATCATCTTAGAAATTGTAGCCTGTTGTCCCAAAAACTGCACAGTGTATCTATCACCCTCATCTCTAAAAGATATTATGGAACTGAAAAAGTGCAAAGAAAAGCATGAAAAAATTATTAGATTCCTTACAGCGATACATTAAAGAGACAAGGACTTTTCAGTTTTAAGCCCACGTAACTGGAAGGGTCCATGACAGAAATTAAATTGCAGGAAAATATAAATAGAAAATAATTCTTTATTGTTATTTTAATAGAGGATATTCCATATAATTTAGAGACGGTCAAGGGGAGCTTGTTTGCCACACAAAGCTTGAACTTCTTATGACAGGATACTTTGGATAGGGAACCTACAAATTGATTAAGAAATAATAAAAATTCACAGAAGACACATGTGATTAAAATGTCCATCTCAAGTAATAATATGTTGAAATGATCAGAACCAGAAGACTGCCAGGGAAGGGATCATGCTGTAATTACTTCATTCTGTTATTCCTTATCTAAGCATCTATTCTAGGCCAGCATCAGAAAAAAAGATAAAAACTAGATGTCTGAGCTTTTCTTAATTTTGTAATGAGGACAACTGTGTTGATGTGTGCACGTACATCCCTGTCTTGATTATCTTCCTTATTCTGCTTGTAAGAAGAGCTGAATATATTCCTGACTGGGTTTTGAAATTTTTAACACAGAGAAGTAAATAAAGTAATTGTGTTATCACAACAATGTTATTATTTTTCTGATTTTTGGTAAAATTCATCTTGACCCATTTAGAGCTAAGTGCAATGCATGACAGCTTAGCAGAGCAGATAGCTACCTACCTTTTAAATTATACAGTATTAACTATTCATGACAGATGTAGAAGTCTGACCCCATGTGGATGTAAGTAACAGCTGCAATACATCCATTTTCTCAAGAGAAAAGGTCAGTAAAGTAAATGAATAAGCAAATAGATAGTAAAACAAAAGAGCAGAAAGTATTCCTTTAAACACAGCATTTCCACTGGTGTCTGCCTTGATACAGCTATCACTCCTACTGTTATCCAAAATCTAGAGACTTTGTTGAAATGACAAATAGAAGCAGTCTCTCTATTTATTTTTGAACCTATTTCAGAACAATGAATTGCAAATAGTAAAAATCAGGAAAATAAACAGACAATGTATAAGACACGCTTCATGCCCATTTGACTTCTACTAAGGAGAAGGGTTTGGGGAGAAGTATATGGGACAATCCTAATCAGTAGGGATAGGAAGCCCACTTGCTAGATAGCATCAGGTATTCTTCCTTGGCAGTACTTCCAAAACGGATTTGAGCTTATGACGGTTGTGAAAAGATCCAAGACACCTTAAATTCAGTGCATGGAATTTATGCATCACTGTCTTCTTTTACAACTGGCAAACATTGGTGGGTGTCACACAAAAATTCACTTACAGAATAAAAGAAATTTTTCTAAAAATTGGGGGTGTTTTAAAACTTTTAATGAAAGCATTCATGTTCTAAAAATGAAGGTGTTTGGAGGTTTTCTTCCACCCTATAATACTTTAAAAAGAGAACAGTTGCTCACTGCCCTGAGAATGCTGGGGGAAAAATAAAACAAAACAAAAGAAAACAGTTCAGCATGTCGTCTCTGAGCTGGAAATTTTGACTGACTGTCTGCAGATATTGTTTACCTTGCACCATTTGTTACTTTAAAATAATGTTTTGTTGTAATTAAACTATCTTTGTACAGGAAAGAAAATACAGTAGGTATTTAGTGTTAACATGCACATATGATCAAATATGCTATCTAATCTGCCCATAATCCTCATCCTACTCCTATGTCTCCCTTCAAGGCAATAATTTGTCAAAATCCATTATTGCACAATGAAGATGCATGATTATGGGCTATGTGTCATACATATATGACACAATTTGTATATCCACAGGACTTTATATATCCCTTTTGCTGAATTGGTGACACCTATGAAGTGGTCTGACAGCAGAAAGGCATGTTGGTCTATAGTATCAGGTTACAGTAAACATGAAAACGCAGCAAGAAGAAAAGAAAGATAAAAACCATTTTATTCTCTTTTTTCTTGCCTTTCTTTTTTTGTGTGCTGCCTCTGTGATATTTTTTTTGTTTGGTTGTTGTTTTTTTTTAATATATATCATACAATAACAATACTAATTCTAATAAAACAAGTTTGATGCTAACTCCAGGAAGTAATTTTTGTACCCTGCCTGGGAACTTAGTGGCTTACATTACCTCCTCATTATGGGCTCCAGACTTTGACACCAAGGGATGTTAGAGTAAAAAAATATATTTTCCATCCTTCTTTCCTCCCACTCTTTTATAAAATGAACAGCAGGGATGAAATTAGCCAAGAAGTTCACAACCTTCCACCTAACTATCAAACCAGCCATTTTCCTGCCAGCTGCAGTGACACCGATTATTATAGGCATAATCCCCTTCTGGTGCTAATTTAATGAAAAATGTAACTTTGAATAATGATGAAATAAAGAGTCAATTGATTTACCCCCTATCAGAAGTTTAGTAATTAGAACAATGTGCACAATATAATTATTCATGTTGGGTTTTATTTAATTTTAAATAATTCTGAATTGATAATGCAATTTTAATGGTCTTGGAATATAGGCTATAAAAACAGGCAGGGAAACCAATATTATTATCCAACTCTTATCTTTTAAACCCTGTCACAACTCTCGAAAAAAAATATATCTATTTTACGTTATAATTTAGCAATGATTTTCTGCATTTCAAGCTGTTGGGATTTTTATCTGTGCAGAATAATAAATGACCAAATATCATATTCAAAGAATACTTTTTGTTTGCTATTTCTGAAGGACAGAGGGAAGGTGAACTGCAATAGTAAAAGGTGTAGAGTAAGTCATGACTCTGCATCTCAGTCTCACTACCTCCCTATACTGATTGAAAAAATGTAGCATTTATTTTAATTTAGTGGTGCAGAGTATTGAATCTGTTACCTGTGTTGGCAGTGGCAGTAGCATTTGTCAACTTAACATACAGAAGATATTGTACAGAGAAGAACCGTTGTATTACTCCATGCTCATCTTCTCCCACAGTTGTTATTCCTGCTCCCACACAGAAGGACTGGTAGGAAAATTCCTTCTACTTTATAAAAAAATTAAAGGACCTACTTACACACAGCAGGCTTTTTTTTTTTGTTTTTAAAGAAACAGGCATTCATCTAAGTATTTAAGAGTTGTCAACACACAAAATATCTGTACATTGTACCATTAAGTAACAGGAAAAACATAATAATTTTTGTCTTTCTTTTACCTGAGCAGTGGACTTCTCAGTCAGAATTTTTATTCCCTTTGTCAGAGACTGTGGTTTCCATGGCTGAGAAAATATTGGGGATATCTTTTCTATGTTACTTCCCAGTAACAACATCGCAATAACAATATCTCCATATGAGACACAAGAAGAGTTTCCACTAGCAAAAATACTCCCCAAGTAAGTATCTCTTCATGCTGAGATGTGAAAAAAATTGAGCATTTCCCAAGATAACTGATCTCTATCCTGTATAACCATAAAAATCAGAAATATAAATCTTTAATCAGAGTTCTCCACCCATGTTGACTAGAAACCTCTGTGATACTTGCCAGGAAAGGATTGCATTTCATATGTGTTTTTTTTCTGAAGAAGATGCACTATCCATTATTATACATAGAACTGCAAGTAAGAAGTGACTCAATCTTCTAACCATTAGAAAATTATAGGAGGTAATCCTGATTAAACTTCATGGCAATCATTCAAAACACTGTTACGTTGGGTAGGTCAGAAAAGAAGGCACTTAGGGACCAAGACAGCAACAGATGAACAGGGTGTAGTTCCCATCATTTCTTCAAAACCCTTACCCGTTTTTCCCACAGGTGTTTTTAGCATGGGTTTTTATATTCATTTGCTGCGGGGGTGGGGGTTGCATTTTGGGGTGGGCTGTACGGGTTTTTTGAGAAGCCTGCTTCCCCAAACTTCATGACAAAATGGAGAAAAACTTATTGTCCAGCTTCCTGTTGGTTGTGTGAATAAGATGATAATCAGCACAGGCTTCAGAAAAAGCTAAGCTCAAGATCAAGCCCAGCTGTGAAAGCTAACTACAGATATTTTGAATCACACAGGAACATGTAACACATTAAAACTTAGTGTATATATAATTATAGCACTATTATTGTTAATCTTTGCCAATGAACTAACTGTAATATCATTTAAAAGTATTTATTTCTACCTTTGATCTTAATTAGTGCTTTCCACTTAGGGGTTTTTTCAACTAATTTACCCCTAAACATATAGCTGTTACTGCAACCTATTCAAGTACATTTGTAAAACTACTAAAATTTATGAATAATCTTTTTATAAGTTGATAAAACACATTTGGAAGTGAGCCCAACAGAGAACAATGCCAAAGTTAAGCATTTAAAATAATCATTTATAAACCGATCCTTCAAAATTAATTTCTATTTTAGGATTGACCCATCTGTTACTATCATTAGCATTAGATGGCCTGTATTGAGTTTGTGTGGCAAGATTTTTGTAGCAGGGGTGCTGCAGGGGTTCTAAAGGGGTGGCTTTTGTGAGAAGCTGCTAGAAGCTTCCCCCATGTCCAATACAGCCATAGCCAGGCGGCTCAAAGATGGACCTGCCACTGGCCAAGGCCGAGCTCATCAGCGATGATGGTAGTGCCTCTGGGATAACATATTTAAGAAGGGGGAAAAAGGGCACCAGAGTGGAGATTCCTCTGCAGCCTGTGGTGAAGGCCATAGTGAGGCAGGCTGTTCCCCTACAGCCCATGGAGGTCAATGGTGGAGCAGATATCCACCTGCAGCCCATGGAGGACCGGACCTACCACCAGAGCAGGTGGATGCACCTGAAGGAGACTGTAATGCCATGGGAAGCCTGTGCTGGAGCAGGCTCCTGGCAGGACCTGTGAACCCACGGACACAGGAGGCCATGCTGGCTGGAGCAGGTTTGCTGGCAGGACTTGTGACCCCGTGGAGCACCCATGCTGGAGCAGTCTGTGAAGAACTGCAGGCCATGGGAAGCACTCATACTGAAGAATTTCGTGAAGAACTGTCTCCCAGGGATGGACCCCACACTGGAGCAGGGGAAGAGTGTGAGGAGTCCTCCCCTTGAGGAGGAAGGAGACACAGAGACAATGTGTGATGAACTGACCCCATTCCCCACCCCCTCTGCGCTGCTGTGGGGGAGGACGTAGAGAATTCAGGAGTAAGGTAAGCCTGGGAAGAAGGGAGGGGTGGGGAAAGGTGTTTTAAGATTTGGTTTTATTTCTCATTACCCTGCTCTGATTTGATTGGTAATAAATTAAATTATTTTCCCCAAGCTGAGTCAGTTTTGCCTGTGATGGTAATTGGTGAGTGATCTCTCCCTGTCCTTTTCTTGACTGTCAAACTTTCAATTATATTTTTTTCCTCCCTGTTGAGCTGAGGAAAGGGAATGATAGAGTGGTTTTGGGGGTACCTGGTGTCCAGCCACCAAATGTGGAGTCAACCCACCACAATCTACAAGCAGAACTTCTGGTAAGCTTGAAGTAAAATCAATTCATAAAATGGTTCCTGTACTCAGTTTAGTGTTGTTTAGTGTTTTTTTTTTTTTTTTCCTTTCTTTTTAACCTATGTAGTATGTAATGGAGACCAGGAATCTTTCTAATGGTACTCATGGTAACACAGATTTGAAAAAAAAAATCAGCTACTTAAAGTGTTTATTATAAATTAGCAGATATTAAATTAGATACTGTAAACCCACCACATGGTCATATTGACATAGATATTCACACAGAAATTCTTTTAGCAGAAGCATTTATTGCATTAAAGTATTACCTTTAGTATAAATTCGCAGGATATAAATATTAACATTTGAACACTAACTCAGAAGCAAGTATTTGCAAAAATAGGTCAGAAAGCATAAAATCTACAGTTTAATTAGAAAAAATTTAAAAAAGAAAGCCCAGACTAGCCCGCTTGCTTTGTGAGTCCCTATCTGACAGACAGAGCCTAAAATAACTTTAGCTATTGCTGAGGATGACAGATGAACTGAATTTGTGCTGAGATAGAGACAGTAAATGTATGTTGAAAGGGAAGGAGCAAGGAGGCTGCTGTTCTCTGGTACTTTCAAAAGATGCTGAAAATAGCAGCTTTCAAAACTGTTCACAGACAGACATTAAAAATATTGTCACATAATTCTGGGAAATATAAGAAAACTTGTATATATACACACATATATAGAAAGCCCTATGAAATAATTGAATTTCAATTTTTGTTTTGCAAAGAATTTTGTTTTGTCTTGTTCTCTGAGTTAATCCCAACGAGAAAAGTATTTCCTTTCAAAGACATCAGTGACACTTAATAAAAACAGAAAAAAACTAAAACCAAACAAAAGAATTAAATACATTTTCTTCTGTGTAACTTCTTATAATGTATAATTAACTTGCATTTCCAGTAACTGTCACAATGTTTAGTTTTGTATACAGAAGATTTACATGACCAGGAACAAGAGGACTTTTTCCCCTGTTGGAAAAGTTGGATTTTCACTAGAAGCAAAATAAACCCATAAAATTGAAAATCCAGTGTTCTGAACAATATTTCATCCTACAGCAACACATTTACCATAGGATTTTTTTTCAGAACCAAATATTTCAACATTATTCAAAACAACTTTTTAAATTGTAGTTGCATTTTATTTTAACTAATTTTATATTTATGTGTTTCTTAGTATGAGGTTACTCAAATACTCTAAATTACAACGTATGCTCTCTCTTTTCCTCTTTTCCTCTTTTGTCATCATCAATTATTTGAAAGATATTTAAGGATTCTAAATACCAGAAGTATTTTCACAACAAACTTGCTAAATTTCTTCCTAATTACTTTGACAGTTTTAAATCCTGTGGGCTGCCAGCTGTGAGCACAGACAGAAAAGACAGGATGATAAACTGTATTGAAAACACCTGGATAATTTTTCTCCCGTTTCCTTCCATAAAATCTACATCTTTTCCCAAGTGCGTATACATCTGAATAGTTTGGTTGTTAACAACTTAAGAAGTTCTTTACCTAGGATATGAGGCATACTTTACAAACAACACAGATATCAGTGTCTTGTATTTTCATACATGTATATTTGGAGGGATTCATCAAGCTATCATCCTCTTCAAGATGTTTCTGCTATTCTAATACATTTGTCAAAAATTTCATAATTTCTGAAGAAAGTAATCATTATTTTCTAAGTATCTGATATCTGAACAAAGCAGCAAACATCCCTAAACTGTTTTGAGTAAGCCTAGTCTTCAGTACTGATGTATTATAAATGTAAGCAGAAAGATAATAAACACACTGTTTGACTGTAAGATTATTACATTACAGCTATGGACACAATCTGCTGTCTTTATTTTAATATAATTCCAGCGATTACAGCAGAATGAACCAATAAAATTGCAAGAGCATGTTTAATAGGAACATCACCAAATATAATCTGGGAAATCATTAATGCAAAACAAAATATCAGAGGGTTATTCTAAAACTGATTTTTTTATGCAAGTACATTATTTAATAACTTTTGAAGAATAGATGAAACATACTCTTGTCATTAACTTTTCATGACACGCAGCAGTGTGAATTACAGATGGTTCCACCAAGCAGTCAAGCCAACAGAGATCTCTGCTAAGCTCTCTGTAGTGTTTCCATCAATGCATCCTTGCAGTAATAAAAGCACAGATCTTGATCTGATTAAGACAGTTATAAACAGAAAACCATTTCATAATCTTATGTAAAGGATAGGAGAACAATTCATCCATATACCATATAGTTGATTTGTTATCTATGGGATCATATTGAACAATGTTTGATTATTGTAACTGAAGCAAGAGAAAAATAATTTTTTTTTTTTAAAGTCAGAAGCCACAAGTAAGAAATTTGGAAGCAAGAAATACTCATTTGCTTTTATCAGGATAAGACAAAAGTTAGCAATTAGTCTTGTACCACATATATTAAAAAGTCTACACAGCAGTGCATTTATATACTCTACTGCTTCTCACTAGATATGTGTATGCTTCTATCTAAAGAAAGTCTAAAAGGAAAACCAATTTTTCAAGCATAAAAATATAACTACAGTAATCAAGTAATACTCTAAAATTAAATTCAGACATGACTAATAGCTCACCAGAATTGTTTATTATCACCAAAACTGTTTGCCCTGTCCTGTATCTCAAGGTGAGAGATATTTAAAAGCTAATAATGATTAATCATTTAACATGTGATTAATAGCAAAGACAAGAACAGCACTTAAGTACTAAAAGTTAATAATAATTCTAAGGTAGGGAAGTTGCTGTTGATTTACCTCAAAAGCAGTCCTTAATTTTCTTTTAGTGAGTGCAACATCACCACTTAATATTTTTCTTTGATCTTTTTTTTTTGTGTGTGTGCTTTTTCACACACTTAGCAACAATTCCAAGCTATACAGTTAGAATATAAACTTACACTTGGCCTCTGTCTTCAATATTGCTAAAAGGAGCAATTTAGTAACTTAAAGTAAAAATCTACTGCGGTTTCCATAGTTGAACAAATATTCTACGAAATTAAGTAAGGTGGCACTTTACATTCTCATAGATAAGTAAGGCAACATTGAACAAATGGAAAACTGTTTGAAGTAGACCTATCTATCCAGATTTGACATTGGATAAGGAGATGAGATTAAAATATCCAGTATTGTATCTCTGGCACTCAGCTAAAAGATGATCTGACCACACTACGGAGGGAAGTAGGAAACATTTTATTTTGCAGGAAAAGTGAAGAATTTCCTATATTCCATCTAAAAATCCCAGGTATTGTTTGTATAGAGACTAAGTGAATTTACACAATGTGTGGAACATTCTAATGAACAGTAGAGCATTCCTTAAAGAATAATACATATCAACGTTCTCCAAGCTTATATGAAAACAGTCTTCAGATCGTCATCCATCCATTGATTTTGCTCACTGTAGGAGAACTATCTTATCTCCCTGAAGTACACCACACTCCCTTTTTTTCCCCTCCTTTAATACAATAAGTATTTATTTAATTGCAAAGGATAAATTTGTCAAAGAAAAATATTCTTTAATAAGACTTAATATGCTGTCAGGTTATGATTGTATTTCTTTAACAGAGGAGGAAATTATTCTTTTACTACCTAATAATATTTGAAGAAAAACAATTTAAATATGAAAATACACAGCAAGGTAATGGAAAAGTAATTGATTTAATGCCATCCATGTGCAGCCATTGTAAAACAATTGGGAACATGAAGGGACAAGTTCTCTTCTCAGTGGTCTTGTATTGGGCTTTTCTGACCTGTTACTAACATTCATCTCTCCAGCTGCTATGGAAGTCAATTTTTGTATACCCATCATTGCATACAGATACATGGTTCCAAAACCAACCTTAACAATCAAATACACTGAAAGAGAGGATAAGGCATTCTTTCATCCAAAGAGAAGTCCGATAGTTAAATCTGGAGAAATTTAAGTTTTGTCTTTCCCTTAAGTGGTTTTTTGGGGTTGAGGTTTATTCCTATGAAGTACTGGTGTGTGCCAAGCCTTTGCAAGTGCTGACCATTTTTGTACATGCTACCCTGAGTAACTGTAACATTTCAGAGTGTCTCTGTCAAGTTTCAAGGCCATGATTTTTTAATTTCTCCGCTTTCCCGTGTTCTCATTTTTCTCCTTGCAACAAGGACAGTGAGGAATACCAGGCTATGTGGAAAGTAAAGTGAGACCATCTAGTAAGCTTAAGAAGAGAATCATTAAATAATATTGAGATTCTAAAAGATTTATTGGGCACACATAAACAAAAAATGAAGCCCCAACAGATCAAATAATTCAATTATCTCAAACAACAGAAGACTGTAAAGCAATTGACTGGCTGAGACTGCTTCTATATTTAAGATAGGTACTTTCTGGACTTCTGTCCTACCTGACAAAAGGTGAATGCAGAACAGGCAGGTGGGCCCTCAGGATGGCTCAAACTAGCTCAGAAGATTTAAAACATACATTTATCCACAGGTACTGTCCTCCCTACTCTTAGTAGGTCATTATGCAAATTTACTTTCTCTAGTTCTTGTAAGATACAGGGTGTTTAAAAACAACACCACAACAGAGAATGATTGACTGAAGGTAGAGTCATGTAGAAGCAAATTACAGGAAGAGAAAGCAGAAAAGGAACTTAGAGACATTAATGTATAACTGCCAATTTAATCATATATAGACATATGCAAAGCTGCCACTCTAAACTCCTTTGATAGTCACAAAGAACTGCGTATCTTGAAATTATTAACTAACAATATTGGACACATAAAAAAGCTCTTTTATTTTGATTACAGCATTGCCCAATGACTCTTTTTAGAGACCAGGATGCTTTAAAAATTAATAAATAGACCAAGTGACAACATCCTGTCTAGTACAAAGCATATATAATTCAAGTGTGAGATGTAAAACATCACAGAAATGTCTTGGGCGAGGGGGGAGGCAGGATTGTGTCCTCTCTGCCTCTTTACAGGGCCGTACAGCACCACTCATATGCTGGGCATTGCAATTCTCTGTGACCTAGATCGCAGCTACTTTTCAGGTCAGGATATAGACAGCTAAATCAAAGAACAGAGACAAAATTATATTGCATTGGCTGACTCAGGAATTCAAAGAACTTTCTAAAATGGGATTTTTTTTCTAGTGAAAAGTGAGATACAAATAAATTTGCTCATATACACACGTCAAGATAGTGGAATATTTGGGAATAAAACTTAGTCTACTTCTTCACTTTAGCATTCTTAACAATTTATTAATCCTCTGTAGTTCAAAGCATGCTAACCCAGCTGTCTTGAAATATCACACTTTAACTTTGTCATAGAATGAAGAAGAGTGATCAGCTGGTCTCTCTAGCTTAAGATATTCACACCTTTTTGATTAACCAAGGAAGTCTGTTTATACAACCAGTTGTTTTGTTTACAAACCAGTCCATTTTGGCCTGAGACAAGTTCAGCTTTCTTTACAGCAGCTCTGGCCACTCCATATATTTTTCCCTGAGCTTCATGAGCACTTCTCTGAGCCTTCTTCCATTGTGGGGATGTGTTGCTTGGTCACACTGGTACAGGAAATATACTGTCTATATACATACACTTATACATAAATAATAACACTATAGAAGACTGGTTGCAACCTCTGTAAAAACTACAACTATAAAAAATCTTCTGTTTTTCCTATGAAGTTAAATTCAGAGCAATCTCAAAGTTTTTTTGGTACATCATCTTTTGCCTATTGATATGACACTCATTAACTCAGCATGAGTTATAATAATAAACACACTAACAAGTAAAATATTAAAAAGACACTATTTTACTCACTGAACCAAACTCTGTTGTTTAATAGCTAAATTTTACCTAATAATGATAAAAAGCCTTGCAGTTTTATCAACTGAAACAGCATATGTCAAAAATACAGAAATTTATTTTTAATTTTTAATGGCGTATCCTAAAACTTCTCTGCTTCAATCACCAAGTTAATGAGTACTTAGATCTCTGAAGAAAGTAACAATAAATAACAGCTAGGGCAATTACAGGTGAACTTGGGAAAGGACTTAGGCCAGCAAGCATTGTACTTCCTGAAATCCTATTTCTTTGAAAGCATTACCTGAAGTAATACATTTTGGATGTTCTTTTCTTACACTTCAAAACATGCAGTACTTGAAATACTGGGGCGGGGGATGGGACGACACCAACAAATAGAATCCTAGAATCATTTAGATTGAAAAGAACCTTTAAGATCAAGTCCAACTGTTAACCTAGCACTGCCAAGTCCACCACTAAATTACGACCCTAAGCACCACATCTACACATCTTTTAACTACTTCCAGGGATGGTGACTCAACCACTTCTCTGGGGAGCCTGTTCCAAAGCTTGGCAACCCTTTCAGTGAAGAAATTTTTCCTCATATCCAATCTAAACCTCTCCTGGCACAACTTGAGGGCTTTTCCTGTCATGCTATCACTTGCTCCTTGTGAAAAGAGGTGGACACCCACCTCCCTACAACCTTCTTTCAGGTAGCTGTAGAGAGTGATAAGGGCTCCCCTCAGCCCCCTCTTCTCCAGGCTAAACAACCCCAGCTCCTTCAGTTTATATAGACCCTTCACATCTAGTATACCATTTAACTAAACCGAAAACATTTGAACTTTTCTTATGTCTGCAGAGGCTATTAAGACAAGGGATGGTCCAAATCTACCTTCGGTACTTCAGCAAACTGTGACTGAATCATTTGAAATGAAACTCACCAGATATACTATAATTGCAAGTACCATTTATTTTATAGAGATTTTAATATGTGTGAGTTCAAAATGCTAAATAACAAATGTATTTAATTCCAGGACCTGCAGGACTCAGCACTGAGTATCACTTCTTTGTATTATTTTTTGCAAACTTCTGAACTTGGAAATTGAGTAAAATTTTATGTTAGAGGAATTATTATTATTTTACAGTCAATGTATTATCTTGATATTAAGAAAATGGTATCAACACATGGGTAATAATCAGCTTCATTCCACTGGTGTCTGAATAAAGCATTTGGAGGATGCGCGCAGTGGTACATTTTAATATGTGCTGTGGCTTTACCTTTTTTGATTTTTTGCTGCAAAGTGAACACCAGCACAGGAAACACCAGCTATTTAATGCATACATTTTAGAGCTATAACTTGAATTTGTTACACTGGGATGCTCTTTAATTTTGATTTTATTATAAAAATGTGTGTTTTCTACCAACAGTAAAGTACTGAAAAAAAACAGAAAAAGAAGTAATAAGACGTGCAACCGCTGTTGCACTATACAGCAAAATCACTCGAGAAGTTGCATTTAAATGTTATTTTACTCGAGGTCTTGTCAAGAAAAAAATTAGTATGCCACAGAGCCATGTCAGTCCAGCTAATGTTTTAATACTCTTATAGTCAAAATCACCTATTTAAAACAAAAAATTCTCATTGACAGTAGTTACAAATTGTTATAAATTTTTTTACAGAAAAAGCCCTCATATTATCTACTTATTTTCATTAGTTTTACCCTCAACCTTCCAGTACACTTTCCATTGACAGTTTCAGCCTTCCTCAAGAAGAGCAAGGCACTGGTGTTCAGCATCCTTCCATCTTTGCCAGGAGGAGCGCAATATTCACAGGGGGAGGGAGAGTATTCCTCCTCGATCATAAGTCTGCTTGGGGGTGTTTCTACACAGTTTATTTCCCCAGCCTGATCCCTTCTCCCTGCTCCCAGGGAAGGGGTGAAAGCTTCTCTGCAGCTCCCCAGTATCACCCAGGGGCCATTAGTCCAGCAGGGACCGCCTGGGTCTGTCAGCCCCTTCCCCGGCAGCACTCACAGAGATGGAGCTCAGACAGGCTGGGCAATGGGCACTCGGCCATGGGGCGCCTGATAAACCCAGCTCAGCCCCGCTCAGGGCAAGGGCAGCCCAGCCGCCCCCTGGGACCTGTCATAACTTGCCAAAAGCGATGGGAAAACCATATTTACATGGTTACTACACATCTGGATGTTTCTGAAGGCTCATATATTCTTGACTTCCACTTTTCATCCACTTTTACCTGCTGAAATTAGGAATTAAGCATTAACATTTAGGAGGTCTATAATCTGTATCTCATCCTGCTGTTTGATTAGAACACCATCTGCCTCTTCATCCTCTTTGCACTTTAAGGGAAAAGGGTAAGGACATGCCCTTTCACTGCTGCAGCAGGTTTAACTAAGTTTCAGATCAGATACATACACAGCTCTATAAACCAGTTAGAGAATCTCAAAATTACTAAAAAGAATCAGTCAGAGATCCTTGCCACAATTTGAGTGGTATTTTCCCCACTGAATAGATGAAAAAATGAAGGACATGATGGAAATAAAGAAATTTCTTCTCATAAGCATGTTTTCAGACTTTCACTAAGAGACTTTCAGAGATGAGACTCCCATTCCCAGTGAAACTAAAAGCTGAGCATATATTGCACTACATTGTAAATACCTATTCAGATAAGGTATTGGTGATCTTTTTGCAAGACACACATTTTCCATACATGCATGCTCAAATAAAAAATGAAAACTGTCTACTTGCCAAAACCAAATGGAGCTCAAAATACTGTTTTTTTTTATTTTAAAAAACCTCTTTTTTTTAAGAAAAAGACTGTTTTTCTGTTATATTTTTAATTTTTCCAGTGTGTTTCATTAGGCTGAAAAGACTGAACCAAAATTACTTATGAAGCAAGCAAACAAACAAAACAAAAAAGCAGAATACAATGGGGAGATTGCAATGTCAATACAGAAGTAGGACTTATAGATTGATAATGAAATAATACTAACTTGAAATATGTTCATAAAATTAATTCTGCAGAATGTAAAACAAAATATTATTAAATGGCTAAGAAAAGAGATCAATTTCTGATAGTAAGCTGTATATATATTGCATTTCTAAATGTCCTTTTATTTATTTTCTAATGTACACTCTGGGGAATCTTGTGATTATATTCTTCCAGAGTTTCTATTTGCATAATTAAGTACTTAACACATAATTTGTCAAGTGACACATTATGTTATGTAATACTCCATAAGCACCATTCTTCCTCTTCCCCTTAGTTATCAGTTCTATTGTGCCCATGCTGCATCTCTAAAATTTTTTTACTGAAGCACATGTTTCGACTCAAAATTCAGAGTCTCTTGCTATGCCTTTGTCATGGTTTAGTCCCAGTCAGCAACCAAGCACCACGCAGCTGCTCGCTCACTCCCCACTGGTGGGACGAGGGAGAGAATCGGAAGAATAAAAGTGAGGCAACCCATGGTTTGAGATAAAGACAGTTTAATAGGTAAAGCAAAAACTGCCCGTGGAAGCAAAGCAAACCAAGGAATTCATTCACTCCTTCCCATGGGCAGGCAGGTGTTCAGCCGTCTCCAGGACAGCAGGGCTCCATCACACGTAACGGTTACTTGGGAAGACAAACACCATCACTCCAAACGTCCCCCCTTCCTTCTTCTTCCCCAGCTTTATATACTGAGCATGACATCATATGGTATGGATTATCCCATTGGTCAGTTTGGGTCAGCTGTCCTGGCTGTGCCCTCTCCCAGTTTCTCGTGCACCCGGCAGGGCACGGGGAGCTGAAAATGTCCTTGACCAGTGTAAGCGCTACTTAGCAACAACTAAAACATCTCCACATTATCACCATTGTTTCCAGCAAAAATCCAAAACATAGCCTCATACTAGCTACTACGAAGAAATTTATTCTATCCCAGCTGAAACCAGGGCAACCTTCAAAAAAAACCTTACTGTGGTGTCTTTCTCCTGTAGTGGCAAAACTGAAGTCAAAAGCAGCAGGCGTTCAAGAGGAAAACATATGCATATGTATTAGTTGTATTAGTTTACAAACTTTTGTGTATGTGTGTATGTGGATGCATACAGTTCTATACACACGTTACATTCATAATCGTCTGTCCCCAAAGGAGACTTTATGTATTTTAAGCAAGCTATCACTTACCCAGTTTCAGAATGCTGTAGGTATCTCACATACCTGAATGTGAAGAACACAGCTTTCTTTTAGAACAACCATGTCACTTGTTACCAATTTATTGGCTCATCTCACATAATACAGTCAACCTCAGGTTATCACTGCTGTAGAAAAATACCATTCACTAGAGGACCTAGTTACAGAAATCATCCAGTTATTTTGGATAAAGTTATAAGAGCACAGCATTTAGTTTAAGCTAATTATTTAGGCTCTCTAAGGCAGAAAAAGATAAGTGGGATGACATTTGGTCTAGCAGGACATATCCTTCTACTTCATTGCCTATGAGGAGTTCTGATACAACTACTTAGGTTAAATGCTTTCATTTTTGACCATTAAATTTAAGTGACATGAATTCCACATTGGCTACCAAATACTGTTGAAAACTTAACCTAAGTAATTTATCTAAGGTCATACACAAATGGTAACATATTTAATTGAATCCTATTTTCTTAAATTCATGACTAGTGCTCTAATAATTGGGGCATTCTTCCTCTTTTTGAAAAGTGACTAAGTAAAAGTTTCTTATCATTTTATTTCTGTGTTTTAATTCAGTTGATGTCAGGCGTCAGGTCAGCTCACAAGAGCAGGTAGCTGTCATCTACCAGCAACATCATATTTTTATAACCTCCTTATTTGTCTTTTAGCACTGTGAATGGAGACAATAAGAGAGAGGCATAGACTACTGAAATAATGTGAAAAATCTTAGTCTCAACAAACAGTTGGCTGTCTTGCAAAACCCAGATAGCTCAGCAAATATTCCTTTATTTATCATGAGTTTGTTATTCATGGACGACCTGTTGAACTTATTGGAGTGGGGATTCATTTGAAGTTCTCTGCTCACACACAGAAACAGAAGTTTAGATAATCTCTCTAACCAAAAAAAACAAGTAGCATATCTTAGGACAGAAATGTCTTGAAGTATGGGACTGAGAAGCTAAAGGAATAATTGAAACTGTCAAAGTGTAACGAAGATTTATTTTTTAAAATTGTAGTAGTAGCAGCAAAATAATTTAAACTTAATGTAAGTTACTAAGTACTTATAGGGGAAATGTGCAACTGGTTATAACTAGCTGAAAAATTATCAAGAAATTTTTTCCATAAGGAAATACTCTTTTACCTAATATTTATGAAATTCAGAAATAGCAATATCAACAAAATTTAATTTAGAAAAAAATAGGAAACAATCTAATTTTCCCTTTGCATAGCCTTTTCAGTTTGAAATTGTACATAAAAAAATAGAAGCAGCAACACTGAATCAAGACTTGAGAGTTTCAAAACATTTTTTCCTGGGTAACATTTCCACATTTTTGTATTTTAATTTCAGTTCAGAATTATTGCTTTTAAAACTCAGCACGATTCCTGGACAGATTCATTAAAAGTTAATGATATTTTAAAAGGAAATGTAGCTATTATCAACTCTCTAGAATTGCTGTATAAAACCTGATGAAGAATTAACTTTCAGGAAATTCTTACCATTTTTAAAGAAATATGGAAATAACCAAAGTTCTTGAAAATATAAAATGTCCTTAAAAGAGCTATAAACCAAACATCAAAAATCAAAATTTTTATAATTTAAATTTACCATGTGCCATTTCAGAAATACCATTGATACTGAGGTGTCAGCTATGTAAAAGAAACACTTCAAAATAAAAATACTGTTTTTATCTTGAAAAGTCCACTGCTAAACATTTCAGTATCAAATAATTTTTGAGTTTTGCCAGTGAAATGTCATAAGAATTGGATATTTTTCTGAACACCCTTCACCAAATCCCACAAAATAACACTTATTAATGTTTTTCAATAGCAACAGAAAACAGATGTTGATATTTCTAAACCATTTCCTGGAAAAGTTCTTATTTCTAGGTCATGCTTCCACACGTAAAGATTTTAGTCAATTTTGATAAACATGTAAATAAGAGAAAGAATAGGAGACTTACTATTAGTATCTTAATGATCCTAAAGAAAAAAAGCAGAAAAAAAAATTTATCCCCTCAGGGAGCATTTTTGATTATAATATAATAGTATATTATATTATATAGTTTGATTATATAATTTGATTCCAAATTATTATACTATTATAACATCATTATATACTTTACTTGCAAGAGCCATGACTTATAACAAATCATACAATTTATTATTATTGTTGTTGTTATTATTATTATTATTATTACTATTCCATCATATACTAGGAATAATAAAATCTCCTAAAACAATACCAATATAGCTACACAGGGGTCTGATCTTTTTTTCAGCAAGCACAACTCAGGTAAGTGACATTAATGGAAAACAAACAAATTGGTAGTATGGCTGTTATAATTCCACAGAGTTTAAACACCTGGATGTTGACAAGAAATTGTACAAATAACAAAATTAAAATGACATGAAACCAAAAGCAATAAAAAAAGACACACAACCCCCCCTACTTTTTTAATGAGAAAATTCAGACGTTTATTATTGAGGCCTGCTTTGTGGAAATCACACAATAAATAATAATTTTGTAGATGAAGTGTGTTCTTTAAAGCATATTACTTTGAGTGTTTACTATATTACTATATTATATTTACTATTACTATATTATTATATTATTATTATATTCACTATTACTATATTATATTTACTATTACTATTAATTCAGTAAATAAACTCAGAGTTTTTTATATGTACCTGTTTTAGTAAATATTAGGAGCTCCTTGACTAAGAGTGTACACAATGCATTCTTCATTTGTGCATAAGAATAATTTTATTGTATGCCCTGAATATTTCCTCTGTACTTGATATCTCCCTGGGAAAGGTGTGATTCCTGGTTTTCTCTAAAAAATAAGAAAATTGCAAATTTTTCAGTTTCCTAAAAAAAAAAATAAATTAAAAAGTCATTACTTTTAGATAACAGAACACACTTTAAAGATATACACTTTCTGGGATTCTGGATGTTCCTATTCAAGCATTTATTTAAGTGTTATTTTCTGCACTCACTTGGATGCTTCTAACAGCCTGCTTTGCCAATCCAGCAAAAGCACAGAGGACAAAGGAACAGCATCATCCACTCTGGTAACCCAAGACGTTTCCTTCTCAAGAAAGTCCCAATATCCCACAGCTTGTTACTAATCTTAATGGTTTCTAAAAAAAAAAACCAACTATGTGCATATAGTCCAATTCATACAGCTTGCATTGTAACGCTAAGAGGAAGTAAAAGAAACTGGTATGATGCAAAGAGTGGTGAAAGTACCAATGCTCAAAGGCAATCTTGTAAATAATCTGTATTCACTGATGAAGGCTCAGTGAAATGTGTTTAAGCAAAATATATGACAGCTATATACTTAAATACTCAATATGTACTTTAAAATACATATATTTATACATAATAGCACCTCGTTTCTGAAAAATACCTGAAAAATTGCATACATATATTTATTTTTCACTGAGACATCAATTACCATATTTACCTTCTTTCCTCTTTGGAGGAACAGATGGGATAGAAGATGAAGCATAGTAACCCGTACAGTGTCTCATCAAGTCTTACCTCATATCTGTATTTCTTTAGAATAATCAGTAAGATATGAGATAGAATTGGTATGGTAGGTTATCTCAACCAGAGATGTAGCAGTTTTATCCCTGCTTAAAATGCAGTAACATTTACAGTTCAATAAAAAGTGACCTGAGTTTACAAACACATTGGAGTATTTTTCTGGTTTGGAAAAATGCCTTTTTTTTAATGGTGTGGTAGATTTGAATACTATCCGTTTTCACTGTCTTAAATATCAAGAACAGAAAAAAATATCAGGAGGTTTAACCATAACTCAGCCTGTGCCCAGATGTGGTCTTTCTTTGTCATTTGTCACCACTAGCAGCCCAGAAGGAAGGCTGCCCTTACACCTGGGCCTTTAGTCCTTTAGCTCAGGAGCAGCTACCTAAAGCTTAACGCAGAGCTAAGCTGCACAAGAGAACACAGTGGAATCCACCTCTCTAAAATAACCTGTGAAAGCTTTCCTTTCCTATGGAAAATGTGGTGATAACATTTTTTTTGTCACTGAAGTTAGCAGTTGTGGCTGACTAAATCTAATCCCCCTATTTAATCCTTTAGGATTTTTATAACAGACTACTCTCTATTTCACAGAAAGGTTGCATCTCAAATTCAAATAATTTTTGTAAACATATTCAACAAAAATATATTGTTTTTCTTTTTTGAAATTATTTATAAACCAACTGACATAAAAATACATCTCCATTTGATTTGAAAGAAAAGTTTTAACAAAAAAAAGAACAATAAAAAAAAGGATTTTTAACTTCCTTTTATTCTTCAAAGACAGCAAATAAGTCATTAAAAGCAAGGAAATAATTATTTATATAAGTTAAACATTTGATAGCCTGGTGTATTGAAAAACCTGGAAGGCATCAAATAGTATTGCAGCACACAAACTCCCATGAACTAGCCTAGTAGAGCTCTTGCTGCCTAAACTTACATCACCCTTGGGAATGTCTGTAATTGACCTAAGTTCTCCTTGCATCATCCACCAAGGGATATCTTTGTAGACAACAAGAACACTTCACCTTTTCTGTTTTTTTCACAGATCTGGAATACGAAGGTACTTTTCAGCCCTTTCTCTGAGCTTTACAAAGCAACTGGATTAGGATTCACTATGCTGTTATAACTAATATAGACTGTTTCCTTGAACAACAGTAGTGTCAGCAGACAAGTTGAAATATTTTTTATCAAAACCAAGTGGTTTTTTTGTCTAATTTTATCCCAGAAAGCCTTGTTAATTTTGGCTAAATGCCATTTACAAAATTATATTAATAATAATAAAAAAGAATAAAAAGATCCTGCTATGCCTTATGAGGATTGCAGTTTGATTAGCTTTGCTCTTACATTCCTCTTCAGGCCATATTCTCAGATTTTTTTCTATTTCCCAAAGGGTGCTCTCATATTTTCTCCTGGAAAGAAGGTTACGGTGAATTATCAAAATGGTACACTACAGGAAGTGTTGTCCAGGTTGTGAAGCTAGCCCACGAAAAACAAGTACATAAAGGCAACTGAATTACAATTGCCATGGATGCCTATGCATGGCAATTCAAAATGCATTTATTCTGACAAAATATTTTAGTTTTAAGACTTTTTTGCAGTGCCAACAAGAAGATATTTTCTGAAGAAAAGAGGTATTATTCATTAAAACCTTTCATTATATTAAACCCAAAATTTTCTATTGAAATTCTATTCCCATATTTGATGGGAATATTTTACCGGCTTAATAAGGGATGCACTGAAAGTGGCTAACAAAATGAAGGAAATAAAGCTATATAGAATTAAGGTTTAGCTGAATGTGTGACAAAGAGATCACATTAAAAAAGTAAAAACTCTTAGTAGTAAGAAAACATAAAGCTTGAATGAAAAATGTAGCATTTGGGGTTTAATAATAGTAATAGTAATACTAATAGTATAGTAATAATAGTAATAATATAATAATAGTAATAATAGTAATATAATTCAAATTTGGAAGCATTTTATGCCACTCCTGAAAACCCAACTATCTAAGCAATATAAAGCATTTAGTATTGCTAGACCAGCTGCAACTTTGATTTAGCATGATAAGCTAAAGTGATAGACTATAGTAACAGATATTTCACAGAAGTATTATACAGAAAATATACAATTATGTTATTATTATGAAATTAATATATTATAATTGTGTAATTATAACTGTTGTATTGCATGGAGCTTTTGTGACCCAAGTGCAGGACCCGACACTTAGCCTTGTTGAACATCATACAATTGGCCCGTCAGCCGAGCCTGTGTAGACATCTCTGCAGAGCCTTCCTACCCTCAAGAAGAGCAACACTCTTCCCCAACTTGGTGTCATCTGTGAACACTGAGGGTGCACTCGATCCCCTCATACAGATAAAGCTATTAAACAGAACTGGTCCCGACACTAAGCACCGGGGAACAACACTTGTGACTGGCCACCAACTGGATTTAACTCCATTCACCACAAGTCTTTGGGGTCAACCATCCAGCCAGTTTTTGTCCAGCAAAAAGTATGCCCGTCCAAGCCATCAGTAGCCAGTTTGTCCAGGAGAATGCTGTGGAAAAGATTGTCAAAGGCTTTACTGATGTCCAGGTAGACAACATCCATGGCCTTTTCCTCATCCACTAAGCGGGTCACCTTATCATAGGAGGAGATCAGGTTAGTTAAGCAGGACGTCCCTTTCATAAACCCATCCTCAGTGGGCCTCATCGCCTGGCTGTCCTGTTTGTTCTGCATGATAGCACTCAAGATATTCTGATCTATAATCTTCCCCAGCACCTAGGTCAGGCTGATAGCCTTGTCTTTCCATAGATCCTCCTTTCGGTCCTGCTTGTAGATGGACATCATATTTCCTAACCTCCAGTCTACCAGGACCTTGCTGGTTAGCCAGGACTGCTGATAAATGACTGAAAGTGGCTTACTGAGTACTTCAGCCAAATCCCTCAGCATCCTCGGGTAGATCTCATCCAGCCCCATAGACTTGTGTGTGTCTAAGTGGCGTAGCAGGTTGCTAAAAATTTCCCTTGGATTATGGGATGCTCCCCACCCCTGTCTTCTAGGACGGAGATTCTTCTTAGCCCTCCTTTTGTTGCTAATGTATTTATAGAAACATTTTTTTAATTGTCTTTTATGGAAGTAGCCAGATTAAGTTCTAAGTGGGCTAGAATTTTCCTTATTTTCTCCCTGTATAACCTCATGACATCTTTGTACTCCTCTCAAGTTGCCTGCCCCTTCTTCTAAAGGTCATAAACTCTTTGATTATTTTTTTTATCCTGAGCTCCAGCAAAAGCTCTCTCTTCAACCAGGCAGGTCTTCTTCCACACTGGCTCATCTTTCAGCACATGGGGATGGCCTGCTCCTGTCCCTTGAAGACTTCCTTCCTGAAGAAAGCCCAGCCTTCCTGGACTCCTTCGCCCTTCAGGACTGCCTCCCAAGGGACTCTCTCACCCAGTGCCCTTAACAGGCCAAAGTCTACCCTCCAGAAGTCCATGGTAGTGGTTCTGCTGGCCCCCCTCCTTATTTTGCCAAGAATTGAGAACTCTGTCGTATCATGGTCGCTAAGTCCAAGACGGCCTCTGACCACCACATCTCCCACTAGTCCTTCTCTGTTTGTAAACAGGCGGTCAAGCGGGGCACCTCCCCTGGTAGGCTCACTTACCAGCTGTGTGAGGAAGTTATCTTCCACACACTCCAGGAACCTCCTAGACTCTTTCCTCTCTGCTGTGTTGTATTTCCAGCAGACTTCTGCTAAGCTGAAGCCCCCAATGCAAACAAGGGCTAGCGATCCTGAGACTTCTGCCAGCCACTTGCAGAATGCTTCATCTACCTCTTCATCTTGGTTGGGTGGTCTATAACGGACGCCCAGCAGGATATCTGCCTTGTTGGCCTTCCCCCTGATTCCTACCCATAAACACGCAACCCTATCATCACCATCATCAAGCTTTGGACAATCAAAACATTCCCTAGCATACAGGGCTACCCCAGTGCCTCTCCTTTCTTGCCTATCCCTTTTGAAGGGTTAGCCTTCTATTTCAACACTCCAGCTGTGTGAGTCATCCCACCATGTTTCTGTGATTGCAACTATAGCATAGTTTTCCCTCTGCACAATATCTCCCAGCTCGTCCAGTTTGTTGCCCATGCTGCGTGCATTGGTGTAGATATACTTCATTTGGGCTCTTGATCCCGCCACCTTTTTGCGGTAGAAGTTCTAATTCCTCTGTGATCATTCTCAGGCACTTCCATGGTTTCTAACATATCCATAATCCTTGCATCTTTACTGCCACATGGATCTCCATTCCCTGCCTCCACTGAGACATCAGACCAAAGTACCTCACTAGCATTCTGTCTCTCAAGTATTGGCATGTGTCAGGCATTTGTTTCTTCTCAGAGATAAATCAGAATTCCAGCTTTCTAAAGCTTCAGGAAGAAACCTCTTGTGCTGAGGAAAACTTCCCCCCATCCTAATCTATAAAAGAATGTATTTGGTTTTTTTGCAAAACACACGCACAAATAAAGGTATATATCACTCATATATGTATACATACATTTTTCTCACACAAAAATTTTCTCAGAACATAAAATTTCCATGATTACTCCTATCAAATGAAAATGTTTAAACACTTTTGGATTTGTTTTAATTAAAACAAAAAATCAACAACAACAAAAACACCACAAAAAAAACCCCAACAAACTTTTATATTTCTCATTGTCAATAAATAAAATAAAACAAAACAATTAACATAGCTCCTGTGAGGAGTATGGGGAAGTGGAATTAGGAACATGTTAATACTGAATATGCCAGAAATTTAATAATTTTGAAACATTATTCATATTGAGATTGTTCAGAAGATACATGTTCACATGGTAAGTTTCAATTTTTTTGAAATTTCTATATGCCACTGGAAATTTTTCAACCAGCCACATTTTTCATGGTGAATAGTGGCATTAGCTTATATTTGTATCTTCTTAATCCAGGACTTCATTCTGTCTCTGTCATGTAAACTGGTCTGTCTGGTTGCTGACTATTTTTGAGGTGTTTTCCTACCTTCATTTTTCCAGAATATGTGCATTTCTATGTCTGCTAGAAAGACAATGTTTATGTACTTTTATTTGTCCAAAATTTAATAATTAATCTAGAATTCATTATCTGTATTACAGCTTCAGAAGTTCAGGTCCTCCCATAAACACTGGATATGTAGTTTTCCATCTTCCAGTTAAATATAAATATCTGCTATAATTTATTTTCTGTATTTTATTAATTTAATGGCTTGTAAATACTCATAAGAAATACCTTTTTTTTTAAGAAGAAAAAAAAATCTACTTGGTACCATATGTTATGAATTTAGCAGCTGCCTATTGAAATTGTCAACTTCATTTCAAAATGCTGTTTTCTGGGATCATTAAGAGTGAAAGATGTACGATTCTGCTATAAAATTCACCCTCCGTGAAGAGTAGATGCACACAGACCAAAAACTATCAATAATTGGAATCACTGCCAATTGTCTGCTTTCTTTATGTTTTCTTTACGGTTCTATATCTGTTATTCTTAACAGCTATTTTAAGAAAAGTTTTGGTATTTTCTTTTCCCAGCCATTTCACTGGAAATCTGTAGAAGAACACAAAGTTATAAATTTCCCTTCAGGTTTCAGATCTGAGATATAAAATTTTTTTTTAATTGAATAACTTTTGCTGCCAAAAGAGCAGCTTTTTATGAAGTGGCTCACAGTAAAAGAGGATTATATTTCTTTTTAAACCTAAATGTTTCTTTATTCCTGCTGATTTTTAGCACTTTTCTGTAGGTTTCTAATATTCACTTTAAATTGCAGTTGGCACTGAGCCCTTTTAAAAACTGTATGTGTTATAAGCACATAAGGAAATGCAATCTGCTAAAAGTGCAGTGATTTAGCATGATAATTTCCTAAAAGTGATGCATAGTATATAAAGTAATGACAAAGGTTAGGATGAGGTACTCCTCTGCTTTTCTGGTCTCATAGCCTAGCCAGAATAGGACTGGTCATTTAATTCCCAAGTACTTCAAAGTGTTTTACATATTTACATATGTACACTGGGGCCAAATGCCCACTCTTGTAAGGTTTAACCTTAGAAATCACTGAAAATGTCTTATTAGATAGGAAAAGATTAGGACCATTTATTTTAAATAAAAGATTGCTCAGATGTGAATTATTTCTGACAAATAAAAAGAGAGCTAGAAAGTCTAATTCAGTGAGAAAAAAAAAAAGGTTCTGTAGAAATTACCAGAGTTTTCATAATGAATAGCAATACACGTATATTGTTTAATTTTCCATCATATTTTGTTTCAGAATAGTTTTATAAGGAAATACAGAATATTGCATTGATAAAAGACTTTCAGTAACATTAATTTTTTTCCTGTTTCTCCTATGTGACAATAGGTAACAGAATATTAGATTTCAAAGTCAGTAATTTACTTTTTTTTTTTGGTCTGAAGATCTCACTTATGATAACTAAAATGACAAATGAATAAGAAAACTATTTTTCTAACTTCACACTTCATATTGCATTTTTAAATTATATTACTTCAGTAATGTAATGTTTTTACAGAATATATACGTTAAATACTTTTCATTGTAGTTAAAAAAAATGGGAATTTCATGCTGTGATTTTGCTTTCTTTTTCCCCTACCCAAATAAAAAGAATAAGGGACAGTTAATAAGCTTCTTTCCGTGTTTAAATCTTCTTTAAAAATACCAGTTTTGGATATTTTCTCACAGATTTTGAGAAACTAGAACACTAAAAAGAAAAAGTTCAGGTAAAAAATGGAAAATGTGTATTTAAATTTCAATTTCATGCAAGTGAAAATGCAAGTGAAGGTCTAGGGGAAAATAATTTTTAAAAGGATTTTTGTGGAAAAAGAAATATACAGAATTCCCTACTCCAAACCCAAATTTTTTAAATTAAAAAATAAATGCGGTGATAAAAGGGCTATACTGGTCTAATGACTGTTACAATTTTTAAATTATAAGTATATTTCATAGCTAAAATAACTAAGAAATTAATTGGTTTGCTAATTTTGTGTCAAAAGATAATTTGAAAAAAATAATTTAAATACTAGGTATTTTAAGGAAAAAAGTGCAGTTATGGCAATGAGCATACTTTGTCAGAAAGTACTACGTGAAAAATCTAATGTCCATTAACCTTATCTAATTTATTCATCAAGCCTATAATTATTGTTCCAAGTGAAGCATTTTTAAAAATACATTACGTTTCAAATTAGTCTTCAATATGCATTTTAATACAGTTAAATGTAGATCATATTTATGAACAAAGAATGTACAAACCACTTAGAACATAAAAGTTGGTATTCTCAAATGACATTATCCTGAAAAGGATCTAGACACCAAGCTGAAATCTATTTCTGATACTTTTAGAAGTGTATTAGAGTAGAATTCTACTGGAAATAAACATGCAGCTCATTCTGTCTCAACGTATCCCTGTGAAGTTTTTTAACAATTTTTTTAACAAAGTGGAAGTGGCACACTTTTGTCCTGTGTCAATGAGCAGACTTTCAGACAATTCCTGAGCAGAATTTGGGATTTAGTGCATTTCAAAGGAAGTTCCTAAATATTAATGACAATTACTGCTAATTATTAATATAAAGTCATTCAGAATAGTCCTCCGGCAGCATCACAACAGGCATCATATCTGTACATGTTTATGTTCTTTTGCCACATCACACATAGTCCAACATGGTGCTATAAAAAAATAAGTCTGGGAAGCTACACATCTTGTGTTCAGTCCCTTGACATACGAAATCTGCATAAGTGTTTTTCATGAGTCTCTTCAGAAGAAGATGTCTTTAAAAGGAGTGTGGCCAGCAGGTTGAGAGACGATATCCTCCCCATCTTCCCTGTCCTAGTGAGGCCACATCTGAAGTACTGTGTCCAATTTTGGGTGCCCCAGTTTAAGAAGGACAAGGAACTGCTCAAGCAAGTCCAGTGGAGAGCCACCAAGATGATCAGCGGACTGGAGCATCTCTCTTTCATGAGGAAAGGCTGAAAGACCTGAGGGTTTGTTCAGCCTGGAGAAGAGGAGACTGAGGGGGGATCTTATCAATGCTTATAAATACCTGAAGGGTGGGTGCCAAGAGGATGGGACCAGGCTCTTTTCAGTGGTGCCCAACGACAGGCCAAGGTGCAATGGGCACAAGGTTGGAACACAGGAAGTTCCTCCTGAATATGAGGAAAAAGCTTCTTTCCTGTGCGGGTGCCAGAGCAGGGGCACAGGCTGCCCAGGGAGGGTGTGGAGTCTCCTTCCCTGGAGACATTCAAAACCCGCCTGGATGCGTTCCTGTGCCCCCTGCTCTGGGTGTGCCTGCTCAAGAAGACAGGGGGAGGGTGGACAAGATGATCTCCAGAGGTCCCTTCCAACCCCTACCATTCTGGGATAATGGGATTCTGTCCTTGCCATCTGAGAGAAATGGAATGAGAAGCAAAGTGGATCCAGCCCTGGCCGGATCTCCCTCATTCCAGATCCCTAATTTAACCTATGACTTGGAAGTATGTGGAGTGAAGAAAGCACTTTTTTCCAACACAGACAGGAGATAAAACTCAAAATGGCATGACTAAGACACAAAGATATGTATCATCATTCCAGTGTGTTGCAGCACAACTGCAGCTATGTGTCACCCTATACAGACCTTCAGATGCTATTGAATGCTTGTTGCCTAGGTCCTGAAGGTGGCATTCCTACACCTGCCTCCCACCCTCTCTGCTGCTGCAGCAACAGCCTTTACCCAAGGCATACCGGTCAGTAGGCACTCCTCTCCCACCCCACACACTGCCATCTCCACCACTCCTTGTCATATTCACCAGAATTTTGCTAGCTGTCTGATTCAGAGCTCCTTTCCAGTAAAGCCTTTTTTCCTTATGGGAGTGAGCAACTGGCCTAGGACCACAGTGCTCCACCTTTTTCTGGGTGTTTGTCAAGGAAATTGTGGCAGTTGTTGGCTAATGGTGTAGAGGACCTATATCCCTAGGAATATTTCTGCTACAGAGGTGGTGGTGGGCAGCAGGGAAGAAGGTCAGAATAACCAAGGTCTTTGCAGAAGAATGGATTTTACTAGGAGAGAACAGCAAACAAAGCATTACACAAGACATTAGGCATTTTGTGACAATTCTTATCTGTTTAAATTGCAGAGATGAAGAAAGGAGATGGCAGAGAAAAAGGAGAAGGAACAGAAACCTCTAAGCATCTTGAGAGTTTCAACTGTGACACCTGTTACTAAAAAGAGGCAAAAGGCTATAGTCCATGCCTAGAAACAGGCTGTCAGTGTGAAACTCTTAAGAGAGCGCAGACAGAACAAGAGTTAGATGGGGAATTGGCAAAGACTGTGTCTCTGATAAGTTTAAAGGGAGAGAAGACAGTTTGGCCTTTTGTTTGTTTGCTTGTTGTTTGGGGTTTTTTAAATCATTACAGGAACTCTGAAAAGCCTTTTTAGGTTTCTGCTGCCATATCCATAATGCCTGGGCTGCAACAAACCCCAAGACAGATAAGAACAGGCGTCCCCATGTCTGCAACCTCATAGCTGTGAGGACGGCCTGGCAAAAAGGAAGTTTTTGCTGTGATGCCTCACTTTGAAATTGATCACCAGTGTCCTTGCACAAGTAATTGATAGCACTGCAGGAAGTCACACACAAAGACTGACTCTTGAGGAAGAATGACATTATTACTAATACACAACAGAATCAAATTTTAATTGCGAGCCTGAAGGAAGCAACAGAAGTGAGCATGATGCTTCTTGTTGTGGCCAAAATCAGGACTGTAACAAGGAAGTGGTACCTTTTGCAAGGCGGTATAACCCCCTGCAAACTGACACCCATGGTCAGGAAGAGGATGTTCTTTTGGAGAGCTGTGAGACATACTCAGAGTATAGTTAATTGGTGTCCTGTGTCCATGGTATTTCACAGAAAGAAATGCCAGCTGCTACTGCCGACGCAGTCACAGAGGACTCTGAAAGAAGAATTCCAGTTACAGCAAATGTTTCTAACATGTTAGGGGGGCTGCAATAGGCAAAAAGGACTAGAGGGCCAATAATTATTGCTGATACTAATCATGGGTCTATGATCTTCCTATCACTTCTCTGTCTGCCACCATTGTCCTCCTATATGGACTTCAATACCCCAAACCAGTTACCCACTAACTACTGAGAGCCAGAGACAGCAAAACTAAAGAGAACAATGGCAACTTGAAGCAGTCAAGTTTAAAATCTATGGTGTCAGGAGGAAAAATGCCAACAAGACCTTTGCTCTGGATATGAGGAGAGAAGACTTCAGGCTGCTCAGGGAACTTCTTAGTAAGGTCCCCTGGGAAAAAGCTTTCAAAGGTGCTGGCGTCCATCAGTGCTGGTCACTTTTTAAATACCATCTCCTAAGAGCACAGGAACAGAGAGTTACAAAGTGTAGGAAGTCAGGCAGGTGACACAGAAGGCTGGCTTGGCTGAGCAGGGATGATCATCTAGAAATAAGGAGAAAAAAGAAAGTATATGAAGCAAGGTCAGGTGACATGGGAGGACTACAAGGATGCTGTTTGCCACTGCAGGGAGGAAATACATGCAGCCAAAGCTCAGAGTTGAAGCTGGCCAATACTGTGAGGGGCAAGAAGAAGGGCTTTTAAAAATACGTTAATGGCAAAAGACAGGCCAGAAATAACATTCGCCTGTTGCTTGATGAGCATGGTCACCTCAAACAGGGACATAGACAAGGCAGAGACATTTAATGCTTTCTTTGCCTCAGTCTTCAACACCAATGGTGGGCTCAGGGGCACCCCAGAGCCCTGGGCTAGAGAACCATGACTGTGGGAGTGATAAACTCCCAATCAACCCCAAACTTGTGCAGGACTTGCTGCTCCAGCTGGATCCCTGTAAGTCAATGGGGCCTGATGAGATTTATCTGAGGGTACTTAAATAGCTGGCTGATGTCATAGCAAGACATCTCAATGATTTTTCAATGCTTTTGGGAATCTGGAAAGGTCCCAGTTGACTGGAAGCTGGGATATGTTGTCCCAGTCTTCAAGAAGGGCAACAGGGGTGACCCCAGTAACTACAGACCTGTCAGTCTCACTTCTGTGCCTGGCAAAATTATGGAGAAGAGTATTCTGGGAGTTATTGAAAATCACCTGAAAGACAGTTCAGTCTTTGGTCCCAGCCAGCATGGGTTCACAAGGGGAAAGTCCTGCTTAACAAACTTAATTTCCTTCTATGACAAGGTCACCCACCTAGTTGACCAAAGGAAGCCAGTTGATGTAATCTTTTTGGATTTCAGTAAAGTTTTTTATACTGTCTCTCACAGTATCCTCCTGGACAAAATGTACAGCATAGAGCTGGATAAATGCATAATACAGTGGGTGAGCAACTGGTTGATGGTTCGGGCCAAAGTTATATAGTAAATGGGGTTACATTGTGCTGGTGGTCAGTCACTAGCAGGGTTCCACAGGGATCCATCTCAGGGCCAGTGCTCTTCAATGTCTTCATAAATGACTTGGATGCAAGTCTGGAAGGAATACTAATTATGTTTGCTGATGAAACAAAAGTGGCAGGAGTTGTTGACTACTCTTGAGGGCAGAGAGGTCCTGCAGAGAGATCTAGACAAACTAGGGAGCTGGGGAATCACCAACTGTATAAAGTTTAACACAGGCAAGTGCCAGATTTTTTGCCTGGGGGATGGCAACCCTAGATGTACAAACAGACTGGGGCATGAGAGGCTGGAGAGCAGCTCTGCAGAGAGGCATCTGGGGGTTATGGTTGACAGCAAACTGAACGTGAGTGTTGTGGTTCAGTCCCAGCTGGCAACTAAGCACCACACAGCCACTTGCTCACTTCCCCCTCTGGTGGGATGGAGGAGAGAATCAGAAAGGTAAAAGTGAGAAAACTCATGGGTTCAGCTAAAGGCAGTTAATAAGTAAGAGTAATAATAACAATAATAATATAATGAAAAGGAAAAGCAAAAGCTGCGCATGCAAGCAAAGCAAAACAAGGAATTAATTCACTACTTCCCATCAGCAGGAAGGTGTTCAGCCATCTCCAGGAAAGCAGGGCTCCATCGTGTGTAACGGTTACTTGGGAAGACAAATGCCACCATTCCGAATGTCCCTCCCCTTTCTTCTTCTTCCTTCAGCTTTATATGCTGGGCATGACATCATATGATATAGAATATCCTTTTGGTGAGTTGAGTCAGCTGCCTTGGCTGTGCCCCCTCCCCTCCTGGCTTCTTGTGCCCCTAGCAGAGCATGGGAAGCTGAAAAAGTCCTTGACTAGTACAGGCACTACTTAGGGACACTTAGCCACCACTAACAACAACTAAACATCAGTGCCACCAGTGCTATTCTCATACTAAATTCAAAACGCAGCACTGTACCAGCTACAGTGAAGAAAATTAACTCTATCCCAGCCAAAACCAGCACAATGAGTCAACTGTTTGCCCTGGCAACCAAGACGGCCAACCATGTCCTGGGGTGCAGCAAGCACTGCATTGCAGCTGGGCAAGGGAGGGGATTGTCCTGCTCTACTCTGTGCTGGTGTGGCCTCACCTTGAGTACTGTGTGTAGTCTTGGGTGCCACAGTACATTAAGGATATAAAGCTACTAAAGAGTGTCCAGAGGAGGGTCATGAAGTTGGTGAAGCATCTAGAAGGGAAGCCATATGAGGAGTGGCTAAAGTCACTTGGTTTGTTCAGCCTGGAGAAGAGGAGACTAAGCGAGACCTCATGGCAGTCTGCAGCTTCCTCACAAGGGGAGGGGGAGAGGCAGGCACTGATCTTTTCTCTCTGGTGGCCGATGACAGGACCCGAGGGGATGGCAGGAAGATGTGCCAGAGGAGGGTTAGGTTGGATATTAGGAAAAGGTTCTTCACCCAGAGGGTGGTGGAGCACTGGAACAGGCTCCCCAGGGAGGCAGTTACGGCACCAAGTCTGGCAGTATTCAAGAAGCACTTGGACAATGCCCTCAGAGATATGGTGTGAATTTTGGGGTTGTCCTGTTCAGGGACAGGAGTTGGACTTGATGATCATTGTGGGTCCTTTCCAACTCAGGACATTCTATGATTCTATGACTCTATAAACTCCCTTCTCCATAAATAAGGGTACATGGAATTTGTGGCCAGGAAGAAGGACTTTCTTGCATCTGATGTTCAGCACCAACTCCCATCGGATGCCACATTTATAGTGCAATGTCTTCCCATCAGAAGCATACAGTCTTCTTCATGGTGCTGAGCATCAATCTGGTTGCCTCAAGTTGAGGAAATGAAATGGACCTCACTTTGCCTGAGAAATGCCACAGTGTGGGCATGAGTAGAAACAGTAGGAACCCCAGCATCCTAAGATACAGTGTGGGAGGGCACAATGGCTGGAAAGTGGCCAGTACCACAGTCTGAAGCTGAATCCCTTTATAAAGCAGCTGCGGTCACAATGACATGCCCTGCATAGGGCAGTTGAGAGCAGAACATTTTGTGTCTGCAGTGCCTGAGGTACATAGCTGAGAGGATGATAAGGCTTGTAAGATGTTTTCTGTGAAAAGGCCAGGGCCAACAGCTGGAAGCTGGGATGCTGTCAACTTATTCTGGGCAACAGCAACTATAGTAGCACAGACTAGACAGAGTTCAGTAGCCCTCAGCATCAAAAAATTATCTCATGTGGATTTACATTACTGTAAAATCTACTGTCCTTTATTGTAATTACTAAGAAGTTACTGATTTTTTAAGAGGTTTTATTAAGAAATCAAATACTCCTTCAGATTAAATTCATGAAGACTCAAACTAGGTGATTACAAGATCCCTTCTGGCATAATGTTCAATTTTTCCCATTTTAAACAATGGCAAATATGGACAGTTGTTAATCAGAAATAAAAATACAGATTTTGCAGCCATAACTGACTGAAGAGATTTTTCAGCTGTCAATACCTATTATATCACTGTGCACTGCAAAAGACATTATGCATACTTAGTTCAGTACTTGACCTAGTCTAGCCAAATTTTAATATGTTTTCCCCTTAATCTTTTGCAATGCATGAATACAGGTTGACTTGAATTTTAATTCATAATTTTGGAACTTGTTCATGCTGCTAAGAAACATGCAAATAAATGCCAGTTTCTTGCTGAAATACTTTATCAGCAGCCATAAATAAAGCAATACTTCAAGCTTTATTTGGAGTTATTTTTCTAATGTATATGATATACATTCACTTTCTTTTTTCCAAATATATAGTGGCATAAATCCTATATCAAATATAAAGCTTTCTTTAGGACTGGAAGTCCAGCACCTATTCAAGTTAATGGGAAAGTCTCTCTTGACTTAATTAATATCTAATTAGGCAAAAAATAAGTTGTTGAAGTCAAGTTCTCCACTGTATGCCTATGTAAGTTAAAGCGACTCACCATTTCCACAACAGAATTAAGAGCAAGCAACATCATTTGGATGGAAGGGGCAACCATGGCTTACCATCCTACTATACATACAGAAGCCCATCTCAGCATCACAGTAACATGCAGCTATAAAAACCTGTGTACCTGTATATACATATATATATACACACCACTTAAACCCATCCAAGAATTTGATTTAATTCAAATTTTTTGTGAAGCAATTTAAAATTGTGACTGTGGTTATTTTGTCACTCAAATTATTTGACAGAAAGGCCCAAAACTCTAAGTTTTATTATTAACTCCTATTCATATATGAGAAAAATGCATTGTTATGGATACAGTAAGAAAATGGAATTAGATTTGGGCTTTTTTAAAAATTAACAAAGTAAAAGAAAAATTTGTCCTTTTTCTTTTGCTTTAAAAGAAAAATTTTCTTTTGCTTTAAACATATCAGTTCCTTGTAGGTTGTTCTTTCTTAGCCCATGATGTTGTTCTCTTGGTGGTTATAAAGGTATTTTTCATTTGCTAAAACCAACTGAGAAAGCATTTCTACAGGAAATTCTTATGAGCCTAAGCACCAACAAGTGTTCAAGAATAGGTAAACTTGAATAAGCACAGGTCATTAATTTAAATGAAAGCATTTTTTAATGTTTCTGAACTAACTCTCCCAGATCAGCTGGACAGTTTTGTGACTCCTCCTTCCAGCTGCTGAAATAAAATAGAATTTTTGAATCTGGAGAAATAAAAACCGAGGTCCCTTAAATTTAATTGTGTGTTCAGATGTACTTATTCTGCCCTTATAACACTGGAGTGTATGAAAACTCATCCCCTCTCAGGATTAAAAAAGAGAGGAACTTCTGATGCTGATCCAGAAATGTACTACACAACCACATTTCTTTCCTCTGCTATTTGGGGGTCTCGTTTATGTTAGCTGTTCTGTTTAATTTCTGCTTCTATTTTTCCCATGTTGGGAAAAAATAACTTATTCTATACAACATATCTTTATGTTCCTTCATAATTATGAAATCTGTTATGACATGAGGAAAATAGTTGGATGAATGATGATGAATTTATCAGCTTTGCTGAACAGAGGTTTCCTCTCATTTTAATGTAAAGTAGGAGATTATCTCTGGCTTGTAAAAGTCAACAGCAAATAAAGAACTCATTGTCTAAATCCTGGAGGTACTACAGGAGCCAGAGACCAAATTATCCTGAAACTCTTATTAAGTAATTGGGTAAGACCTTTCCACTTAGACAATTTTCATTTGGCTTAGTTTTTCTTTCTAATTGAAAATAACTATTATAGTTAGAACTACTTGTTTTTATTCTGACATTCTCACCTTTAGAAGGGGTTCATTTGCTTCTTTGTGCTTGTTCTTGTTTACAATTAAACTGTTATGATAAGAAATCAAATGAAACCTATACAGGGTTTAATCAATGTAAAAGCCATGAAATAAATTAATTTCATACATTTCAGAAAAATGTCATTAAGATATTTTCTTTCCTGTTATAAGCTCCCCAGAATCAAGTCTAATTTGGATTAAGTCCATTTTAAACTACGAAAAGGTCATTAGAGGGATTCTGTTAATTTTAATAGATATTTGACCACTTATCCAGATATTTGTTAGAATACAGACATTTTCAAATGATACAAGATTACTTTGTTTATTTTGCAGTGTTCCTTTCTTCAAAGTCAGAACATATTTGACTTTAAATACATTGCATTTATGGACTAGTAAGTGTAATATTATCAGCTGTGTTTAAATGTGTACACATTGAAAATATTTAGGCTTTATAGCACAACTTAAATCCTGATTTTTAATTATCATTGGTCACTAAATAGCAGCATATACATCAAACTTTTCTTGCTAAACTGCTAAGTGTTAATTAGCGTGGCCTCCAAAATGGGGATTCTTAACAGTGTCAAAGTAAAGTCCTGATTGGTTATAACAAATGATTAAAGAATAAAGATTTGAGGACTGCGGCATGTAATAGATGGCATGTATGAATACCAAATTTGAATGACATCTACAGAAATTTTGAGAAAGATTTTGAGAAATAAACTTTAAAAAAAAAATATTACAAAACAGTAGACATTTCAGCATTTGTGAAGTCAAGCACAGTTTTTTCTCTTATAGTGCAGTAGTAGCAAGTATTGCAATAGAGTAAATGAACCATCCCTCTTAGCTCCCTACCAAGTAATAAGACTTTTTGAGGTAAGCAGTGTGATGAACACAGGCATTAAGTTTCACATTAAGAATTTGTGGTGTCATATCTATTTTATATTGTTAATGAAGCTAAGATAGAGGGGAAAAAGTTTTCATATTTTTCTGGATTCTGCCTTCTAGAATGGTACAATCACAGAATAATGAGCCTAAAGGGGCTGAAGAGGCCTAAATAATGCGCCTAATGGGCCTATATGGGTCTAAAGGGACCTTCCAGATGTCACCTGGTCCAATCACCAGTTAAAATTTTGAAAATCCTTAAGAACAAAGATCTCATAGTCTCTCTGGACAACTCATTCCATACACCCTCATGGTGGCCAAGTTTTTACTTATATTTTATTGAAATGTCTAGTGAAAGGCTGAATCTTCTATCTACCCATTAGGCAGCCTGAACACAGCAACTAGGTCCTCCCCACCCTTCACCTTCACTTGAGAATGAACAAATGCAACTATTTCAACCTATCCACATATGTCATGTGCTCCAACCCTCTGACAATCTTAGAGTTCCTCCAAATGACTTGTTCTGGTATGTCCCTGTCTTTCTTGCAATAACCCTAAAACTGGACACAGTGCTGTGTTGACACCCTGCTTGTACTGTTACATGAGCTTAGTCCATACCAGCTGCAAGACTTCACCTTTGTTTTGTTCAGCTTCTTGTGGACCTCTGAGCAGAAGTCCTCCTGCCCTATTTGGCATAGTTGACAGACTTGCTGAGTAAGCACTCTGTCCAATCATCCAGGCTGTTAATATAGACAGTACTGCCTCCTATATTAATACCCGAGGGACACCACTTATGACAAACTACCAATTGAACTTTGTGCCAGTGATCTAACCCTTTAAAGCTGATGGTCCAGTCACTTTTCCACCCACCTTATTGTCCACTTATCCAGTATCTCCAATCTGGCTACAAGAATATTGTGGGAGACCTTGCTGATGGTCTTGCTAAGGTCAAAACATATAACATCCACTGCTCTGTCCCTGTCCACAAATTAGTCATCTCACTGAAACAGGCAATTGGATTGGCCAGATACAATTTGCCTTTGATAAATCCAGCTGGCTTTACTCAGTCACCTTTTTGCCCTTCCTGTGCCAGGAGGTACACTGAAAAAAATTTAGCCAGTTAGGAGATGTTAAGTAGCAGCAATTATGAGCAAAGATACACATATCTTACACATTAATGGTGACATACATTTAAAAAATAATAGTTTTCACCTTTTTGCAGTAGAGAGGAACAAATATTTTATCATATATTTAACATTCAGCATGTAGAATTCATGATGGGTATTGCGGATCAGAAAGTCGAATAATCCAATCAGCAAGTAGATTCTCAACGTACAATTAAATACTACTTAATTAATCATTCTTAATTAGGATTTTGTCACAAGTCCTCATCTGTTTTTGACAATACAAAATTGACAAATTATAATAAAGTCATCCTTTATAACATTTCTCTAGAAAATGCAGCACTGAGGTTTTTTTGTACCTTAAAGAAGCATAAATAATTTGTGTTTGGGATTTTTTGTTTGTTTGTTGATGTTGTTTGTTTGTTTGTTTAGAAACCATGCCTTGGCAGTCTCTGATGAATAATCTCTCCAATATATAATTTTTAATGCAAACATGCCACATACTAATCAGATCTTTATGTCTCCACCTATTTTACACTACAATAGAACATACAGGTACTGGCAATGAAACATGGACAGCCTTTGGATAAGATCCAAGAGGCACAGATGGATTGCAACAGCACAACCTTATTCATAAAAAAGAAAAGGAAAGAAAAGCAGGTTATAATGTTTTGGCTGTAAAGAATTTTCGGGCATCATGGAAACAACTATGCATCTTATACATATCATTAAGTCTTGGATATTACATTAATCAGACTATTTCTTTAAAAACTAAAATGTATATTGAGTGTATTACTCAACCTTATTATACCAAATATAGGCTTCCTAAAACACATAAACAAACATGCTCTATATTATTAGGAAAACAGACTCCATCTAGAATAGTTTTCTTGTGTGGTGTGCTGTCCACAATTATACTGTTTTACACTGAATCCTTTCAAATTATGAACTAAACAGAACCTGACTTGGTCACCACATAGAATGCTTTGGAAAAAAAACACTGCAGTCTTCTGGGGGTTACTTTGCAGGTGCTGCTTTTCCTCCTGAGTTTCATTATATTTATTTGAGGATATAAAAATCAGCAGTATAAAGCTACTTGAAAGACTATTTAAAAGTTCACTCCACATATATCCAGGAAATGGTCATTCTCTGCGAGCTGTTACAGAGCAGGCTAAGGATTCTGGACCACCCTGCTTCCAGCACGTTGAACATCTTCTGAGGCTAATGCACACCTGCTTGAGCCTTCCTTCCATCTCTGCTGAGTCTTCAGTCTTGACATGGGAATATCATCACCTTTACCTGACATTTCCCAAGATAATAATTCTGTTTACCGAGTATGATAAAATCACTATTCCCTTATTTGCATTAGGTAAGTGTTAAACATAGGATTTATTATGTTAACATTATAACATTATGCGTTCTATAACCTGTTTTGGCTGTTCTTATACATAGGTAGGAAACTTGGCCTCCAGGAAAAGTGTTTTGTTCATGACTTCATGAGAGCTAGGCTTTCTGCCCTAGGGCTTTTGTCTTAATGGATTTATTTTGCATTATTATGCCCTGAATTATTTATAATGTCTCCTAATAATTGTCAAAATAATTGCCTATGAAGTAGCTATGAGACATAGTGACTATACTATTAAATTTCAGATACTGATACAAATGGATGGTCTAAATGTAACCTCAAGTGTACATTTACCTAATTACTAGAGAGCTAACACCAAGACTTTGCTCTCGTGGAAGTCTGCTCCTGAGAATGGCACTGTTAGCCTTTGCTTCAGAATGCTCTGGGGAAGTGTCAGAGTAGCTGCATCTGTTACCGCTGTTTTTAGGAATGCCACCTTTTGGTGATCAAAATGAGAAAAAAATAATGAAAATATGTCGCATCCTTAGACCACTAGTAGCTAATACCTGTCAAAAGAGCTGCATTTTTGTGAGTGTGAGAGGAAGGAATAAACAAAAAGAAAATATTAAATTATGAAGACACATATTACAGAAAGTTTTTGTCAGAAGAAGTCTTTTTTTAAAACTTCTTTATTCCTTTTCCTATTTAGATTTAAAAAAAAACAACACATTAATGAGAAGAATTAATGCTACCAACTGAAAAACACTGCTAGGATTTTGGATTTTTTCTAGCAGGAAAATCAGATATTTTAAGAATTTCTCTCTATTTGTGCTGGTTTTGACTGGGATAGAGTTAATTTTCTTCATAGTGGCTAGTATGGGGCTGTGTTTTGGATTTGTGCTGAAAACAGTGTTGATAATACAAAAATGTCTCTGTTATTGGTGAGCGGTGTTTACACAGAGTCAAAGCTTTTCTGCTTCTCACCCCACCCCACCAGCGAGCGGGCTGGGGGTGCACAGGAAGCTGGGAGGGGACACAGCCAGGACAGCTGACCCCAACTGACCAAAGGGATATGCCATACCGTGTGACATCCTGCTCAGCATTTAAATCTGGGGGAAAAAGAAGGAAGTGGGGGGACAGGTTTGGAGTGATGGCATTTGTCTTCCCAAGTAACCATTATGCGTGATGGAGCCCTGCTGTCCTGGAGATGGCTGAACACCTGCCTGCCCATGGGAAGGAGTGACTGAATTCCTTGTTTTGCTTTGTGTGTGCAGCTTTTGCTTTACTAATTAAACGGTCTGTATCTGAACCCACAAATTTTCTCACTTTTTACCCCTCTGATTCTCTCCCTCATCCCACCAGGGGGGAGTAAGCAAGTGGTTGTGTGGTTCTTAGTTGCCTGTTGGGGTAAACAATGACGTTATGGAAGAAAATTCAACCTGCAAATCTCTCCTGTACCTTGCTTTATCACCTGCATTCTCATCTTCTACTCACAAGTTATTCACATTCTTGCAACTGAATCTTCCCTTTCCAAGGAAAAGCTGAGGTAATGATCTATGACTTCCCTGATTTTTCTACAATAATCGGAAATGCCTGAATTGATTTCCTCCTTGCACCTTCCTTATGTCACACACAGGCTGTTTTCACCCACAACTATAATAAAGCAAATAAAAGCTTTTTGGAATGTACAGATAGTTGCAGCAAGCCAAGCAAGTAGTAATGTAAGGATCAGTTAAAGATGGCACTGTCTAGGAAAGGCATGTTTCAGACAAACAGTATCTATTGGAGAGGTAGAAAAGAAGTATTGTGTACTGTGTTGTCAAGGGTGGTATTTTTATTTTTTTCTGAAAATAAGATCAGGGCGTGGAGGAGAGTGGGGGAAGTGTAAAAACAGACTCAAGAAGATGAAAGAATGAATGACTAATCTCAGTTCACCAACAGGAAAGTCTGGTATGAATTACCCTAAACATCAAAGTTGTTAGATGCTAAATGCATCTATCACTACTGTAAAAGTAAAGATAGGTGGGACAAGGAAGAAAAAGTCATTCTATTGTTAGAAGTGTGATTTCTTCCACCCCATGCTTTCTCAAAAAAAGGATGTTTCCATTTTGGAAATTTACATTTGCCTTACTGCAATACAGTGGATATTATGAAAGCATTTGTTATTTAGAATATCCCTACTGACATTGTTACTTGTCCATTTAAAAATAAAGAAATAAATAACAACCTTTGCAAAGTTTACTATGATGACACTTTACAACGTACAAACTAAGGGTAGAAGAAAGAGAAACAATCATTCCTTTTCCACGTGAGATAGGAAACGAGAAATTATCTTCAAAGATGACTCAGGACTCTGTGCTATAGCCTTTAACTGCAGCATTAAGTAAAATTCACTGAGTAGTTTAAGTGATAAAGGACAGTCTCCTAAAGTAATTCAGCACATGGATAACTTCAAGTTATATATTGTTTCCTTTTGAAACTGCTAGAAGAAAATCAAGGCAAAATGTTGAATTTTTTTTTAGGTTTGTCTTTATTGCTCCGGAATGTTAGAAGACTTAGTTTATCTTAAGTAAATCTAAGCTTTGGAAGGAAACTAATAGGAATACTAAGGAGAAAGCAGAGTGGATTAATAAATTATAAAAATTAATATAAATTTATTTTTAAAGAAAATGTATTTGAAGTGGTACAGTTGAAACACAATTGAAATACAATAATGTTTCTTTGTTAAGGACTTTTGAAAACAACTCAAAAAACAAAAGGCTGGCTCAGATTACAGTAAGTTTTCTATGCAGCAAATAAGAAAAAAATAAAAGGTGCTGAAAAGAAAAGAAGATCTAAGATTATCCTCTGGCTATCTGAGCTTGTGTAGGTGCCTTAGATGAAAAGTGCTAATTTATTTTATTCAGAGTCTAATGCCGAGTAGAGGTGAAACTTAGTAACTTCAAAGGAAAAAACAAAAGAAAACACAACAACAAAAGCTCATTAAGCAATTGAACATGCAGTTTCATAGTTTAAATACATCTGTATACATAAGGAATGGTTTTCAACATTTTTAAAGGACCACTTGTTTTTCTTTAGAGCTTAATAGAGAATATACCAGAACTATAACAACAATCTCATGTTTTAGAGCAGTTAGAAGGAGAAATCACTAGACTGCACCACTAATGTCAGGGCATAAAATATAAAAGGAGGAAAATTAAGTTTGTAGCAGAAAAGAATCCACCTTAATGTATTATATGCTCATGTAATTTTTTTTTCAAGTTATCTGAATATTCTAATGTATACCATTAGTGAGCTTTTCCAGGCAAGAATGGAGAGAGGCACAACTTCTCAGCCTAAAAGGAACAACAGCAAAATTTGAACCAATTGGGAAAAGAGGTAGATGCTTGAGCTTCGCAGAGAAAATTCACATTTTACCATGTTCTTTTGAAAAAATAGCTTAGGGACAGTTCTCAGAACAGCATTTTAAAGCTTAGTAACACAGAGGGAATTGAAAACAGAGCAGAGCATCAAAGAAAAAAAAAAAAAACAAACAGAAAGAATTGCAGTACATGTCCAAAATAACTTCTCTGTAGAGAGAATCACAAATGCCATGAAGAACTGTAAGGAGTCGTTCCTAATGAATTGGCTCCCAGTGCAAGGAGCAGGGGACACTAAGTTCAATAGTCAAGCAGTAATTCAAAACTAACAGCAAGAAGAGCACTTTTCCCCAGGCACCAACAAAGGTAAACTGGGGAGCTTATTATCATAGGTAGTGAAAGCTAGAAGCATAAATAGGTTCAAAAAGAGCAAGACAAATTTGTTAAGGAGTGTTCCATAAGTTTCCCTAAAACCTTTTGATCATCTTTGCCCTTTTTTATACTCTTTCTATTAAAACCAGAAAATATAGCATTCTACTATTTTTATCTTGGTTTTTTTGAGATGTATGTTAATGATAGAGTCTTAACACTGAGTCTTGTCTTAAATTGGAATGATTTATGAAGAAAAAAGAAATGGAAAAAACAATATATACTGGCTCCTTTTCCTAAGCATCCATTACAATACATACCCAGAAATAATACCCAGGATAATGAGTTAGCTTGATCTTTACTTTCATGTGTTATAGATTTCCATATGTTATGTTTCAACCAGTTACCTAAGATATTTTAAAACTTCTGATCTAGTGAATGTAACTCGTTCTTAATTTAACTTCTGAAAAAAGAAGGTGATTAAACAGGGCCTGCAACAGCAGACCAGACCCTTATTTGGGTTAAATAAAGCATAATGCTCCTGCTTGCCATGGAAATATGCCAATATAAACCAGGGGATACGTATTCTCTTGGAGACATAAGACTCCAGAGAGCTTTGGGATCCTAAAACCATGATTCAAGAGAAGAAAATGGATACATTTTTAAAGTCTTAACTGCCAGGGAGCAGCAAAAGCAGGGCTGCTGATGAGGCCACAACTGAAATATGGCTCATGGGCAGGGGAGACTGGGGCAGGAAGGTATCCCAGGTGGAGCCTCTTGGTGCAATGATACAGGTCTGACAGTGCCCTCACAGCTCTGACATCAAGTGTCTAAAATTCCCACTATTTCATGTGAGACCAAACCTTGCTACCATGCTGAATGAGCATTCTAAACCTGTAGTAGCTTGGAAAATTGCTATACAAATTCCTTAATCCTAATTTTTGAGGTCATTCAGTGTAGTTAGAAAGCATATATATACAATAACACATTCTGCATTACGTAGCACATGGGATCCTTTGGGATCTCAAACTGAAGGTGAAGGGAGGGCTGCTTTGGAACAGGATAAGAAGCACCAGGTGGTGGGACTCCTGCTCCCCACTACAGGGGACAAGATATCACAGCCCAGAACCGAGGCTCTTGGTTTTAAACCCCATAGTGTTATATTTCTCATGAGAAGTTTGTGAAGTCGTTTTGACTTTCTGTCTCAGAAAAAGCAATCAGCATTTTGGTAAATTTCTTCAGCGGTATAACCTCTGATGTACAGCTTCCTGGAGCTATATGAATTAGCACAGTCCACAGAGCTCTTCTACATCACTGCTGGTTCCCTGGAATGCACCACGTGCACCCTTCCAGGCTTCTCTCTGTGGTAAAACCAAAAATAGTTCAGAAACCCATTCAACTGCTCACTTTATTTCATTATATTTTAATTAATTCTTTTGAACACTCCTGTGAGAAAAGGATCCGAACATTTTCAGCATCGAGTTTAAAGCTAAAATTAAGGCAATGAATCAGGCCATGGGAAGTTGGAACCTAATATTCTAAAAGTATTTGCTACACAGCACAACAGGATTGGAAGCTGTGAACATTTATTTTAAACGTTGATATGTTTCCCCCCCCAAATTATGGCTTGTTTCTGTTTAGGATAAGAATCCTGTCCCATTTGCTACTACAAACAGAAAATGGCCCTACCCTTCAATGTTACTATAACAAACATTACAAAAGTTAGTTATCAGTGTTAAAAAAAAAGCTCCTATGTTTAGGATTGAAAAACTTTATTTACATAAATAATGAATGTATTTGCTTAGTGATAGCATAATTTACTCTGTCCTTTTGCCATACAATATAGAAAATTATCATAGGAATAAAGTGTTGGTGTGATCAGATATTTCTTCTATTTGATTACTTCCTACTAGTTTCCAACAGACACATTACGGTAATTTCACCCACTATCATGCCTATCATTTTAGCATTTCAGTGATTTGAACCACCATAGATTTTAATAACCTTGGCACCTGTAACCAAACATGTGATTTGTTCCACAGTTTTTAACGGACAACATATTTTGGGGAAGTTTTTCTTATTCTGATGCCAGGTATTCCAGCATATACACCAAGAACATGGCAGGGGGATTGCAGCACAATAAGTAGCTTCAATAGCTCTGATATCAACGTCAATAGGAATAGTAATCTTTTAGTGAAGGCCAGGTTCAGGCCTACACTAAAATGCAAAATAAGGAGGCATAAAGCCACACTAGTCAAAATGACTGTGACTGCACTGCAATGGACAGGTCTATGACAATGTTGAACCTGGAATCTTTGTGGAAATTTAGCACTCAGCCCACTTGACAGAAAAGAACAACCTGAAGCATACTATATGTTTCAGAACAAAATCAAAATCTGTTTTACTACACATTTCCAAAATGTTCTCTTATATATGTTTTTGACACTAATTGTATTGGGTTTTTTTCTTTGTTATTTCGAAGTTGGAGAAGGAATGTTTTATTTCAAAAACAAGCGTCACATCTCAGAATTATTAGCTGACACTACAGCCATTTGAACTTCTCGTGTGTGCCCCAGATGGAGAGGCAGAGGAACTTAACTCTGACAACTGAGAAAAAAATGCCAGAAGTAAATAAATAATTGGGTCTGTGCTACTCAAGAGAGGGCAATATATTATATCCTGTAGAATAACCAAGTGTGAAGATACAAAACATATTAGTTAGAAAGAGGAATAAAACCTCTTAAGTTTAGATATGAAAAGAAGTTGACGCTTGTGGAAGACTAGTAAGAACAAAGTAAGAAAACACACATTTTTTTGATCAGTTGTATGTTGTTTTATCAGTTTTAGTCTATATTTATGTTTTGACAGGTAACTATTTTGTTTTGATGAGGATCTCCCAAGTCACCACAATTTTAACATCTCAGATACTGCAAATGGGAAATCTATAAAGGCAGCCAAACAGCTTTGGATGTGAAGATGCGACACAGTTTGCTAAAGAGTACTGTTGTCACTTGCAGACATAGCTGAAAAAGAGGGATGAATTGTAGAATATCATCCAGAGATCCAGAGGCAGAAACAGAGCCTGACATTAGGAAAGTGGTTAACACAGGCAAAGGATCTATGCCTGTTAAAATGCTCAGCTTGAAGTTTAAATTTTTCTCAAGTCCTTTGTGTGCATTTTTTTAAGAAGGTATAGTGTGGTTTTTTATTTTTCAAGTAGAGAGTCAGAGATTATTATTCTTATTTTTTCATTTTTCTATGTTCCTAAAGTGACTTTTCACTGTTTATTATTGTTCTTATTCACTTCAATATTTAAAGAGGAACATAATTAAAGTGTTTCAAGATTAAATTGATAAAAATAAGAATAACAACACCAAATTAAAAGTAAATTATTAATTTACAGTTTCTTTAGAGTACTCATTTATTTAGAAAGATATAAATTAATGGCAGACACACTTGCATTTTCTACCTTTTTTAGGTGTATAAACTAATTCTAAGAGACTGTCGATATCAGAGGCAGTACTTGAGTAAACATCAGTAACTGGGGTATAGCTATTTACTCACCCTTACTTTTAAGCGGTGTTTCTTTTGTTATGTTTTTAATAATGATTGTTGAGAAGGTAAAAGAAGGCAGCATTTGACAAATCTTGTTGCTTATACAGATTTACAATTCAAACTTATCAGAACTGGAAAAATGCTAATCTAACAGAAAAAGAATCTCATGCACATCACTAAGGGAATTAAACACTGGGTTAGACTTCTTACTTGCATGGCAGTTTTGAGAAATAGTAGAAAGAGTAGATACCTCAGAAAATTTTAGAAGCTTCAGGAAATTTGCACTGCATTTGACAGACTCCATTAGTCAGCTGGAGGGATAGTACCTACTGTCTTTCCCTTGGGAGGGGCCAAGGGGCAGAAAAGGAGACCCTAAAAACCCAAAACACCACCACCAAGTTGGTGCTTGTGTTCCAAGGAGAAGAAAGTAAGACTAGAAAGCATGCGTCGTAACTTACCCACTTTCTGTTCACATTTCTTCCAAACAGTTGTGTCTGCTGCTAGAGTGCTGACTTGCCAATCCTAATCAGTAACATGGAGTTCAGTTACCACTGGAGGCATATCCTGGCCCCCTTGCCAATCACCCTTGCAAAAATTAGACAAGATCAGAGGATGCCTTTCACAAACAATGTAGACACAGCACAAATAGAAATTAGGAAATGCTTTTTATGGAAAGATGGCATTTAAGAGAGTAATCACATGAAATGTCATATTTGATAGACAGGGCTTCACTTTTTCACCTGCCAGAGCTCTGTCAGCAAAATAATTTCTGGAAATATGTTCAGATAGCCAACACTGGTGCCAAAAATTTATAGATCCTTAAAGAAATGACTACTTTAAAGAAATTATATATTAATAATTTATTTTTTGTTTGGTGTCATTATAATTTTTATGATTTTATGCATTTTACCCTTCCAAAGACCATACAGCTATATCAATGGGGAAGATTTCAGAATTTCCGGTTTCCTCATAAGGGAAGAAAAAATTCATGGTACGTCTGTTTCTCTTAATTTACCATGAAATCAGTGAGAGAAACTAATGAAATTATTTACTCATTGTAAAAAATGAGGTGAGAGAAGGAGGGGGGGGAGGACGTGCTTCAGGTGCTGGAGCAGAGATCCCCCTGCAGCCCCTGGAGAGACCCAGGAGGAGCAAGTATTGCCTTGCAGCCCAAGGAGAGGACAGTGCTGGAGCAGATATCTTCACTGCAGCCCAGTGAGAGCAGGTGTATTCTTCCTGAGGGAAACTGCATCCCATGGGAAGAACCCATGCTAGAGCAGGGCAAAAGTGTGAGGAGGAAAGAATGGCAGAGAAAAACTGTTATGGCCTGGCCACAACCCCCCATTCCCCATCTCCCTGCACCACTCAAGGGAAGGAGGTAGAAGATTTTGGAATGAGGGACTGATACTGAGCCTAGGAAAAAGGAGGGAGTAAGAGAAAAGTGGTTTGGGTTTTGGCTTTGTTTCTAACCATCCAAATATATTTTAATTGGCAATAGATTAAATTAATTTTCCCTAAGTTGAGTCTGTTTTGCCATTATGGTAATTGGTAAGTGATCTCCCTCTCTTTATCTCAGCCCATAAGCTTTTCCATCTTATTTTCTCCTCCTGTCCTGCTGACGACTGGGAATGAGAGAGCAGCTGGATGGGCACCTGGCAGCTGGCCAAGGTCAGCCCACCACACTTAGTAGTCAAAACACAGTTCCTACTTCTGTCATTTCTCACCTCTGCTCCTTGTATTGGTGTTGCCTCCAGATACTGTCCTTTCTTTCTGTCTTTTACCCCTTCTAAAGAATCACAATGACACTACCTTCTTCCCTTTCAAGTCCTTTTAAAAATACATTCAATTGTGGCTATTAGTAAACAGGTAGCAAATAGTATAATGCTTTTGTTCCTTTGTAGACTTCTGTTCAATGCATTTGGTGTAGAAGAATCTGAACTCCTGTAGAAAAAAAACAGCGAGACAGATTATTTGAAAGTCTGACTTTTGGGAAAAAGATTCATCTTACCTAGTTCAGAAGTTGAACCACTTACTCATTTAAATGGATCTCGTAGAAGACCAGCTATTTTTCAGTTTGTTGCACAGTGTGCAAATATTCAGTATAAATCTCAGAGATCACAGTTAATACCTTTTGGGTTTTTTTAATTAGAAATTGGAAGAGAAAAAAAAGTAGTCTCATTTAATCTATTTACAATGTAAGTGAAAAATACATTTCTATTTTAAGACAGGATTAAGATATTGAATATCATCGGCATACAAGAATCTGAAATCTTTAAACTGGAGGCTCCTCCAGCTTTCTTTCTATACCCTGAAATCCTTAATGTTTAATTGAAATAATTAATGGCATCTAAAATGCAAAAGATTACACCCTTATATAAGCCTAGTATTTCTCTGAGAATTTATAATTTTTCCACTAATTGATAATTTTGTACCAGTCTTAAAAACCAACAACAAAAACAAAAAAAAGAAATAACAAGACCAGTTCTTTGAATACCTGTGTAGATATTGGAAAAGCAAGAGCCTCAGCTACATTTCAAAGGAGTCTTAAACGTACAGGAGCTAAGGGACTTGGCAGCTTCACTCTGAGCAGGTGTTCAGTTTCTTTTGGAGTATCACTAGTAGTGCTCAGGCCAAAAAGTGCCATACCTGAAGCCAAATCTCAAGTCCGCAAAAGCCAAGTGTCATCCAAACCAGTCTTTCATCAGTAAATATCAACAAAAGACGACTGAACTGGATACAGGTTTTACATGCACAACTGTCTCCTTTTCCACTCCCCCTCCCAATAGTTTATTATATGCTTTGATATTGTTTGTTCATTTTATCAGTGTTCTAAAAAGTACTAAAATCTATGCTACTAAATATAGAATTACTTGAGAATTGTGGTTTTGTTGAGGCCAAATTTTATCTTTTAATGATTAATAGGAGATTATTAATCTTTTACCAAAGGTGGGCTGTAAAATGTAAATGTATTTTACCCAATTATATAGAAAATTGTTTCAATAATTTCTATCCAATTCATACAAGTTTCTACTCCATCGATTGCCTCCTCTGCTCCATGTTCAGACAATTTGCCAAAGAAAGCTATCTATCTCGAAAAGTTAAACCCTTCATCAACACCTATATATAGCAATTATCAATACGGATTTAAGGTCTCCAGCAAACAAACAAAAATTCACAGAACTGAGAAAACAAGACCTTTCTATTAAAACCAGTCAGATTTCAGGAAGAGAAACGAATAACACTAAGGTTACAAACTACTCTATTGCAGGTCTAAATCTCAAAGAAATTGAAACTCCATTGGAATTTTATTGAAAGAAGTACTGCCAGTACCTTTGTTCAAAAGAAGGATTAATTTGAGAAAAACAGAAGGGAAGGAAGCTGAAACAGCCTTACTCAGTAGCATCTGAGTTTTCTTGGGAAGTGTCTTATTTAAACACTAACAAGACCATATGGCTTCCAGATCTTACCAGAAAGGTTTCAGGCTAAATTTAACAAAACACAGGAGACAAGCTGGCTAGTATTTTAGTCAGATCACATTAAAAATGTAAGAACATCTTCTGAAAAAACATATTGGAAGCCCTCAGCCAATTCTTGTGTATCTTCACCTACTTGTTGCCTCTGTATTCCACTCCTTTAGTATGTTTCCTAAAAAGAAAAAAAAACAAAATTGTGAAAATTCAGTGCTAACATGCAATTACCTACTTCCTTAATCTGACATTGATACTACATAAAAATAAAGATGGATTTGGTCTTCTACGCCTAGAGTGTTGAATAGATGGCAGAATTAGAAGGAAAAAAATGTTTAAGTGTATTTGGAATCACTTAATTTCATTACAAATACTTCACAGAATTATTTTGCTTGATCTTTCTGAAGAACATTCTAAATATAACTGGGTGACCCAGCCTGTCTTTAAAAAAGAAGTTGTATTGTTGGCAATTGTGACTACTTGCTCCCTTTGGATACAAAATATCTTAAAAAATTTATTTTATGATTTTTGGGGGGTTACATTTTTTTTTAATAGATGTAATGTAGAATTTTTTCGAGAAGTGGTGTATTTTCCCACTTCAAATACCACACAAACTTTTAATAAGTGACACTTTGCAAATCTTTGACTTTCAAAGTGCAAGCATGTTCCAAATCTACAAAGAAAAATCTGACAGTTTGAGCTATGAATAGATTACTTAAGGCAGAGACAGGTTTTTTTTTCTGTAATGAAATAATAAAAAAAGAAAATTACTAAACAGTCATGCTTTACGATGACAGTCTAGTTACTGATGGGGTTAAAATGTTCAGAGGTAGAATATAAGCCTATATATTACATGTAAGTGTGTTCACATATATATGACTCTCTTAGGTAAAGTTTTCTACTTTAGAGAGGAAGATAGCAACATTTGTTCTTCTGAATTCAGAAGAGTATATAAAATGGCTATTCAAAACATTTTCATAATAGAGTTATAATTGTTAGAGTTTAGTATTTATCTTCATTTAATTCCTTTTTACAGGCGTGCAGAGAACAGTTAATATTCCACATATTAGAACAGCAAATACTTTGAACTGGTAAATAGCAGATATTATACTGCACTTTTTCTGCAAAGGCACTAACAGCAGCTTCAAGCAAAAACACAATAACCAGCCAATACAACTGCTGATGCCAGAAAGTTGAGGAAGCTTAATATTCTGATGTATTTGTCTTTGAATAGGATAAATTAGTCTGCCACTCTTAATAAAGAAATTGCGACATCAGGTATTTTCAGAGATTAGAGACTCTGACCTGTACAGAATCAAGGCATATTTTAGTGTCAGTTACAGGATCAAATTCTACTCTTAACTTCAACTATCTACTAACTGAAACAAGTTATGTAAGAGCAGTAATTGGCATAATATATCATAATATTCCCTTACTTCCAAAATATTCCTGTTGTAATCAAGCAAACTACAAAGTAGGACCTTCCACATTGAAACATAGAACCATTAAGGTTGTAAAAGACCTCTAAGATCATCAAGTCCAACCATCAACCCAACACCACCATGCCTCCTAAACCATGTGCCTAAGTGCCATGTCTACATGTCTTTTAAATGCCTCCAGAGATGGTGACTCAAACACTTCTCTGAGTAGCCTGTTCCAATCCTTGACAACCCTTTCAGTCCAGAAATTTTTCCTAATATCCAATCTAAACCTCCACCGATGCAACCTGAGGTCATTCCCTCTCATCCTATCACTCATTACTTGGGAGAAGAGACCAACACCCGCCTCATCTCCTTTCAGGTAGTTGTAGAGAGCAACAAGGTCTCCTCTCAGCCTCTGCTTCTCCAGTATAAACAGTCCCAGTGCCCTCAGCCGCTCCTCATAAGACTTGTGCTCCAGACCCTTCACCAGATTCATTGCCCTTCTCTGGACACACTCCAGCAAATCAATGTCGTTCTTGTAGTGAGGGGCCCAAAACTGAACAAAATATTTGAGATGCGGCCTCACCAGTGCTGAGAACAGGGGCATGATCACTTAGATTAAGTTCTATCTGGTCTTCTGCCTTTCTAATTTTCTTTTCACATAACCTAAAGAGACCACTGTGCTCCTCTCAAGTTGCCTTCCCCTCTTTCCAAAAGGCTCTCCTTTTTTAGCTGTGTCCCAGCAATATCTTCCTGTTCAGCCAGGCCGGTTGTCTTCCCTGCCGGTTTGTCTTTCAGCACATGGGGATGGCCTGCTCCTGTCCCTTGAAGACTTCCTTCCTGAAGAAAGCCCAGCCTTCCTGGACTCCTTCGCCCTTCAGGACTGCCTCCCAAGGGACTCTCTCACCCAGTGCCCTTAACAGGCCAAAGTCTACCCTCCAGAAGTCCATGGTAGTGGTTCTGCTGGCCCCCCTCCTTATTTTGCCAAGAATTGAGAACTCTGTCGTATCATGGTCGCTAAGTCCAAGACGGCCTCTGACCACCACATCTCCCACTAGTCCTTCTCTGTTTGTAAACAGGCGGTCAAGCGGGGCACCTCCCCTGGTAGGCTCACTTACCAGCTGTGTGAGGAAGTTATCTTCCACACACTCCAGGAACCTCCTAGACTCTTTCCTCTCTGCTGTGTTGTATTTCCAGCAGACTTCTGCTAAGCTGAAGCCCCCAATGCAAACAAGGGCTAGCGATCCTGAGACTTCTGCCAGCCACTTGCAGAATGCTTCATCTACCTCTTCATCTTGGTTGGGTGGTCTATAACGGACGCCCAGCAGGATATCTGCCTTGTTGGCCTTCCCCCTGATTCCTACCCATAAACACGCAACCCTATCATCACCATCATCAAGCTTTGGACAATCAAAACATTCCCTAGCGTACAGGGTTACCCCAGTGCCTCTTCTTCCTTATATGATAAATTAAATCCCATTTGACAGTCATCAAACATTAAACTTGCCTACTTTGCATTAGTGAGCTACAATGTCTGTCTCTTGGCGTGGACTTACTGTAAATATTAAGTTAATATTTCTTATTTTCCAAGTATGTTACCCTTGCACCCATAACCATAAAACTTAAATTGTGAAGCACCCCTACAGAGTACATAATTTTCTAATGTTTACACATTTTTATTAGTTGGGCAATTTTGTTCTGAGTTCAGCTAATCTGACTGCAAGCAATAAACTTCTGAGGTCTTTGTGACCAATGCGTTACACCCCTTTCCTTTCTCCACAAATGAATTTATACATTATAACACCCTTCTTGAATCTGTTCTATTTAATGAAAGAAATGAAGAGAAAAAACCCTTTCTTTGTCTTGATACTAATTGCTAAACTTGGCTATGACAACAACTAACATCAGCATCTCATTATAATCTTCTTTGGTTTTCACAATAGATCTGTGCTTAAGTTGAGCTGCTGTTTTCACGGTATAGTTAGCAGTTTGTTTTTCAGTTCACCACCATCCATGACAGCACTCTTCCTGAAAGAATTCTGCTGTCCTGGGCCTCTTCTCTAAAAAGCCTTTTTTACTGTATCTTCCTAGTTTAGGATTTTTGGATTTTTTAAAAATCAGTTCTGAATATCTAAGTAATGACATAAGTTGCTAGGAGACATACAGCTGCTGAAGGCTCAGTTTAACACCTGAAGTGCAATTCTGAAAGCATGTGGACTCTCTTAGCTTCACTGACATAACCAGGAGTAAGAATCCATGTTTTGCTAGAACAGCAGTGGAGGTCATCTAAGTATTGTCTTCCAGGTTTTCTCTTGTAGTTTCAAACTGCAAAAATTCCAGAGGGACTAGCTGCCAAAAGGTCCTTCAAGGAGAAATAATAAATGAAGTATAGCAATTTTCTGCAAGCTACGAAACATTAGCTTTCCACACATGCAAGTGTTGGCTTTTCTGTCACTAAAAGGGGGACTGAAATGGAATTAAACCTGCTACAGGAAAAAAATCCAACCCTACCCAGGTCTAAAACTCATAGATGATCATGTGTTGTTATCTGCTTCTGTGATACATTCTTATTTCAGTACAAAGTCAGAAAAGGTTAGCCAAGGGAGCTATGAAACTTTCCATCTTTTGAGGTAAAGGCCAGGAAGGTATAACTCAGTGTTAATGGAAGTACAAAATCAAGATTTTGGAGATTTTTCTTTAAAAAAACATATACTACATCATGCTACAGCTTATAGTGTAGAATATAAGATTTAGCTAACTGGCAGTAGGACTTACCCTACTAGGAATCTCAAGAGAAAATGAAGTTCATAGACTCCATTATCAAAACTGTACCAAATAGACAGAGGGAAACATTAAATCACAAAAAGGTTCCAATCCTGAACAAGATTAACAAATAAATGAAAGTTTTATTCTGTTCATATCTGTTCTGGTAAATCCCTGAGTCTTTGGGATTTTTCAACAGACTTCACCATTTTCTTGGAATGGGTGGGACCTATATTTTTTAAGATCCCAGATTCCTTTTAGCCTAAATTTCAGTATTTGTAAACCTGCATGTCTTGAAATAAAAAAGAAAAAAAAAAATAGAGAGCCACTTAATCAGAAATCTGTCCTAATAGTACCACCTGAAATTTGACCTCACATGGATTACTGTTAGCCAGAGATATTCAGTCTGATGAGTTAACCATTTGAAAATTTTTAAAATTAATATTTCAAAAAGGTCCTTTAGTGTAATTCTGTATTTTCCACTCAGCTCAGATTTAATTGTTATCTCATTTTTTCAAGCTGTTCTCTTTGCTGTTTTTTTTTTCTTAAAAATGAGCTTTAATATACCATCAAAAATTGTATCAGTGTAGAGAAAAAGATTCTTTGGTAAGTATGCTTTCACACAGGAAAAAAAAAATACATCATTAATACATCGTTACATTCTTAGTGAGTACTGTCCTTTATTTGAAGAAGATTTTATGTAGGAAAAAAAGAAGAAAAAAACCCAACAAACAAAGTGAAAGACTTCCAACAGAATCCAGTTTCTATTCTTAAAGAAATCCCTTCACTATCCCCACTGTGACATGAAATTGCCATGTGTAACTATACCAGATAAACATATTGTGGGAAAAGTAAAGTTAATGCTATCATGAGTATTTCATAACATACTGATGCTTCCAAACACAAAGGGTTTTGTTCTTCAACAGTTATCAGAGGAAAAGCTCTTTTTTTTTTTTTTTAAGAATGGAACAGAGGGGGAGAGGGAAGGTGAAGAAAGCTACAGAGGGATATTTTCTTCTTAAATTTCTGCCCCCCTGCTGTTTTTTTCTGAAGAACTGATAAGTACGGACAATACTTCCACTTATTTATTTGGTTTAGTGTTAGTTTAAGTTAGTATTTATTAACTTATTAGGCCTTTAGTCTCATTTATATCTACTGACTGCTCTCTTTCTTGAAGGCTTCTTGACTTGGCATTCTGAACCATATCCTTCAAAAATCTAGGACATAGCAATAAAGTTAGTAGCTAATTGTTGTTTTCCTGTCTTACAGACATTCTTATTTAAAATATAATTTTGGACATTTACATTAAGGAGTTACTGCTTCTGCTGGCCTCAGAAGCTCTTAAAGGAGCTGGAGATGATGGACACCATCAAACACTATACACAACCTATATGACTGAATAATTCCTTACCATAAAATCTTCCAGCTCAGAAGCAAAAGACAAACCCATCAGATGCCAACTATCTTTACCTACAATGCCCTCAGTGTTTGTTACTCACATACTTAGGCACATTGAAGAAATAGTTCCTTAGCCATATAAATGGGCCTAAAAAATTATGCTTTACTAACAGAAATGAGTGTTTGAACATTTGAGGTACCTAGTACCTAGCAACAGGGTTCATGCCCAGATAACTTTGCCTGCTGCTCATCTTATAGATGAAATTTTAAAAGAAAACTTCCAGGTTTTACTTTCGTTTTCTACCTGTCAGTGAAATTTTTTCTTCATTGACACCAGGAATACTACACAAGAAGAAATATACCAAAATGCAGTTTTGGGTTGAATTTTCCCCACCACTAACTACACTTATTTCTTGAATTTTAAAATGTTAGACTCCATTAGGGCCTCAGGCATTACTATGAAGAAGACTTCTGTGACACATTGCTCAAAATGGATCCCTAATAGTTCTTTCTAGAGATTCTTTATTTGTCATATGCATCCCATTACTCTTTTTAAATAAGTTTGCCGGTATTCACAGTTCTGAAGTGTCTAAGATATGGCAGTCTAACAGATGATTCTAAATATTATAGGTTAGTGTAAAAGTAGTTTTCCTCATGCTCTGTGTTTTTCATTAAATATATTTTTCTTAAAACCCCACATAGACGAACCATTTACAGATGAGATCGATCTGTATATACTCTACTTCCTTGGCTGGCACTTCAAGATACAACATGCCATAAATCATTGCATCAATCTTTTCAGGATATTATCATATGACTTAACACAGTATGACATGACTATTAAGAACCAGATGCAATGCTTCGTAATACCCCAAGTCAGCCTGAGGTACAAGAAAAGACAGTTCACCTTCAGTTATGATCAGAGAACTGTTCCCCAAGAATTAATTAGCCCCAGGTCTGTTGTAAAGGTCATAAAAGTAGCAGCCTTTGAAGATATGTTTGCATGTGTACGTGTGCAATCAATCTGCTGCCTTGAATTAAGGTTCCACAACATATTTGTTTTCCTCTCCAATTGCTTTGAATCATGAATTAAAAATTCTCATGCATAACAATTTCTTTCTTATGCAAACATACACACTGGCATTCATCTAATGAAACTCCCTTAATGAAATTCATACATTTAAAATAAGTACATCAATAGTTAACATCAGTTCCAATCTTATTGTCCATGTTGTTTGGGTTCATAGCCTTAATACTGTCTCAGCTGACCAGTGAGCCACTCAGAGAAGAGGTTTGAAGAGGCCTTGCCAAAGAATTTGCCCTGTTTAATGACAAAGAGAACGCTCTGATTTCTAACACTGATTTCAAAAGGAAAAAGGGAAAAGGGGAAAGAGGAAAGGGAAAAGGGAAATGGAAAAGGGAAAGGGAAAGGAAAAAAAAAAGACTGATTAGCCCAGCTTACTTTAGGGAGGGCTGCTCAGCTGGTGGGAAGAGCTACACACATAGCTGAGAAACAAAAGGGCTTTTTTCAGATGATCATGAAAATGCTGGAAGATTTCCGTAAAAAAAAACTCTGTGCAGACATAGCCAACTTGTAACTCACAGACAGTTCAGACGACTTACCAGTTATACAAATTGAGGCCCAAAACAATTCTGTTCTGAGTTCAACAGCAAGGTACATGAACATAAAAACAAATAAGTACAAAAGTGTTTGCCTTGCACAGGAGCAAGCTACCACTTGCCAGCCGACACATGTCTATGTCTGCTCCACAGTGTTCCCTTTAGTGATTTCTCCAGAAATTCAAGCATTTCCAGGACCTCACTCTGTCTCTCTAGAGAGCTTGTTTCTGTCATCAGTGGTATATAGCATAAGACACAGGCCAGGAAGATGGGCAAAATAGGAAATTAAGGAGTTGGGAGAAATGTGTTCAGTTAACAGAATGGCAAATATGGGTTCAGAAAATTTATACAATATTATAGTGCTAACACAGTTAAGGAAACTGCACAAAGAGCTGATCTTTGGGATGCTGGAAAAGGAAAGTAGATACTGTATAGACTTCTGGAAATTTGCAGACTAATTCATCTCCTCTTTCCATGACCCTATTCTGTGGACATCACCAATAAAGAAATGTCAGGTTCCATAGATTATTAAAATCCAAAGGAGATTAAAAGGGAATTCAGATGCTTTCTGACCCCAACCCACTCAAGGGGGGAAAAAAAAAAAAAAAGGAAAAGCAAAATTAAAAGAAGAAAAGAGGGGCTAAAAAAGGGAAGAAGAAAAGATATGCTGTTACCAAAATAGTTCATCTCAGTCTTGTCTGGTGTTCTTTTAGAGTGACAGCCTCATTGCTGCTGCAGAAAGGAGGTTGTCCTTCCCAGGACGAACTGCTGTCACTGTTCTTTTCATCTAGCTCTCCCCCGTGTCCAGTCCCACAACAAACCCAAAGTCAGCAGAGACTTAAAAGAGAGCAGTGCTTTAGCAAAGTTAAGATTCAATACCTACGATCATTTCAGTTAGAGAATGGTGTATATCCTACTCACAATTCCCTCATGCCCCACTGAGCAACCCTACCCATCCTGCTCAGAGCTGAAGTTGTACTTACCCCAACATTCTGGCCTTTAAAAGCTAGAGCTAACATCTCTAGTTTTTTTTTTCTGCTGATCTTACCAAAATCCACTAAACATAAAACTGAGTTTTACCTACTCTGTTAAGAAGCTTTGAGCCAGCTCTGGCTGGCATCAAGCACTGCTGGAAGTGAGTGGCTGGAGTAAGTGTGCCATTAGTATGATAATGATAACTGTCTGACATCACCAGCCTGCAAATTTTGAAGGTATTGCCCACCAAAATGTGCCATGCAAAATTCACAAACAATTGACATTGAGTGCTACCCAAGTTTGTTTAAAAGATTACAAAAGGCATAAATTTAAACAACTTTGACCAGTCACAATGAACAAAGGAAAAAGAAAAGTTCTTACAACACCTCTTTTTCTCTGTTTTCTGTTTTGTGTGGTGCTGTACATGCCATTCATTTATCTTCAGTGATTCTGGAAAGTGCATATGCATAAAATATTTAAACAGTAGGTTGTTACCTATTTGTTTTTAATACCAATTTTAAAATTGTATCATTTAATACAGTGGGGTTTTTTTATTTCTCTGTAATTGGAAAGTACATAAAGGAATGAGACCATGGGATTTGAGAACTAGGAGGTTATACTAGAAGGCTTTTTGATCTATGTATTCTTGTGAGCCTGCTTGCAAGAAGGCAAGAGACCATTAATGAAAACAAGACATTAGAAAATAACCAGTGAAAATTTCTGTCTGTAGCTCAGTTAAGACTGAGAACAGGAGAAGAATAAGTCACACTTAACTGGCAAAATATGAAGCACATTGTTCACACAAAAGCCCAAAGTTAATAAGATTACTTCTGACACATGGATGATAGATAACTTGAAGAGAGTATATAAAATACTAACATTTAATATTTTATTTGCCTGACATGTGCAAGTCACATTTAAAAAAAAAAAAACCCAAATTAAATCAAACAGAAAAAGCGCCAACCCACAAAAAAAAGTTTAGCTTGCAGCTTATTCCTAAAAATTCTATGCAAAATGGTGCCAAGACAAATGCTGTCTCAAAACAAGAGCTTTTAGTTTCTTGTCTACTTTGAAAACAGAAAATAGTGGTGGCATCTTAAAGCTATAAAATCATATTAAAATAAGAATTCCTTGCATCTTCTTTTGATTTTAACCAGTTGATAGAATTAAATCCAGTTGTCAAAACACAACCCTGGTGAAAACTGGAAAGAATAGGTACAATTCTTAGGTTGAGTAAAAGTTTTCTCAGGGTATGCTTTTAAGTATCAGAATGCTCATACACTAGACCACTACTGCTGATGGCAAATGAAAATAAGACTGCTCTAATCACATTTTATATGTGGTTAAAGAGGTCTTCTCTTCATTTGCTGTCAGCAGTAGTTAAAATAAGACTCTAGATAAAGGTACAAGGTGTCAAACAAAGGTGTCAAACAGATTAGAAAATATATAGTACTTAACAGACTGAGTTCACACTTGCTGCTGCCATTGGAAGCTTGCCATACGTTAATACTTGCAGAAAGTAAGCATCAGACACGAATACAGAAATATTTGCATTTGAAATGACACTCGTGTTGTCTGTAATGAAACCAGCACCTATATAAGAAACAGATTCAGCATCAACGGATGCTTTCCACATGGTTTGAACAAAATGGATTTTGTGATCTGAACACCCATCGGATTGCTCACCTTGCTGCTGGGATGCAAACATGAATACTAGTCAATGAATGTTAGCTGCAGTGGTCACAAAAATAGAAGAACAACCTACGGGACAATTTTTCTGCACTTACTAACACAGTGTGACTGTAACTATTCATCAGAGCCCTAATAAAGAGGTAATTAACTAAGCCAGACATTTCTGAGTGAATCCAATGTGATTAGAAGCATACATGCAATTTTGTGTGACCATAACAACAAAAAAATCAGTGTTTGAACACCACATGCAGATCATATATTTCACAGTAGTACATTATTTGTAGAAAAGAAACAAATAATCAGACAAACCTCCAGCAGAGTTTGTATATCTCACAAAGTATTTATTTACATAGATTCAAAGAAAAAATTATTTTGGAAGGGATTTCTGGAAGTCACTTCGTTCATCCTTCTTCTTAAAGCCTAACTTCCAGTTAGGCTAAATGGAAGTTAAGTTGTCTTGTTCAGGGCTATGTCTGCTTAAGTTTTGAAAACTCCAAGAATGGATATTCTCCAATATCTCCAAACAGTCCGTTCCAGTGCTTAATGACCCTTGTTATAGGATTTTGTTACCTTTGGGTTTACCTTTGGGTTTCCCTTGCAAACTCTTGTGTCCGTTGCATTATATCCTCTCACTGTTCTCCTCTAAGAAGAGTTTGACACCAACTCCTCTGTTGATCTGTTAGATAGTGAAAGGCTGCAAACTAGGTCCCCCCAGGCCTTCTCTTCTCCAGGCTGATGAAAAGCCCAGGTCCAGATTTAGTAACCCTGAGCAATCAAATAGGGACCCTCAGCACCTCTAACAACTCAAAAGATGTCCAGTCTTGAAAGGTTTCTAGAACATCTACTCCAATTCTTTATTTTTTCCAATAGAACAATACTTCCTATTCTATAGGAACATCTACTCCAATGCCTATTTCATCCACCACAAAAAGCAAAACAATCTTTTTGAATACTCTATGGAAATAAACAAAGTACTATAGGAAAGATCAAACCCCTATAAATCGATGTAACCTATGAAAAGAGTAGAAAATAACAAGATTTAATTTCCTCTGTTCCTGCAACATATTTTTCCTTTGCCCTGTTTTCCAAATAGCAGACAGAACAGACATCTCTGTATATTACAGAGGAAGAAAAATATATCAACCCAAGGTACTCTCTAGGCAGAGGCAATTTACACCTGACTTAAGTCTCACCTTCAAATCTTATCAGCAGTAGAACAAGAATCACCACCTTGATTTTTCTTTTTTTAACTGGCAATAAAAATAGGAGTGCAATTTGCTCTACCTCTTATGGACAGGTAAGGTTAATTTCTATTCAGAAGCATGTAAAAGGCCTTCAACCAAGTTATTTTTCCTCTTAACTTGAATTATTATTTTCTGGTCCCTGAAAACAGACAGCAGGCTACCTGAAGTATGAGATTAATAAATATAATTTTGTTGCATAAACCTCTGTCATGCAAAAGAAGATTTTCTAAATTACTACTGTATTTTGAACTGGTATAGGTTTCATTAATGAACCTGTGCAAATGAAATTTTTGTTTTGTAGCAAAGTTACTCCATATAATCTTAACCATTTTCAGAACTGGGAATTATTCTGCTGAGTTTATAACTGGCAGAAAGGAAAATCCATATTTTATTAACAGAACAGTTTTGTTCTTTAATAAGATTTCTTGCTAAAGATACTTATCCTATGCAGTAAAGGTGTCGATGTCTTCATGCAGCTGTTAAAGAAAATAAAAATTATGGTTCTGTATCTAAAATACTCAGATATACGCCGCTACCTTAAAAGACTACTATGATCCTAAAAATATTTCCAATGGTGACTGACTGGAGTAAGGTCAAATATGTTAGTGTCATAACTAAATAAAATTGAAACGTCTAATTTATTATGCTTTTATAGCATAGTCCATCATAATTTAATGGGAGCAATCCTGTCCATATTTTTCATGTACTGTGTAAAAATGTAATTGTTTTGATGAATGATTCTCAAGGTATCCATAAGTGTTATTGATTTTGCAAGAAGTGTGATGCAAAAGTGATTTTTCTGGGTCAATCAAAGTAACTAAATTTACACAAGAACATTTAAGTTTCATTTGTTTAAAAATATTTGAATAAAGTCAAGTGCAATAACTCAACAAGTTCCCCTTGTTTATAATTTTAAGTGAAAATCTAAAACTGGAAAACTTTTCTATCTGAAATCTCCTGAATTTTTTATCCCAGCAATGCCAAACCCCTCCTAAAGGCATCTTACATGGGGCAGAGCAGCATTCCTTCTTCTATTACAGAAAAGTTTTTTGAATAAATTTATGGAGGTGTGTCAAATCATGGTCACTCAGTAAAATTAATTACTTCAGTTATTACAAGCAATACAACCTTTTTATATTTGTTACACCTGTGGCTCTGATATTCAAGATAATGGAGTTTGGATTTGGAAGAAACAGTTGTTTGTAAGTCTAACTAGAAAAAGAATCATATAGATTAGGAAGCAAACATTGTCAGAAATGAGAGATTTTGTCCTCAGAGGGAGTTAATCCTGAAAATATGCTCTGTTTTGTCTCTTATCATATCATGGTTTAACAGAAAATATGCCCAAGAAGATAAAAGGCACTGAATTTTGGCATAACAGAAGAGAGACAAAGTCAAGGAGAAATCTTAAAACAGATGTGTGTGCAAATCCATATATATTTTACCTGCAAAGCAAGGCTAAAATTAGAAGACAAAAGGGTTTCAGAAGAACTGCAAAATAGTCGTATTCTTCCCCTGAGAAAAGGCAGCATATGTCTAGTATGCTATGTTGTCCCACGACATAACCAAAAAGTTAACAGTTCAACTGAAATTAATGAATGAACTGAAGCCAATGTTCAGTTGCAGTCAATCACAGCTACAAAAATTATTTCTGAAAAGTGATGGTGAGAAGCAATAATATATTCAAATTCTCTATTTTGCAGATACTTTGCAAACTGTCTAAGAAAGTCACAAAGTCACAACAATAACACTTGTTTGTCAACTAGAGCTCTAAGTCATTTCACAGGTTCATTATCAAACTTTGCAAAATTGAATTGCTGTGGGGGACTTGACAAATGTGGATTAATCACCTACCCAAATGGGAGATTATATTTATGAGTAGTCTTATTTTGAAAAAGAGCTTCATATTTATTTACTTATGATAATTTTAATTTTTTTTCTCATTAGTTTCCTTTATTCATTTCTTAAGTAGCAAGTTACACATGGGTCATTTGAAATAGTTATTTGTTTATGTCTTTATTCCATTAAACAAATGGTAAATATTTAGCATTCTTGCTTTTCACCAGGTAATGCTTTGGATACACAAGAATTATTGTATTCCAGTCTTGGGACTTAAACATTATCTCCCTGCTGTCACCGACTATATTTAACTAACTTGTATTGTTTCAGAAAAATAATTGCAATTCCCAGCTATTAACTTTGGCTTCTGAATCCATTAGCATACAACCACTTTGTTAGTCCCAAAGTCAAACCTTTCCAGTGTCCTCAGAAAGAGTTTGTGCTTTACCCTGATACTTAGTTATACTGTACTATTTATAAGGATTAACAAACCGGTTCGCACAAGCTCCCTCATGTACTTGGTTCTTACTTCCTCTGGCCTCACCTGGATTTCTTTTTTTTTCGGCTTTTTTTGTACTCAGCAGCCCCTTCAGTGAGTCAGATCTCTCTGCCAATTTCTAAGCCCTTTCCAGAAGTCTTTGCTTCTGCTTTTTTGTTTGTTTGTTTGCTTCAGTTTACACCAGGTTCCATCTCGGCAAGAGTAGCGACATAAAGCAGAAGTTTTCTGTTTTGCTCTTTATGGACCAGTTTAGGTAACAGCCTAAAAATATGGGAAAATGTAATTTCAAAAAAAGTTCAAAAGCAGCAAAAACAGCCACAGCAAAAACAAGCAAGCAAACAAACAAAAATGCCACTAACCCCCTAAAATATGTAAGGAGGATATCTGCACATAAGTACGAATGGCAGTAAGGGCTGACCACTATCAGTATGCATGTCAATGGTCACTCAATTTATGGCCAAAATAATTCATTAGTATTTTTTCCTTATAATTGAATCCTGAGTATTATTATATTTTGTTCTAATATTTCACATAGTTTTTCATCTAGTTCTTATTTCCCTAGCTTTAATTACAAGTATCGCCAGAATTGCATTTCCATTCTTCAAACTAAGAATGTGAAAATGGTTTGGTACTTCTTTTCCAGCGCTCATGTCTTCACATACATACACGAGTACAAATGGTTTTTGATTGTTTGCTTAATTTAGGACTTATTATCTTCTCTATTCTTCACAAAAGCCTTCTCTTCCCCCAACAAAAAAGCTTTACCATGCATGCATGCCCTTAAATTTTATTTTCCCTTAAGGCAGTTTTCATACAGGAATGGTAACGATATGGTAAAAATTCAGTTAAAGTGCTCCGGGAAAATACTGTCTGTTTGTGGAGGAGAAAAGGTCATGTTTCTGTATTTTGCACTAGGAAATTAAACACATACTTTCAGAATTAAAAAAGGTGGTAAAACAGTTGTAAAATTGTCCTGTTGAACTGAAATAATTACAATTATTATTAGCTGCTTAGAACTGCTCTTCAGTACCGAAATTAACTTCCATTAGATTTGTCTTACTTTTCATACACTTGTAAGAGGTTGTCTAGATAATATTACTTGGATGTGAACATACAGCAACCTCCCCAACATTTAATATTAAAAATATGTGAAATGTAAATTATGACAGCATGTTAAAATCTTTAGAACTTTATTATTAAAAAGTGGAATTATTGGTGATCACTTTATTTACACATAATCGAACATAATTTACATTCCTAAGGAAATGGAATAAAATAGCCTTAATGGTGTCACTTGAATGTGTAAATATTCCATCATATAAAGTCTTTTTCCAATACTAGACATGAAAAAATCTTTGAAGATTTTGTTGTTTTATATAGCAATTCTTAAATATAAAGACTTATTGGTTACAGATTGAGGAGCAAGCACAATTTTCTTCTCAAATTTCAGCTAGCATTTGTAGGGCTTGCCACTGACCACATCAATATAATTCAAGGTTAACCTGTTTAAAATTCCTGGAACTAAACTAATGTAACTAGAAGCCTAATCTAGCAAATAGGCCTCTATGAATTAGTTTAATGATTCAATTAATTCAGTCACATGCAGTGGATATAGTTTCTAGATATACAGGATGCTGAACACTCAAAAGGCCAAATATAATCGATCTCGAAAATAGCACTAGTTTATGACTAAACTCATAGAAGTTGGAAGCTATGCCTTTGCTGTCTTTGTGTTCCTTTCTACTGCAAGCGTCTGAAAGTAGAAGTGTGTATCAAGTGAAATATTGTATTCAATTTGAAACAATTTTTGGTGTTTTCCTTTATAAAGAATTTTTTTGTGTGTGCATTCCTGGTTGTTCTAAAGCAAAAACTTGGAACAATTAACAAGAACAATTCTGAACAATTACAGACATTGATGAAAAGACTTAATTGTAGAATAGAGCTTCGACCAATACAAGATTTCTATGTTTATGCTATGGAATAGAAAATTTATTTTAAAAAGATCAAAACTCTGATGTTTTACTAGCTATTTCTCAACCTTGCAATACAAGATATTGTTTACAGGAACATATGTTGTTCCCAGCACAATGGTCATTACAGGTTGCTATAGAGAGTGTTTCATAAAACAAAATTATTTTTTTTCTAAGTTCTAGATGAAGACCTGAAAAATTATACATTAGTATTATTAATGTTTCTTGGTGGGTACAGCTTGTAGCTGAGAAAACAGAAAAACCGTAACATCATTTTCTTATTAAATAAACAATTAAAAATCTTACAATGTTTAAATTTATCAGAAAAGGAATTTTTATCTCTGTAATAGTAATGATACAAATGATAAGAAATATTTCATTCTTTTATCAAAATAACAGGCAATAAACACTTGATAATGTCCACTGCATGAAATTTTAATCTTATGTACATAAGTATCTATGATTTCCCAAAATTTTGCTAAACACAGCAAAAATTTTAAATACTGTTAACTTTTTCATTATCTTTAAAAAACAGATATTAGAAACTAGCATGGTTTTAGCTGGGATAGAGTTAATTTTCTTCACTGCAGCTGGCACAGTGTTGTGCTTCGGACTTAGCATGAAAACAATGTTGAGAGAACACACCGATGTTTTGGCTGTTGCTGGGCAGTGCTTGTGCTAGTCAAGGACTTTTCCAGCTTCCCATGCTCTGCCGGGTGCACGAGAAGCCGGGAGGGGAGGGGGCCCAGCTAAGAGAGTGGATTTAAACTGGCCAAAGGGATATTCCATATCACGTAACCTCATGCCCAGTGTGTAACCTGGGAGGGGCTGGCCAGGGGAGGGAGGCAGCAATTGTGGCTCGGGGACCGGCAGCGTCAGTTGGCAGGTGGTGAGCGGTTGTATCGTTCGTGTTTCTGGTTTGTTTGGGTTTTTTTCTTTTTCCATTTTATTATATCAGAATTATTGTCATTATTATCATAATCATTATTATAATTATTATTTTATTGTAATTATTAAACTGTGCTTACCTCAACCCACAAGTTGTTTTGTTCTTCCGATTCTCTCCCCCATTCCACAGGGGTGGGGGAGTGAACGAGTGGCTGCGTGGTGTTTAGTTGCCAACTGAGGCTGAACCATGTCAGAAACTAAGCCCCTTCTGTACGAGAAAACCAGTTTAAATCTGCATATAAAGGATAGAAAAAATGTTTATTTTAACAGTTTCAAAATCTGACAAACTACTTGAAACCTTGCTTAAATATTTTGAAGCCTAAACTTGAAGCTTCTGTGCTACGTTGGATACATCTAGTCCCATACCTCTTTCAGGAAGTAAATTATTTGCCTTTTTAAACTTTTACCTCTTCAGAAATTAACAGCTGAATGTCTTGCAAAGGTAATTTAAAAATCCTAGGATCCATCTGCCTGACATGATCAATTATCAGAACAAACCAGCACTTAAAAATTAATTATTCTAAATTGTAAGATGATGTCATCTTTTTTCATGAAGAGAGAGAAATAACAGAAATAGATTATGAAGGATTATTTCTTTCTGCTGATTTTATTAGTGCTTTTGTAATTCTTCAAATTTTGCTTTCCTGGAAATAGAGTTTGGTTCTTCATTTTGCATTTTTTTCTTTGAAGCTTCAGATATTGGCCTCTGTCAGAGACAGTAGACCAGAGAAGATGAATCTCTAGCCTGATCTAATGTAGGAACTATTTTTAATGTTCTAAGTGTTGCTGCTAGACAGTGAATTTGTTAAAGGCTGGAGGAGGCATACAGGAAAAAAGTGGGGTGGGGACACGAACAACTGCAATTGGTTATATGTCAAAAGCCAATAAAAAACCAAAAGAAACAGATATGAAGATATTCAAGGGCAAGATAATTGGGGAATGCATCTTGCAGTTAAGGAAAATCTTAAGTAGGAGGACCAGACTACAAGGAGGTTACTTTAGTGTTCCAAAAACCAACGCTAAATTGTTAGGTGTGAAACAAAACCAGAAGTGAACAAACCACAGTTTAGATTAAAAACAAGCAATTAAAAACCTTGCACAAAGGTTAACTTTGATCAAGACTTGTTTATGTTTTACGTGATGAATGTGAACAGGAAGGACCACAGAAACCAAGATGCCGAGTATGGAAAAACTTTCTGAGCCTTTCTCGCTAATAAGTTGCAATCTTAAAATATAAAAATGTGAAAGTGGAAGTGATGTTAGCACCTAATATTTTTCACACAATAGTATTTGTTAATGAATGGAGCCGATATTTGGAAAAGAGTGGAATCAGTTGCAAAACAGAGTGAAGAATATATTCATAGACACAGAATGTCCCAAGTCATCTTGATCACTTTTCTGGTGCTGATACAATTGCAGAACTATGAGAAAGGCATGCAGTAGGTCTATCTGGACTTCTCAAAATATATTTGATGCTATGTCACAGCATATACTATGGGGAAATTAAATCAAATTGGTTTGGAGATAAATACAATTAAATTAATCTAAATCTGTCTGTCTAACTCAGGAGAGGGTAATTATAGAGAGTACTTCCATCTAGATGAGGAAATAATGTCCAGTACTGTTCCCCACAGATGCCCTTGGGGTCTTATTTTATCCAATATATTTATTCTGAAAATTTATAAAAGCAGGGATAAATAATTGCATTCACAACTACTGAGCACTTATCCCCTTGTTGGAGAAACCACATACTATTACTCAAATCTTGACAATGTATGCACACTGCAGGTCTTTGGGCAATAATGGAGGAGAAGACCCCCTCTGAAGATGCAGTGTAGACACGACAGGAAAGTGCTACCTCATATGCCTTGCTAGGGGCCAAGCAAGTTCTTACATGTCCTGCACTACATTAACTTTGTGGTACAAATGGCTTTACCTGTGCCATGGCAACCTTGAAAAAAACCAAGACACTTTTCTTCCTGAACTGGAAAAATGAGAGGATCCATGGCAGGATGCAGCAGACAACCAACATTATTATCCCTACACACCATAGTACATACCTCACCATCTTTCAGGTTGGTAAATATGGGTATATTTGCCATTACTGGGAACAAGTGGCAGGCTGTGGTGGGTCCCAGGGGGTGGCTGAAATGCCTTTGGCCTGAGTGGAGCTCAGCTGGGTTCAACAGGTGCCCCATTGCCGAGTACCCATTACCCAGCCTTTCTGAGCTCCAGTTCCATGAGTGCTGCTGAGCAGATGGGGGCTGTGAAGCAGCTCTCACCCCTTCCCTGGGGACAGAGGAAAAGGTGCAGGCAGGAACTGGAAAACAGTATAAGACACCAATATCATGCTCCCTGTAGCAACGAATAGAAAGTAATTACCACCATGAACCTCTGGCTCCTGCTGGCAAAGACGTCAGGATTCTGCCAACACATCTTATTTCCCCACTCCCTCTTTCATCCTGAGGAAGCCTGAATCTTCCAACTTTGGGATTTTGATGAACTGCTATATTCACTGGAAAGGTGATTATAACACCAGAGAAAAGGGAGCTGGAATTACTAAATTATTTTGTATAGCACTTTAAAATGTATTATTAAAGAGCTTTTCCTGTGTTAATTTATTCTGTGAGTGTTAGTATTACTTTAATGGGACCAATAATTTGGTTTATCTGATTGTTAAAACATTAATTTGGCTAAAAATAAACTTCCAAGCTCCATATAGATAGTATGCTCCCCCTGGCCCACAAGATTTGAATACAACAGCCTCATACCCTTTCTGCAAACAATCCCTGAAATTGACCCTGGGCTTGCCTTTGCTAGTTGGTGGAAGTGGGTATGCAGGCAGTGCCTAACTAGTCCTTCTGCCCAGATTTATAGCGTTCTAAGGCTGAAAACAGCTCTAATGTACACAAACATGAACTTCATTTGGCAGAAACTGACATGCTCACATTGGTCAAGGTCATCCAAGCTTCAACATTTCTAGGACCATATGCTAACATTCCTAGAAAGTCTTGTTCCTGAAAGGTACTCTGTTGCAACTGTTTGTGGAGTGAAACCGCTGGATTATTCCTCACATCTTCCTTTCTTCATTACCATACAGCAGCATGCACCTCATTCTGCATGACATTCAGAACTGGGGATATGCGAGGAGATATCCTTAGCTTTTCCATAGTAGCTAGATTCAGGCATGGATGTGTGATTCTTGTTTCTACCAACACCATACAGAGATCCAAGTCAATTTCTCAACAACTCTAGAAACCATTTGCCTCTTCCAGTTTCAAGCAAAAAGCATTTGTTTCATCACTCTGACACTCACATATCCAATTTAGAATTTAGAATAATCGATGGAGGGAGAGTGGAAGGAAGGATTTAGCTAACTGTGATTCAGTGAAGCTCCCTCCATGCACTAGTCCTTTGCCTGCTGACTAATCTGGGGCAGACTCTTCACTCCTCCCACCGCCCCTTTTAATTTCTTCACTGACAAAAATATAACCAAATACTGCTTTGGATCAGTTCTTGTTGGTTCTCATCTGTCTGTTGCCAAATGGTGTTATCACTCTGCTGTCCCTTCAGGTTCAGGCACTCCAGGAGGTGATGGTCACTAAATTGACATTATACAACAAAATTCAGCTTCCTGCAACCCAGCATCAAGAATCACTTCTCCACCCTAGCCCAAAAATGCTCTTTCCTACTGCTGTGAGACTTCTTAAGGAATCTTATAATCCTGTAAGGACTTTTTATTACATCCCTTACAGTTTCGTCCAGGCAGCTTCTGTTGGTATTTATTTTCAACTGCTTCAGTGCTTTCCTGTTCATTCACTCTCCCCTGCTCTATGCTCCTAGTCTTCTGCTCTAACCCCTTATCCTAAAGAAGGGCAAATGGGCTGTATCTCACTTGTCTGAGGGGGCACTGCACTTATTTTTCTTCAGATGGCAGGGGCATGCACAGAAACAGTGAACATGTAACATTTAGAAATATTTAGTGGAGTACTTTATTCTTGTTGGAGTGTTTCATTTCAATCATAGTTTATAAATATTGTCCTTTTTTCAGAATAGTGTCTTCTGAGTTTCATAGGGTCTAAAAGTAAAAGAAAACTTTTAAGTACATATTAAAGGTATGATATACTGCAGGTACATGTACAAGAACCTAGGAACCATTTTTATGGCCTCCACCCTGCTCTTGATTTCTTTACATAATAAGTTTCACAGACATTAAGCAAGTGGAAACACTTAAATCATCAGTAATAAGACAAATATTCCTCTCTGTAGATATTACTCTTTGTGACTATCACGAGCCAGGCAATGATAATAAGATATGCATAGGAAGGGCAGCAAATTCTGATAGTCAGTTCTGATCCCAAGATTTTAAAACTTAGTATGGAAATATTAAACAAGTTTCATACAGTGTTATTCAAAGTCTAACAATTTTGCAACATTATTTAAAACCACTCTATCTTCTCTACATGTCCTGGATTGTTTTTCCTTCATTATTTTTAAGATTAGGTTATCCATTAAATTTTCACCCTAAATGCAAAACATGATTACAACACAATATTGCTTCATGGTAAATTTCCAGATTTATAAGCACTTGAGGCATCCAGAGGTCTGGCTGCAAATTTGTTTGGAATAAAAATAGCACATGTTATTTGCAAAATAACTCATATCTATTTTCCAAACTGAACCTAAACTCTGTCTTAATTTCTGTATTATTTCCCAGTTTGAACTAACTTCTTACATTTAAATGTTAATTATTCTGAGTTGCTGGAAACTGTATAACATAGGGTGTGATTAACAGTGCAGAGTCTAGTTGGAGGCCTGTAACTAGTGGTGTTCCCGAGGGTTCTGTGCTGGGTCCAGTCCAGTTCAACATAGTCATCAATGACCTGGGCAAAGGGACAGAGTGTAGCCTCAGCAAGTTCACCAACAATACCAGCTGGGAGGAGCGGCCGATACACCAGAAGGCTGTGCTGCCATGCAGCGAGACCTGGACAGGCTGGTGATCTGCGTCGAGGGGAACCTCACGAAAGTCAACAAAAGCAGGTGCAAGGTCCTGAGCCTGGGAAGGAACAACCCCATGCACCAGAACAGGTTGGGGGCTGACCTGCTGGAAAGCAGCTCTGCTGAGAAGGACCTGGGAGTGCGGGTGGGCAGCAAGCTGACCCCGAGCCAGCACTGTGTCCTTGTGGCCAAGGAAGGCAAAGGTATCCTGGGGTGCATTAAAATGAGTGTGGCCGGCAGGTCGAGGCAGGTTATCCTCCCCCTCTACTCTGCCCTAGTGAGGCCACATCTGGAGTACTGTGTCCAGTTTTGGGTGCCCCAGTTCAAGAAGGACAGGGAACTGCTTGGGCAAGTCCAGTGGAGAAATACCAAGATGGCCAGGGCACTGGAGCATCTCCCTTATGAGAAAAGGCTGAAAGACCTGGGTTTGTTCAACCTGGGGAAGAGGAGACTGAGGGAGATCTCATCCATGCTTATGAATATCTGGAGGGTGGGTGTCAAGCGGGTGGGGCCAGACTCTTTTCAGTGGTGCCCAACGACAGGCCAAGGGGCAATGAGCACAAGGTGGAACACAGGCAGTTCCAGCTGTATATGAGGAAAAACTTCTTTCCTGTGAGGGTGCCAGAGCAGGGGCACAGGCTGCCCAGGGAGGCTGCTGAGTTTCCTTCTCTGAAGAATTTCAAAACCCACCTGGACGTGGTCCTGTGCCCCCTGCTCTGGGTGTGCCTGCTTAAGCAGCGGGGTTAGACGAGATGATCTCAAGAGTTCCCTTCCAATCCCTATGATTCCATGATTCTGTGTAATGTTCACTGATGTTTTTGTACTTAGGTAAGAAATTATGTAAATTTATGTGCTCCAAGCATTACATAATGGATTATTATACCTTCTAAAGTATAAATTTAATACCTTAAATGTCTTATAGCACAATATCCTCATTATAGCTCTGTATAATATTGTATTTACATTCTATCCTTACTTCTTATTTTAATTATATATATTCAGCTTTAGAGAAGCTCAATTTCTTTTTTCTTCTTTCCTTTAGGATATATTTAATGAGTTTCATTCAAACTCATGCCCTTCTGGCATCATCATTAACACAGACTTAGTATAATTAGCATTTTATTGCACAATAAATAATCCTGTACTAGTCAGTTTTTTACATTACTCCTTCTCTATCAAAAACCAAGCTACCAAACTATAAACCTATTTTCCATCTCTGGGCTATTCTTTTTCCTAAGAATATCTGAGTAGAAAGCAGAACACAGAAAAATTAATTGAATATTCTTTCACTTATCAACTAATTTTGACATTATTGCCCTTATTACTTCACAGTGTCTTATACTGTGTTCAATAGTAGCTATCAAAGTGGTTGGCCGAAGCATCGATTTGTAGCTGAGCCACTCCAGGTGTCCTAAAGGACTTTCTGAGATTTGAGCTCTTGGGTTCTAAATTACTAGCTACTTTGTAAATTTAGGCAGTTTCAAAAGTGTGGATTGCATAAAAACAGACGAAGAAATACAATCAAAAATAATGAAATTGCTATGAAATTCAGAAAAATAACAATATTACCAATTTTTTTTTTAATTTTCATTCTTTGAAATCATTGTTTGCAGTCCATGGAAGTGCAGAAAAGGCTCAAAAGCTACTATAGTTTGAAACTACAATTATACTTTTACCGCTGTCTTTCCACCTCCGAATCCACATATTACAAATATTCAAACTGAAAGTAATACTGCATTTTTAGCAACTTTATACCCTAATCTACAGGTCTCACCAAAAATCAGTCTAACAAAATTAAAACTATACCCTTTAAAATAAAATTAACCATATATTTAAATAAATTATAATTTATGTTAATTATAATGAATATGCAAATAAATAGAATACATTTAAAAGGAAAATAGGTATATACATGCATCAGAGCAAGTATAATTTTTTCAAGTCTCCCTAATAATAACCTTTTCAATAAGAAGAATCTGTGGAAGAAAAAAAGACAGTAAATTAAAACAGAATTGCTACATTTAAAAAGTAGCCCCAATGCCAACAGACTTCATAAGGATGTAAATGTTTTACAGTTAAGATCAAATTTTACACTGAAGTTCAAATCTCTTAAATTAACATTAAATTTCACAGAGAAATTACTACTAAAATTATGCTACTTAAATAGGACAAACTAATTTTCATGTCAAAATTAGCTGTGACCTTTCTGAAATGAGTTAAGTGGGAAGTCCAGTTCCCAGCAGATAAGCAATCAAGGAAAGAAAGAAAAGAATAATAATAATAAAAAAAAGACCACCAGAACTACAAATACACTATTCATGTATTTTGTTGAGTGAACACATTAGAATATAGAGAGTATCTGGGAGAGACTGTGGCAGTTTATATCTCAAAAACTTAAAGTACCATTATATGTTTCTATATGATTTTATGTTGCTTTTATTTTTTTATATGTGTATTTTTTCATGGAGGCATGAGTTAAAGGAGTTCCTTTCAGTCCAGGTTAATTTCTAGCTCTGCTATACTTTTCCTCCTCCTTCATCTTCTTTATGGCTTTTTTGTGTTTTCTGCAAATTTGTCCTTGACAGGCACAATTCTGTGAATGCATGAATAATTCAGTAACACGTTTCTTGAACTTTGGAAGACAGAGCTATGTTGTTATGGCCTGTTAATTCTTTTTGTGAAACCTCTGGCTTGCAATTCTGTCAGTTAGTCCTTTTCTGTCAATTCTATCTGTTGATAATTTCAGTTATGTTATATCACCAATAAGTCACTGATGTTTATAACAGAGACTTTGCTATACATTTTAGCTATGCAGAAAAAATTAGCTTATGTACAGTGTCCATTCAAAAGTTGAAAACCATTCTAATATGAAAATCTTTATTTAAGCAGGAAATAACTTGGCATAGCTCCTTCATCCGTAAGTTGGAGACACCATTATGTTTTAAAAATACTACTGTTTTATCAGATATACTACCTATTCTGATATGCTTTTACACATTAGCAATTAAATAAATAAAAAAAAGATGAAACCTTAATAATTTTTTTTTACTAGACTGGTAATTTGTGAAATTACCTGTAATTAATTTCAAAATATATATCAGGAGTTTTTTATGACTTATAAGGTTTCAACTACTGACCTACAGAAGCTGAGCTGGCTGCAGTTTAAGTCTCTGCCAATTTTCCAGGCCATCCTTGATTAAGCTCCATTTAATGTATCAGATCTTTTGGTTTTTTACAGATGTGATAAAGATCCACATTTTTAGCAGCCTGTATTACCCTATGCACATTCTATAATTTTGAAGGGGAAGAGAAAAAAATAAGTATCTGAAGAAAAAAAGAAGATTGTGCTGCTTTCTTTTAGTCAGCAGATGGATTACGTGAAAATGAAGCTAGGCAGGAAGAGGTACTGAAAGGAAAAACGAATATACTGTTCCATATTTTATATAAACAGAAAGAGGGACCTTCAATTTGTAGAGAAATACACTTACATTCTGAAAACACTTTGATCAGTCTGTTTGAAAGATATGTCTGATGATACCCAGAGCAGATGCAGCAGAAAGAAAAATATTACAACAACCTTGCCATACATATAAATTGGAGGAACAATAAAAACCCTAAGGTGCTGGAAATACCTCAATGTGTAGGATAATAAAAACAGGTTTCCACATCAATATCTTAACTGTATTTTATTTTTTGTTGCACAGAGAGGAAGATAATTATCATGAAAAAACAATTCTTACAGCATAAAATATGTGTTGATAACATTGACTCTAGGGAAAAATGCTTCTAATTAATTTTTGTTTACTTTGTCTAATATACAGTGACAAAGTCTCTGATGCAGTAGAGTTGTACACACACACAAAAAATACTTGTTAACAAAATTAAGCTTTGGGTTTTTTTCAAAATATATTCACCGCTTTCCAGAGGTGACCCCTTCAAATAATTTCAGTAGATTGTGTCTAAACAAGACTTATTTTGGGGGGGATTATGTGTTTCTACAGGGAGAAAAAAAATACAAAGGGGTGATAGAAAAGGAAAAAGAAAAAGGAAAAAAGGCTGTTAATATTTTGAGCTAAAAATATTATATGCCTCGTCCTTATGATGAAACACATTTTGTGAGGAAATAAGCAAAAAGGGAATGAAATACAGAAAATATAAAAAAAGACATCTTTTTTCCCATCAATGCACAATTTTAGAATTCTTAACTGTCAGCTGACTGGATGTTGCAACAATTATTTTATTTTCATTTCATTGTAATTTTGTACCAAACTTTCTGAACTTAGGGGAAAAAAAAAATTAGAAAATGTGTAAGAAGTTTAGGGGTAAGAAACACATTTAAGATCTCTACTGCAACGCTATTTCTTGTTAATTATTTTGAGGATTTTCTTAAAGATCATGTCAATAATTACACAAGATTTGGAAGAAAGATAGGTAAAGAATTCTATATTTCAGAAGTAGACTTATTAGTTATTTGTGTATTAGATAATGAATATGTTATCTGAAAAGTCCAAAGTACAGGTCTGAATCAAAAATTTGAACATTTTGTTAAAAAATTTTTTTTTCCATTGTTAATAAAAATAATCTCCCTTTATTAAAGCAAAACCAAGTTTATTTTCTTTAGGGAAAATTATAGCTCTCAGAATGACATAAAACATGATGGTCCTAATTCCCTTGTTGTCTATTCAGTAATTCTCAAAAGCAAAATAACTATCATACCCAGAAGAAGGAATCAGAAGCTGGTATTCCTTCACCATTATACCTCCACTTTCAGAGCCATGTTTCCTTTGCTTATTATCTTTCCCTAGCTCCATGAGTCTCCTACTTTTGGCTACAGTATGGTCCAATCCCAGTGAAAGAAAATGGTTTCAGGCCGTGCACTACAGAGGCTTAAGTAGGTCTAATATTCAATTTCCACTTTTGGAATACTATAAATCAGAAGCTATTGTTCAAAAGCAGTGGCATTGTTTTTACTTTTATTTGACTGTCATGTTGCTCGGATGCCATTAGCTCTGAATATTCCTAAATTGCACAGGTTATTCAGAGTTTATGAGAGATGAAGGAGGTTTAGCACTGATTTTGAATTTCAGCAGGTGGAATTATCTTGCTTACATAAGAAATAAGTGAAAAAACAAATAACATATTAGAGCAAATCAAATGCTTGCTTACATTGCAAACATTTGTTTTGCTTAATTTCCAAGGGTTGGCATCTTGAACCATGGTTTAACAAATTATATGTAATGTCACAAACCAATACTGTTATTAAATATAAAGAAAACAAAAGAAACAAAGAAACAAAAGAAAAAACAAAAAAACCTTCTGCTCTTTCCCTGTTCCTAGATGTTTTTCTCTTCTCTGTCCTGCCCCTTTTTGCCACCACAAGTTTCTGTGGACTTAGTTGGTTTAAACTAGCCCATGGAAAATAAAAACTTTATTTTAAGATGAATCTTCTTCCTCATCCATTTTTTTAATGCAGCTGCATGTAGGAGCAGCCCAGGCTGGCATAGTGATGGGACAAACATGGACTCTTTCTGCAGCAGCACTGGTTTAAAACATCTGTGAACCTCAACTCAAGTACTGGAGATATCAGAAAGAAGGGAAAGAATGGGAATTACCAAAATGTGGTAACAGAAGCATATTATCAATACTACTGAATGTTTTTAAAATAAATTATTTTAGTAATTAAGGCTACTTCTACACAGGCTGAAACAATTCCCTTTTTTATTAATATTTTAAAATCCTGTTTCTAAAAAATAAAATGGTGTAACAATGTAATATGCAATAAGAACACTCTTAGCTAGGAACCACATTGACACTGTAATAACCAGTTATGGTCTAAGTACATTGTCATCATATGGATCTTCTTAGTGAGATGGATAAGACAGAACAGCATTCAGTACGATACTGTAAATGTACAACTACAGTTGTAATATGCATGCAACAGTTAGGATAGATGCCAGATTGTCAGTCTTGAGTAATCTTCAGTAAGGATGATGATGGTTTACCCCTGCAAAAGCAACTACCAACTGCAATAATGAATGCAACTCTTACATTGTTAAAAACCTGATCTCTAGAAAAATCCACAATCCTGAGACAAGCACTGGATTATGTGTAGGACAACAGATGAGGATTAAGTGTCTTGGTAAACAAGCCACAAAAGCCGGAATTCTGAGTGAACAAACCTACACTACTCAATAAAGGGAACTGTGTACCTCAAATTTGAAGGGCAAAAAAAAATTTATTTTTCTATGAGTCACATTCACACAGGGTATCTCATGTTCCCTTCATATAAAGATCTGAGAGTTCTCTTCTGAACTAAGCATTTGCAATTTTTGCTAGGGTCTTGTACAAAATACAGCACACCTGAACTCTCCGAGATACACTAGTTTTTAATGGAATTGTGGCATGAGCAATCTGAGTGAGCCAGATTATAGACCATTCTCCTTCATTACAGTCTTTCTCTGCCTTTTTCTCCTCCCTTCCCTCTACAATTGCAACTCAGTGTTGAAAACACAAAGATTGAACTTTTTAAAACTTCTCATATTTCTTGTTAATAATCAACACTATATATATATACACATACACACACATCCCCCGTATCTCTAACGCACACAAACACAAACCCTCAAAAAAAAAAAAAAGAGCAGGGATTAACACCTTACCTTAAAATACAGTGCTAGGAAAAGTTGTACTACTTCCCTTTTTCCTCTTTATCACCTCCTCAATCCCATCTTATTTGACAAATCAGTTGCTGAATACACACCAAGGATTTTTATTCCTCCCTCTTCACCCCTCCTACCATTTGGAGAGATTATTGAAAACTGCCTATCCAGTACGTATACCCTGGCCAACAGATTAAAACTCTTATAACAAGGTATCATTGCTCCTCTCCTAATTCACTTTGCATAAAGGAGTTAATGGTTCATTGAACCAGAAAGGACAGACTACAAAAGATATCATACCAATCACTTAGAAAGAAGGAGACCTTACATCCAGTTTAAGTTTCAAAGACCTTTATAAAACTTCAGTGAATAATATCAAGAACAGAAACAGTCCTTAATGAAATATATACAAAAGACTGTGGTGGTGGTAATTGTCACAACATTTTAAAAGAGAAGGGCTAATAATATTAATTATCAGTATTAGTAGTTAAAATACTAAATTACTTTGCTTTTAAAATCATTCCTATTTTAAAATACAACTAAGCCCAGAGAGAAACTTGATTTATTTATTCTTAGTACTAGCCTAGAAAAATATTAGTTGGTCTTGTTGTTGGGCTTTTTTTGCATAAGATTAGTGAACTTTAAAATGGTTCCTGTTCAGAATATAACGGGCTTTGAAAAAAATACCTGCTACTATAGTTTCTTAATGATATACATGTTGAAATAGTGCCTAGTGAGAAGGCATGTAAAAATTATTATGATTTATGATTATTATGTTCCCGAGGGTTCTGTGCTGGGTCCAGTCCAGTTCAACATAGTCATCAATGACCTGGGCAAAGGGACAGAGTGTAGCCTCAGCAAGTTCACCAACAATACCAGCTGGGAGGAGCGGCCGATACACCAGAAGGCTGTGCTGCCATGCAGCGAGACCTGGACAGGCTGGTGATCTGCGTCGAGGGGAACCTCACGAAAGTCAACAAAAGCAGGTGCAAGGTCCTGAGCCTGGGAAGGAACAACCCCATGCACCAGAACAGGTTGGGGGCTGACCTGCTGGAAAGCAGCTCTGCTGAGAAGGACCTGGGAGTGCGGGTGGGCAGCAAGCTGACCCCGAGCCAGCACTGTGTCCTTGTGGCCAAGGAAGGCAAAGGTATCCTGGGGTGCATTAAAATGAGTGTGGCCGGCAGGTCGAGGCAGGTTATCCTCCCCCTCTACTCTGCCCTAGTGAGGCCACATCTGGAGTACTGTGTCCAGTTTTGGGTGCCCCAGTTCAAGAAGGACAGGGAACTGCTTGGGCAAGTCCAGTGGAGAAATACCAAGATGGCCAGGGCACTGGAGCATCTCCCTTATGAGAAAAGGCTGAAAGACCTGGGTTTGTTCAACCTGGGGAAGAGGAGACTGAGGGAGATCTCATCCATGCTTATGAATATCTGGAGGGTGGGTGTCAAGCGGGTGGGGCCAGACTCTTTTCAGTGGTGCCCAACGACAGGCCAAGGGGCAATGAGCACAAGGTGGAACACAGGCAGTTCCAGCTGTATATGAGGAAAAACTTCTTTCCTGTGAGGGTGCCAGAGCAGGGGCACAGGCTGCCCAGGGAGGCTGCTGAGTTTCCTTCTCTGAAGAATTTTAAAACCCACCTGGATGCCGTCCTGTGCCCCCTGCACTAGGTGTGCCTGCTCAAGCATGGACAAGATGATCGCCAGACATCCTTTCCAACCCCTACTGTTCCATGATGCTGTGATTTTGTGATTTGTTTCTTATGTAAGATGAGGAAAAGTGACAGGTGGAGGTCTGCAACTTTAGTGTTGCTGACTTTAGCACACTATTTCTTAAAATTTAGTTTTACGGAAATCCCAGGCAAAGTGAAAACTTATTTAAGGTCACCTATGAGTGGAAAACCTACAGGAAGGAAGTTCAGCCCACACTTAACATAGGAAAAATTATCTGCTTATTTTTAAGTAGACCTACTTATGAAATGAAGCCTGTTGCCTTTTACAGTCGTGATAGTTTATTTTTAGAGCTTGGCAATATTTGCCATTTTTGGTGTCTTCACTGATCCTTCAGACTATAGCACAGCAATAATCAATAACAGGTGTGGCCCTCCAACTTTAAAAATTCTGTGTGATGTCTATAGTATAATTACCAGTGAAATCTACATTTACCTGAAGTTTTAATATTACTGCATGATAGTCAAGACAGTCATAAAAGAATTAAGTTTCTATAATTTTTTAAAATAATAAAGTTATTATTTTTGTTAACATGCCAAGATTAATAAGATTTTTATATGGTTGGAGTAAAAAGTAACTAAAGCTGAAATTTTATAACAGCTACATTGCTATATCATAACCATATATGTATCCTTATTAAGAGAAAAAGACTGTTACAGGTGATTTTTGTATCCCTTTTTAAATGCCTTTCCATTTATGCTCAGTCTCTAGACTCCCTTTACATTCCAATTTTTAGTGACAGAACATTACATCTGCCCTTTTTTCTTTTAAGTCAGCTGATATAAAAATAAGAAGAAAATGGTATTCCTAGGTTGTTCTGATCAGTATAGAAAGCAGAAGAATGCTTTCAATATGAAATCTTCTTAAGTGGATTGTTTGGCATTATTCACCCCACATATATAGAAGTACTTCAGAATATTCATGATAGCTTGTGAAGAGCAGATGCCAGCCAATTTTTGCATGTGAACATCACTGAAGAACTACCATTTGCATTGTTTAAAAAAATAATTTATTGAAAACAAGACCAGCCAGCCTTTCAGAAAAATAAGATCTTTATTCAGATTCATAAAAAAGGTTATACTAATTTTTGAAAACTTATGTAAATACCTATTTGTTTTCAAAAGTCTCTTGAACAGAGTGAAAACCAATCTAATATTGTATCCTACAAATAGTCTTCATACTGTAGTGTGATTTCAGTGCAAAGAACTGTTTTCAGCATAGTGTCACCTGCTTGATTAAAAACAAAACCAGTGAATACTTTTTTTTAAAGCATTTTTTGCCTTCTTCAAATTCTAACCTTCATCTACAAATGTCTTTCTAATTAATTTTTCCATCACTCACTGAGATATGAAGTCATATTTTCTATTGCTCTTTTAACTCAACCTGTTTCTGCTCAAATAGAAGACGAGGTTTTACTGCTCGATATTCTAATTACTAATATCATAGAGAACATAAAATTGGATGCTTTAAAAAGATAAAACATTTTTAATGTATTTTATTTTTTAAAATTAAAGTAGGAAAAACAACGTTGGCACTCTACATGATATTAATTAAGACAGCCAATGTATTTGCAGGTAATTTAGTTATTAGTGTGATTCCCTTCTAGTCAATTCAACAACTGCTGATACTGAATTTCATTATAAATAGATCAGTTAATGAAAAGGCTAAATTAGGAGCTGTGGAAAATGAACTGGGAAAAGAGCAATAAAAGATCTAATATTTGCTATATCCTTAAATGATCATAGAACACTTCCACAGTTTGTAGTGGTCTTATCACTGTTGTTATATATTGCCAAATAATACACTGAATAATTGGAAAATATTGAAAAAAAGCATGACAAAAAACTGATATGAAAGTTTAAAATTGTAAATTAAATACTGAGAAAGACAAAAAAATATTTTTGCTATTTCTGTCCTGAGTGGATGAGCTATCACAGAGTCACAGAATGGCAGGGGTTGGAAGGGACCTCTGGAGATCATCTTGTCCAACCCCCCTGCTTGAGCAGGCACACCCAGAGCAGGGGCACAGGACGGCATCCAGGTGGGTTTTAAAATTCTTCAGAGAAGGAAACTCAGCAGCCTCCCTGGGCAGCCTGTGCCCCTGCTCTGGCACCCGCACAGGAAAGGAGTTTTTTCCTCATATTCAGGTGGAACTTCCTGTGTTCCACCTTGTGCCCATTGCCCCTTGGCCTGTCGTTGGGCACCACTGAAAAGAGCCTGGCCCCATCCCCTTCACCCCTGCCCTTCAGGTATTTATAAATATTGGTAAGATCAATGCTTATCAGTACTATTTAATGATAAGTACTACCATTAATTTCAGACCTCGTAAGGAATGGGTTCTTGCTCTCATGAAGACAACTTATCATTAAATGTTCTGTTCAAGAATCCATTGTTTAACAATGATTGCTTAGAAACTTCTGCAGAGAGCTAAGCAGTCCCTCAATTCCACTTCCTAAATTTTTTGGGAAGATTGGTTTCTGTGCAGGGACATAAACTTCAAGGCAAGGCACTGAAAAAAATAAGCACTCCAATCACAGCCTACTTCTGAGCAACTTAGGCATATACATTTGTGAGGACTGGGTAACAGGTAGCAAGTAAATATTGGTGGAAAAATGAGATAAAAGACAGTACAAAAAGAAAAGACAAGTGCTTAAAAATACTTCAGCATCTACAAGTTTAAGGCTCTTCTTAGTAGACTTTTAGTATTCAAAGTACTAATTATATCTTCAGTCAGAAGAAATTTATTAACTAAATAAGATGGTTTAGTAACTTCAAAATACTTTACAAAAATCTACCATAATTTTGAGTATATTGCTGAAACTTTAAGAGTACTATTGTTAAAAAGAGTTTGCCATATAACCTAATACTCATTCCTTTCCAAGGTGTCTGTAGATTCTTGAGTTTTATATAAACCTATTTTAGCTCTAAAATATCAGATTCAACCATGGTTTGGGAAGTATTAGACATAACAGAAACAGTAATAGTCAAATACAACTTGAAATTAACAAAACTGAAAGAAGGCCTAGGGATGAAGTGAAGGGCTTCAGATGTACCTGATTATGTCCTTTTGTGTCATGTCAGACAAGTGTTTGAAAGCTATTAATCATGTACATTTAAATACATAAATACCACTTCTGTTCTTTGAGAGCAAGGACTTAAAATATGGCTGCCTGACTTCTCTGATGTTCAACTTTGAATTTAATAATTCAAAATACATCCTGAAATGTTATTTTGTTTTCACATTCAGAGGGTTTGTTTTCAGGATGGGTGGAGTGAAAAAGTAGTTTCGTTTGTGTACCTATTAGTTGCCCATTCTCTATCTTGGATTTTTTTGAGAGATGCTGCGCTTGTCTTAGAGGTAACTGAGAAAACTGGTTCATTGCATACGGACAGGTTTTCAGATGTTAATAACAGGGAATTCATTTCATGTCACTGATAAGAAATCAAATATCCTTTCTGAAGTTAAGATAAAGTATGTTATATTCTTTTTATTGTTGCTTATTATTACAAAGCTGGACACTTATGCATTATCTTTACTCTGGCGTAAAAGCTGAGCCTCTAGGCTTTTTAGTTATATCTGGTTTTGGTTGCAACATTCTGTATTCCAATCATATAAACTTTCAATGTCATCTATTATAATTATTCTCAGTAAATAACGATTGTCTCAAATAGCCATAAAAGAATCTCTGTTTTAATCATAATCCAAATAAGGACACTATTATATAACAAAAAGGAGCAATTTTTAAGTAACTTTCTGAATAGTAAAACCTGACTTTGTTATGAATTCTATCCATAATTGCCCTATCTCAGGCTTAAACTGGCACTGTGAAGGTAGTGCCCATTCCCAGCAAATCCAGGGCTGTGTACTTTTTAACCCCTTGCTTCCATGTGTATTAGATCACAGTTGTGTTTGCTCCTCCTTTCATTCCTACACATAACGTATTCTCAATAATGGCTTGTTAATATTTTCTTTCTAGGCTTAGAACAAACCTTTGTACATGAAATAGCTTTTCATCATGAAGAGAATGCTGCATTATTAGAAAACAGCTTCATGCTGTTTCTTTTTCCGTGACATAGCCCCAGATATGACTTAGCAAAAAAAGGGCACAAATGTGGTACCTTTTTTAGTGACGCTACTCTGGGTAGGATTTCCTCAAATACTGACAGAGCGAACAAGGTGAAGGGGGAATAAATGCACTACTGCGTGGAAAAACACTCAGTCACTGTGTACCAAACTATCAAACTATTAAAAGGATTCTGTGTGGGAGATGTTCACAAGGTAGTCTTAATCAGTATGTCTTAATAGTAAATAAATAGCAATTTGGTTAGAGAGAGTAATTCACTCCATTTAAACATGTTGGTCAATACCTACACAAAAAGTTTCCCATTACAACGGGTAATACTGCTTCAGTGGCAAACGATGGTGGAGTTCATATGCACTTTCTCCAAGCTTATTTATAGCCATTGAAGAAAAAGCTGGACCTGCTATATAAAAGCAGATGGATCCATAAATATAGTAAGTGTACAAGACATAGTCTTCTACAGTCAGCTTATATTATACTGACGTATACTTTTACAGTATCTTATCTATAGTAAACTTGGTAAAATCTTAAAATTAAACCAGCAAATACTTATAATGTGAAATTCCAGACCAATTCATGTTCAAGCAAAATTTAAAGACACATAGGGCTAAGAAGAAAGGAAGTAATTAATATAAAATAACACATTTCAGCAAAAAAAAAAAATTGTAATTGCTCCTTTTTTTTTTTTTTCCTCCTGAATACATCTCTTTTCTATGGTTGCACAGTCTTTGTGGTTTGCCACATAACCTTCTTTACTCTTTTAATCTATAAAGTTGCATAAAACTATTTACTCTCTTCTTAAGGAATTTGGGAAGATTATTTCATTAACACCTGAAGATCCTGAAAAAGATGAAGCACTGAGTGAATATTAACCATTTCATTGATTAACATATACACTGGATAACGGTGTGATTCCTCTATGCACAGCTTCTCTACCAGTTACAGGTTCATCAGAAGTAGAAGAATTTTTTCTGGTTAAGAATGTAGTATCCAAAAGCTCAGCTCAGTTAAAAATCACTGAGGAGTTTCAACAAGTAGAGTTTGCAGAGGAAGAGCATCTAGGCATAAAACATTCTCCCCCAAATAAATAACACTTTCTGCTGAAGATGGTGCTGCTGATACCTATTTAAACAACAATTCAAAACTCACTTTCAATTATTCCTCAGATTAAGAAGATACAAAACACCATTTCTTACCTATTTAGCTGAGGTTTGGATATTCTAGGAATATATTTTCAGGGTTCAGAAAACTATGCCTTTGTTTGAGAGTTCACAAAAAGTTAACATTTGTCAGTTAAGACATGAACAGGTTTGAATCCAATCAGGGAAAAATAAAATAGTTTAAGTTAAGTAAACTTCAGTAATACCTTGATGTAATTCTCATTACCTTGCACAGAAAAAAAAAAATCAGTTATGACCTTGCAAAGGGTGTGCTAATCAAATGTAGAATGGTATAGAGTCTCAGCTTCCTTTCAAGGGCACATTTGATTCCAACGCAGATTGTCATCTTAACTCTGTCCACTTTGCATCTGTGATTAATCATTCAGATTAGCTGAGTGTGTCTAAAACACAAGGCTAGATTGTCACTCTCTTTTTGGTTCAGAAAATATTTAAATATTTTAGGTGTGCTAAGCAGATGGCCAGAATGAAATCCTCTCAGACTATTCTAGTATTTGAGCTCTTACCTTGCATGAGGAGGTGACTAGAATCAACTTTGATCACATAATTAGTTCCTCTTCCTAAAAGTCTTTGCTCTATCAAAAATAAATTGAGATCTAGGCCGTTATTCTCTGATAACATTGTGTAAAAAAGAAAGCTCATGTTTGCAGAGCAAAGGGTGTTACCCTCAACCAATTTGCTCCTAGGGACATGGTCAGGGACTGCCAGATCAGAGGAAAGAGGGAGGCATTTTTTTAAGCATGTTGCACTGAAGATAATTATCTGTCCTTTCTTACCTTTGTCCTTATAGCACAGAGAATCCTATTAAAAGCAAGATTCACAACTATTACTTTATAATGCATCATCTTTAGCTGGACAACAGAAAGAATTAGAGCTTAAATGAGGGAAAAGAAGTGTCAAGTTTTCCCCATAGTTAAAACATTGGTCTTTTTCATACATTGTCAGTTTTTCAGTCTCTTTCAGTCATCACTGAATAGAAGTTAAGTGACGAATTAGTGTGTTTAATTTTTATTAAAAGAAGTTACTTGATGGGCTTCTACTTGAAAATGTAGATGGATACTTGAAAATGTCTGTGGAGAATGAGCCCTTATTCTTCCATCCTAATAACCTCATAGCAAAAGGCATATTTTAAATAGCAGAGAACTCTCAAACAGCAGAGAACTGTATTTATACCCACTCCAAATTGCCTTTATCACTTTAATAGAAGAAGTTGCCAGAGTGAAAGACACTTTCTCCCATGAGGACACCTCTCCTAAGAGGAAAAGCTGAGACAGATGGGCTTGATAAGTACAGAAAGTAAAAGGCTCTGGGGAGATCTTATTGCAACTTTTCAGTACTTAAAGGGGGCTTAAAGGAAAGATGGGGACAAACTTTTTAGCAGGGTCTGTAGCGATAGGACAAGGGGAAATGGTTTTAAACTAAAGGAGGGTAGATCTATACAAGATCTAAGGAAGAAATTCTTTACAATAAGGATGGTGAAACATCGGAACATGTTGCCCAGAGAGGCGGTAGATGCCCCATCCCTAGAAATATTCAAGGTCAGGTTGGACGGGGCTCTGAGCACCCTGATCTAGTTGAAGATGTCCCTGCTCTTTGCAGGGTGGTTGGACTAAATGTCCTTTGAAGATTCCTTCCAACTGAAACCATTCTATGATTCTAAGACTACCATACAATTGCTTGGAAAGGTGGGATTTTTCATGTGGAATGTAAAATTAACGAACTATTCATAAACAGGCAAGTGTCTTCAGGACATGTATTAGTGAGCTAATTCTGCTTTTCTTGGGAAGCTGAAGGCACTTAACCTTCATTGTTATGTTTCTTTTGAGGTATGCACAAATAGTCAACTCTCCTTCCACTCTCCATCAGCAGGTTGGAAGAGTGGGCTAGCAAGAACAGTATGAAGTTTAACAAAGCCAAGTGAAAAGTCCTGCATCTGGGATGTCATAACCAAATTGCCCAGTACAGGCTACGTTCTGTGTGGCTAGGGAGCAGACTTGCTGAAAGGGACCTGGGTGTCCAGGTAGACAATAAGCTGAGGATGAGTCAGCAGAATTCAATAAAGACAAGGACAGACTGGAGAAGGTCCAAAGGAGGGCCCTGAAGATGATCAAAGGGCTGGAGAACTTGACTTATGCAGAACGACTGAAAGCCTTAAGTCTTTCTTTTCTGGAGAAGAGAAAACTCAGGGGGACCTCATCACAGTATTCCAGTGCTTCAAGGGTGGCTTCAAAGGGGATAGAGGCTCTCCCTTCACAAGGAACCACATGGAGAGGACAAAGGGCAACAGGTACAAGTTGCACCAGGAGAGGTTTCATCTTGATATAGAAAGAAATTTTTTACAGTGAGAACAATCATTCACTGGAAGAATGTCCCCAGGGATGTGGTAGAGTCCCTATCACTGGAGGTTTTCAAGATGTGACTGGACAGGGTGCTAGATAATATCACCTAGGCTCCCTTCCCCATGAAAAGTTCAGCCAGAGGAACTTTCAGTGTCTATTCCAACTTGGGTTGTTATATGATTCTATGATATGTGCAGAATTAGGAGTGCCTGAAAACATGTAATTTATCACAATATCAGTAAATAAGTGATTGCTCGAACTCACAAGGATAAGATATTTCTTAAAAGGACAGATAAGAAATTAAAGATCAAATTATATAAATGTTCACTCTCCAGCAGCTATGCCTTTCCTATTTAGAATTATGACAGGACAGTCTAGGTTATAGCATAGCTATGACACCTGACATTTATACACCAGGTTACTGGAATTCATTAATAAGATAATTAATTTCCCTTCCCCACCCAAACATATTCCCATTTACCTTTCTGTTTATGGCCTAAGAAATAAATTATTTTATCTGAACTAACCACATGAGTGTGAGTATTAAGTAGGTATTGAACAGACACTCTAGGTTAGAAGATAATTCTCATTCTTTTCTCTTTTAATTGGATATCCAGATTACTTTTTCTGACCTTGGGGCAATTATCAAACCTTGAACTTTGCAATCCAGCTAGTGTTTTGAAGTCTCTTGAGCAGGAACTGCTTTTGACTTTCCACCGACTTTTTTCCTTTCTTCATAATAACTGAAAGTATTGTCTTCACAACTTCTGTATACCACCCAAAACTCTCTGTTTTGGTTTTAAATGCACTTAAGGAGGAACTTTCAACCTTGTGACTCAGCATTCCCTTTAAAGATAATACTTGTCTCTTTTATAGTTCCATATTATCTGATGCAGGTTGTATTTTGTGCAACCCTCAAGTTTTCATAGAAAATTGCTTCCTTCTATTTCCTAAAAAAAACCCAGAAATTATTTAGAAATCTGTATATCTGGTATATATGAAAGACTGTTGAAAACTGTCATAGAAAAATGAAGACCACTGTTTCTTATCCAATTTGTTTCAGCTGAGCACAATGAAATATGCCACAATAATGAAAACTGCCTTCACAGAAAAAAAACATCACAGGCAGCAGTACAGGAAAAAATCGGTTCACTAATATGTAAGTACATTTCTTTCCTACTTTATACGTTTACACTTATTATGTAGAGGATGTTCTAAAGCGATGGCATTTTCAGTCATAAGAAACCTCAAGCAAACTGAAGAAAATAAGTAGTACAGAAACAAGATACCTTAGGCAAACTGTATACCAGAGAAATCATAATAGTGTAAGTGATGTCAGTAGACAATTACATAATTTAGTCAGAAACTAGTGATTAAAACAAAATGAAAGAAGTGTAAACAATAGTTTGAAATACGCTTATGAGGTTTAGCATCATGCAACATTCAAAATGTTAATGAACTAGTCTCCAGTTTTGCAAAAATTATGTATGTATGTACCTTCCCAACATACGAATAATCCCAATGGAGTTCATTTTGGGTTTAGAGAACTAGGTTTGACCATGGGTCCCCCTGTTGCATATTGTTTCTGTGAAAGCTTCCACGCAGTTTTGCTGAAAGTCTTCTTTGAAAAACAATAATCACTTACTTGATTTTACTTGCTCACATTTTCTTTCCAGGTATAGGAAAGCAACGGCCTACATTTTCTACATCAAGATGTAAGTGCATTTTTAAAGAGCTATAATGAATCAGATTTTTCTTTTTTTTGAGAAAAAAAATTTTACTTTTATTTAATAATTTCTGCCAATTTTCAAGTTTATAATGTGAGTAAACATTAAGCAGGGACAAAATTTCTGTGAGCAAGCTCTCCTTTCCTCAAAAAAAGGAAGGAAGCAAGTAAGCAAACAAACAAAACCCCAAACAGATGAATAGTGAGTTTTTTCATCTCTGGGTATTAGCCTATGCATCCAGTTTCTGTGTGATATAAGCCAGATCAAATTACAATAGAGTGTGTAATAGTTGACTTAAGGCTAGAAGAGATTAACCTGCATCAATTCTTCATGTAAAGGCTGACTCTCTGAGCTATGGGTGGTTTATTTTTAGTTATTTTATTTCACTTTGAAAGTGAATCATAGACATAGGTATACAAATTATTTCCAGATATGGGGGGGAAGTCTGAATTCACAGAATACCAGATTAAGTAATGAGTACTTCATTTAAGAAAGAAAGTGACTGTAGCTGAAGTTAATAAAGTATTGCAGCTGTAATTGCACTTTTATTTCAAACCATATGTTACTCTGAATGAACAGCTCTATCGAGACAAATCCTTAGAGTTTATCTTGATGAGTCCATAATACCATATAATGTCAGTAACTTCTATTTCTGTTATAGCAAATAAAAACAGAAAATTACTTTAATTAGTTAAAACCAACAACTAAATTTTGGTTTAGCTAAATATTTGTTAAATTTTTCACTTTCCGTGCCGCAATCACACCCTTGTCTTTTTCCTTTTTGTTCTTCCCATTTTCTTTAATCATCTCTTCCAAAGCAAGACTCTCATCTGCTCTTACTTTTCCTTTTTTCTCCTATGATTTTCAGATTTTTCTGATGTTTTTAATATTACTCTTTCTTTTTTCTTGTTAATATTAATAATTGGATCGATATTTGTGTCAAAGAGATAATGAAATAATGAAAAAATCATCCTGAGAAAGTTAAAAAGCAATGGTAACGTAGTGTCTCATTTGCTTCCTTTAGGCAAAATTTCTTTAAAACACTTCAGAACAGAGCTAAATTGATGAAAAGATAGCATGGTTTTGTGATAAGCTTTAGCCATGGGTATTATTTCACATACTGTTGTATTCACATACTAACAGACAGACTTCATGGAAATCCTATGCAACAAGAATGTAGATACCCCATTTTCCAAAATTCTGCTTTGCATTAGTCAGTCACTCTGAGAACACCAAGGCCTGATTAGTCTTTCTTGATTTTACATCTGTCAATGCGTTGTGTACAACCAAATTCATCCAGGGGGAGAGTTATGCTCTCTCCTGGTCCTTTTAGTGCTTAAAAATATTGTTACAAGTCACTGAATACAGCAGAATAGGACATGCTGGTCCTGGGAACTGCACCAGGAATTTTAAGTCTCAGTAAGCATATTTCTAAAAAGCCATTGCAAGTATGCTTTTTTGCACAATTTAGAGGATTTTTTTTTTAATATCTCTTCGCAGTTTTTCACAATTGTTTTAAACAGGTTTCAATTTGACTTATTTAAAAACACTCCAGAACATACAAACAAAACTGCAACTAAAGTTATACATGGATGTTACAAAAATTTGGGAAGTGAAAGCCCTTTTGACACCTATTTAAACTTTATTTCGGTCACTGACATGTTTTCAGTATTGTTTCCACTAGTCAATTATATTTATCAGTGGATTATAGCATCATAAAATATTGTATAGAAGGGGTCTCTGTGGTCATCTAGCTCAACAGCACACACAAAGTGGGACTATGACTTGTATTAGATAGGTCATCTTTGCATTTTTCTAGCCAAGTTCTGAAAACCTCCAAAGGTGGAGCAGCCATGACTTCCATGAACAACCTATTCAGCACTGCACTGCCCTTCTGGTGACAAGCTTTTTCCATCTTGAAGTTTCCAAACTACAGCTCATAGCCTCTGCCACCCTTATTACATCTGAGTCTGTTGCTTCTGAGAAGAGTTTGGCTCCATCATCTTTGCAATTCTCCTTCAAAGGACTGTAATGCTGTTTGTCAGAGGAAACAAGTCCAGATCCTTTCACTTCTCCTCAAGGCTGGTGTGTTCTGGGTCCCTGACCATCTTGTAGCCCTTAGCTGGACCCTCTAGAACAAGATGTGCCCAACTGTATGCAGCATCCCCAGTGCAGCCTCACCAGCACTGCAGAGAATGGGGAGAATAACTTCCTTCAAGTTCTGTACTGTTGGAACTGCAGCATCAGTTCTGAGCCATGTATATAGAATATAGAATATGTACCAAATTCTATAGAAATATAGAATTTGTAAGAAATATTTGTAGTAACTCTGATAGAAAAATTCAAATTAGACTAAATGAGAAGATAATTGAACCAGAAACAAGGTCCTTTTCAGGAGGAGGTGTTGCTTTGGTCTGATGAGGAATTATGACCTAAAGACTTGCCTACTAGGTAGGCTTATCCACTGAAGAAACCACAATATATGGCATGAATGCTGCCATGAATACTATGCAACTAAGAAGACACAGCCAAAACCCAGATTTAGATATATGACTTCAGCAGCAAACATTAGTGTTGCCATTAAAATAAAGATTAAAAGTTTCCATTCAACTTTTTATTAAAACAGGTGTTTCATAATGAATTCATAGTGAATAGGTATCCATAAACACTAATGTCATTGTTAAAATGGAAGAAAATCAAATGTAATATCAAATATATTTGCCACATGAAGATAACCACTTACAAGAATAATCTGATAATTTTTATACATTAGCTAAAATACACTGAGAGTGTGCAACAAATCCAACTAAAGAGCCACAATAAAAAGCCTGAAAGAATCATTAGATTCTCAGAATTAATCCCAGAAATTCGGTTTCTAAAGAAAGCAAAGTATACCCTTCATTCATGTCTCTTTTCTCTCATAATACATGAATTCCTCAACAGTTTGTTGTTATTTTAAACTAATAATTTAATTTAGTTATTTTTGCTACATATAAACAATAGTTACAAATTAGTATAACTTTCATTCACTGTACTTAAATTTAACACTAAAATGTTACCTCTAGACAGATCAGAAAGGGAAAGCTTCCTGAAGTTACAATTGCATGATGTCCTGAACAAGAGGATAGATAGGCTATGTCAATGGAAAACTAATGCTTTAATGAAGTTATTAACTACTAATATTTCACACTAAAATTGTATACAGGAGAAATAAGAAAAATGTATTAACTTTGGCAGACTTATGTCAGAATATTAATAACCATCTTCAAAAATATTTCTCTCTGGATTTTCAGAAAACTTTTAGACACACCAGTTTCTGTCTTAATTCAATTGATCCTCTTCACAAAAGGAAGAAAATAAAGAAAGCAAGCAAAAATATGGTACCAGTAGTACCATAAAAATGATAAAAGTAGACTGAACATTGTAGGCAGTAGCCATACATTGTAACAATATAATTTGCCATAGTCATGTTGTTTTCTCAGTATGTAAAAAAGTAAGGAGTAAGTATGGGTAAGGTAGATAATTGTATTCATCGGTGCTAATGTAAAATATTGAACAGTGGTATCTTACTTGTCCATGACAGATTGTCTTTTTCATATTTCTTCTATTTGTTTAGATGTCTGTTGACAGATGATTTTATGTTTTCTTACAGCTGTCAAAAGGCTTTTCTAAATTTAGGAGTGGTGATGAGGGTGAGCTTGAATTTCTTGAAGTTATGCCTTTGAAAGTTTCTATTAGTCATTATATTTAAAAAATTGTACTTTAATTAAAAGTTGTTTTTATTTTATGAAGTTACAGTAACACACATTGGAATTTCAGAATATTGTAAGAATGTGCATAGCAATCTAGAAAATCAATCTTTGCCTTCTGGGCACACAGTTTAGAAAATGCACTATCAACATCTATGAGCCCATCTTCATTATTGTGTGTTATCAGAAGACAAATGTATGGTTGTCTTTATCTCAATCATTTCTGCGCATATAAATAATATGTTGTCAGCATTATTCGATTTAACCATTCCTGACAGTTGGCAGCCTTCATTGCAATATATTACAGAGTAAATTATACAGGATGTGTATTAATTTGCATCATGAATGGAGTTCAGTCTCTAACTTCTGAGCACTGAAGTGCATCCCATAGAAAACTGGTGATAGAGTGGCAAGTTCTGAGTTGGTGGTTGATTTAGAGGACACAAAGTAAAAACATATAGACAATATGCATTTCCATGCGTTTGTGTTGTGTATTTTTCAATATAAAAATTTTTGCTTCAAAATGAAACTTTTTTTTTTGTTTTAGTGATTTATTTTGTTACTACTACACTGTTTCTGAACTTGATTAACAGAGTTACAGAATCAGAGAATGGTTGTTGGAGGGACTTTTGGAGGTCATGTGGTTGAATCCCCATGCTCAAACATGGCCACCTACAGCCAGTTGCCCAGGATTGTGTTCACGCATCTTTTGAATATCACCAAGGATGGAGACCACAAAATTTCTGGGCAATCTGTTCCAGTGCCAAGTCACCCTCACAGCAAAAAAAAATGTTTCCTGATGTTCAGACAGAGTCTCCCATGTTTCATTTTGTGCCCATTACCTATTGTCTTGTCACTGGGCACCACTGAAAAGAGCCTGGCTCTGTCCTCTTTGCACTGTCCCTGCAGGTATTTACATATTAATAACATGTGTATTATTGTGTATATATGTATATATATTAATGTGTATTTACACATTAATAAGATCCCCCTGAACCTTCTCTTCTCTAAGCTAAAGTCACAGCTGTCTCAGCCTTTCTTGATATGCTCCAGTCCCTTAATCATCTTTGTACCCTTCGTTGGATTCTCTCCACTGTGACCATGTCTGTCTTCCACTGAGAAGCTCAGGACTGGACACTTTAATTTCACTCTAAAATCATGCATCTTCTGAAAGATATTTTTCCTCGTTTGGGATACTGCATCCAGACAATTCTAAAGCCCTTTTCAATTCTAGTCCAAATTCACAAAAAACTTTATTGCCATCTGAAAAAAATTAATTGAGACTTCTATGCTTTAATTCATGCACTTATGTTAAGACGAGAGAAAATGGCCTCAAGTTGTGTCAGGGGAGGTTTAGATTGGATGTTAGGAAAAATTTTATTGAAAGAGTGGTCAGGCATTGGAACAGGCTGCCCAGAGAGGTGGTGGAGTCGCCATCCCTGGAGGTGTTCAAAAAATTTGTAGACGTGCCACTTTGGGACATGGATTAGGAGGCATGGTGGTGTTGGGTTGGCAGGTGGACTTGATGATCTCAAAGGTCTTTTCCAACCTTAATGATTCTCTGATTCTATAAGTCTATTAAAAATTATTTTATAGGTCTTTTAATCTATCTGAATTTTGTCTAATCAAAATGGAAGCTGCTCACATGATTTCCCATCATAAATGACAATCTTACAGCTGTGTTACAACTCCACCTTCATTTCAGTCCTTCTACTGCAGGATATTAATTTTATGATCATTTAATTTAACCTTTTTGAGTGGCCCTACTGATAGCATATTTGCTACTGCATATTTAGTGACATGATTCTTAGTTGTTCTGCTCTGAACTTGTCTTCAGTGTTTGTCCACTGAAGTCAACACATAAATAGATCTATCCAAAATGCAAAGAAAAAAAATTTAAGTTTAACCTCAAAGGTTTTATTTATGCGTTTATTTTAAGAAATTCATAAAATTAATATGATGTGTTTAAGCTGCAAGGCAGGGGAGAAAAAAACCCCAGTGTTTCTATGGGACCAGGCAGGAAATGAAATGCTGTCGTTAATGAAAACAATGTGGGTTTAAAGTAAACTCTGCTTAGAAAATACATGAGACCATATGTGTTTTCTACAACTGTGACATCCAACATGTCATCTAAAGTGACTGGCTTACTCCCGGTATTATCTCAAACAACACTAGCAAGCTTTCCTGTTTTTCTTTCCAGGTGTTTTCCCTTTGGCTATAGACAACAGGGAACTGCCTAGCATCTTATACACCCATCAGAACTGTGGCTACTCTTATGAAAGACATGACATAGACCATCCGTAGTTTGATTTGGTTAGTTTTTTTAAAAAAATAATATGTTATCAAGTCTCAACATTTGTCAATCTCTACACCAGTGTAAGAAAAGAAGAGTTGCTTTTGGTGAAGATTTTGGATTTCTTATCACTCACACCCCTCATTGTTCATTTAAAGCAGTGTAAGAGTGAGTCCACAATTTCACACAGCTCTGCAGAGGGTGAGTTTTAAAATTTTGGTGATGTGTCTCAAGAAAAACTAAGATAAATGATCATATATCTACTGGACATATCTAACAAGATGAGACAACCATCTCAAACACTGCAGATGCTCAAAATATTTCAGTTGAAAATTGGTAGTTCAGAAAGAGAAAGCAGAGAAAATAGTTCAAAAGTAACATTGTCATGAGCAGGATTGTTTCATATTCAGTGCTTTAACATTTTGAAACAAATTGCACAACTCTTTTAAGATAAACCCATTTCACTTCCAAGGTATGTGCCCTGGAATCTTCAATCCTGTTTGTTTCCTGTGTATGTATGTTTCTGAACAGAAGGAATATTATGCTCTACCCTGGAAAATACTTTGTAATTTACTAGAGAGCACTCTTCCACCCTTCTGACACTCCCATTAAGTTTTTTTTGCCTGAATCAAGTTGATGTTACCATCTGGCACACATCACCCTGTGTACTGACCGTCTAAGTTTTGCAAGTTTTCATCACCAACATAGGGGAAGAGAAAGTTAAAAGTAGTAGAAATTGAAAAGCAAGAAACAAGCACTGCTCTAGAGCATTTATTTTAACCCAGAATAGAATTCAAAAAAGTTTGTCCTTTCACGGGTTTCTTTCAAGACAGCATTTGAGAATTCTATTATCTTTAAGCATACCAAGAGTTAACATAGAGCTTAGGCAAGGCAGGATGTTGTCCATTATTGAAATCACGAACATTAACATGCAAGTCATGTGAGTAAACATTTAGCCCCATATGTAAATTTTTTGTGGTAACAGCTAGTATCATAACAAAGGGCCAGTAATTTTCCCTGTATTCTTCTATCTCTTATAATCCAAACAAAACAAATTTTCAACTCCTTCATTCTACTGTGAAATCGTAAAAACTCTGGAGAATCTAAAATATGATATTGCAAAGGACTTTAGTTCAAACTGCAACCACCTTCTACTCAGCTGGCATGGAGTGGAGTGGAGCTGTTTCCATTTCAGTATTCAACTGCACACACTATCACCTTTTATACTTCGGAAATATATCAAGAACCCCTCAGAATAAGAGACAAAAATTATTATGTAGTATTCTTGATATTTCAAATGTCAAGAGAAAGAAGAAAATTTTAATGTGTTGTTATGTCTCGCTAGTGCACTTCAACTCTCCTCCAAATATCACAGCTTGAGAATGTGGACAGTTTAATTCGCTTTGCCAATGTTTCTCAAGCCTTGTAGGTGAAGACAAAGGTCAGAGATACTAAGATCCCAATTTTCTTCTCCCACTAATTGAAACAGAGTTTCTATTAATTAACAAAATAACAGTGAAATTATAAATTATTTGTCACTTTCTAGTTATGCCTTGGAAAGATTGTTCCCTAATTTACGGAGAATGAAACCATTATTTTTTATTTGTGCTTATAACTCTTAGGCATCTACAAAACAAAACAAAACAAAAACCCAAAGGGTACATAACTTCTAAAAAAAATTGTTCTCTGAACATTATTCCTGAGTTTTTTTAATGTGAGTTTGTGGTTTTTGATAAGATTTTTCAAACACAGTATAGCACCTTGTGAAACCATATTCAGGTTTAGGGCTGTATTTTTGCACTTAATTTGTAAACTACCAGAATATTCCAAGAGAAAGTTTAAGAAAGAAATCTCACTGTTATTGAAAAAGTCTGACTCTGAAAAATGCTGCTGTTTGTGAAACCTCTTAGAAAATGTGGGAGCAGGTTCTATTAAATTGCTTCTTTCTGAAAAACAAAACAGAATACACACCATCTGTTAAATCATTTATGATATGGGAAATAAAATAACCCACAAAACACATACCAAAAAACGGGGAAGAAAATTATTCTGAGTGGATTGCCTGGGGCAACGATTGAAGTAGCCAAAGGTCTTTAAAACAGAGACAACTTCTTTTTTTGGTTGTTTTTATATATAAAAAAGGGCTATCCAAAGGATTAGATACATTACTCAAAAATGTCCTTGAGTTGTCATTTAAGGGATCCAACTCCCAAATCTATTCACTCCCTGCTCCCGTTGAATTAAATGAAAAACAAAGAAGAAACCTTCCATAGATCTTCAATGGAAACCAAATTAAGTCAGTGCAGTTCTTTCAAAAATTTAATGCAAATATTTTGAATTATGTGAAAAGACTATTCTTTTAGTTATAGCATAGCAACTACTATAGACTCTGAAAAAAAAAATATCACAACATTCCAGTTAAAAATAAGTGAGGTTGTTGATTTTGTTCTGTAAGCAAAGATAAACAAAGATCTCTGGCATTTACATCCCTTCATTACTCCTCACCATAATTCAACAAATGTTCTCCCACAGGCCTTAAAACCACAGAAGTTTTATATGGGTGAATTGTGTTGCTGATTTTAGTTTTGAGTCAAGCATCTCTGAATTGGGCTTTGCATCTATTCCCATTCTTGAGTCACTTCCTGAAAACTGTTTAGTTTTCTTAACTTGTTTCCTTCAAAAATTAAGAAAGCTACAGTTGTACTCTCATTAATAGTAATGTAAATCTGTAATATTTTTATGCATTTTAGAATTATTTTACTTTGTGTTCCTAACATATTCTGTGAATTTAGAATTGGCAGTAATGAACTTATGATTGAAATTGAAAAAACAATATAAATACACATAACTGCTATCAGTCTGGTAATTAACATCTCAAAATTCAACAAACCATGAGGAAATAGGAGGGTCCCATTTCACAGTTTAAACTGTGTTCTAAAAAAAAAGGTGAAAAAAAGAGGTTTCACCATGTAGACATTCACTGGTTGTCTCTCATTAAAATTCTGAAGAATGTGAGAGAAACCAGATAAAGATTTCGCTAGGAAAACATCTCTGAAGTAATTCTAACACACCAAGTTTTGACACAAAGTCCTTATATTTTGAGGGACAATTAATCTGTAAGTCAAATACTGTTAGGGGCCTGATATTTTGTAGGATAAGGCTTGTTGAACATTTCAGTCTATGTTCGTGAAACAATAATATAGCTATAATTATTTTAGATCGTTAAGCCCCTTAATAATAATACATACCATGTAGGAATCTCAGTAGCAAAGCTTTAAGAAAGCAGCTTGAATGTTCTGACTGCAGGCTTTTGAGGCAAGTGTTTTAATATCGGTACTCCTTCTATCAAGTTTTTAGGATATGGCTCTCTTCCTTAATAGGGAAAAAACCTTTGGCAATTGCTTAACTCTCAGCAAATATTTACATTAGGAAAGGCTTCAGCATGATCCCTGAATAGGGATGCATTCCTGAACTGAAGTTGTCAAGCTCGGTCATTTAGAGACTTTACCTTTTTCTTCTTTCTTTTTCTTTTTGATTTTAATTAGGATTAAAGTCCATTTGGTCAATGTTGTTAATAAATGAGAAAGCACTCTTTTAATAATGTATATTGGTAATAAATAAGATCCTTACTCATTCTTTCAGAGACAGTATGATAATACTGCCAGTTTTGCGAAGCAATAGGGTTGGAAAGGATAGAAAAAAGCTTTTAACTTTATTTTATACAATTGATACTATTTTTTTTGAGTGTGAGCTATTATTTGAGGGGAAGGGCAGTGAGTTTCACAAGTCTAAAATTTTATCTAATTTGAAGATTGGCCATTGGCAACAAAAGCAAGAATCCAAAAATTAATTGAGAACAATTAAAGGAAAATTAATTTCACTGATTGACTCATTGACTTGTAAACTTCCAATAACTATTTAAATACTACTGTATATACTTAAAGAACAGAAATATGTAACATCTGAGATAAAACCCCCATATTTTCAGTTGATTTATAAATGGTATCTGCACAAAAGTTTGGACTCTCCCATGTCTATGTATTTTATTTTTAAACCAATTGTTTGGAAGAATTAATCAGAATAACTGGCATCAACCTTTAATTGCCCAAAGAAAAAAATGAGCAATATAAAATTATATTTTTTTATAAAATCTAAATCAATTATCTGGATATAAATATGGTACTAATAGAAAAATGGATAATGGTGCATAAGCCAATTATTTTGTTTAGTCTAAGAAGAAACAGATAACCATGGGATTGCTTAATTACAAAAACAAAACCAAAAACAAACCCCACAGTTCTTCTCTGAAAGAACTTTTTAAAAATTCAAAATAACTCTTTTTCCTAAAAGAAACTATTGAATATATTCTATGAAAATTCCTGCAAGATTTTAGCGCTTTAAAATTTTCAGGTTTGGTGAAAAATATTTTTTAAAAAAGTATGATTTCTTAAATTAGTTTCTTCAATGAAGTAAACACTGATGAAGGAAAGAGAGTGCTGCTTGTACAGTGGTTCTGGCAAATAATGATTCCTATATGATTATCAGATTAAATGAGTCATTCATTGTCATCCACCGATTTTATACAAATGAGCAAAGAGACACCATCACAGTTTTAGTTATGTAAGTTTAAAGACTTGTTTCTCCTACTGTTAAAAATGTCAAGGCTGTAAAGTTTCCCTGTTTCCGTCATTCTCCCAAATATTGTTATATACACAGAAGCATATATTTATATATATTTATTTTCATATTCAACCAATTCTTTGTTTTGTTCCATGGGGAACAAAATATGGTCTTACATGATTTTTTAAACAAACTCCAAGAACTTCAACAGGAACAACAAAAGTTCCTCACTTTCTCTTGAATGTTCAACTGTTTTCAGCACTACAGGAGTTCATTTCATGTTAGAAAGAATTTGCCAAGGGCTAACTGCAATGTTAGAATATGTTGAAAGAGAAAGCAAAATCCCATTATGTCAAGGAGAAGGAGCTATGGAAGGCACTTCCTCCACTTTTAGGAAATAAGGGGTTTTTTCCATTATCCACTATATTTTATCATCCTTTGTGCATGCTCTCACTATCTGATCACCAATGAAACTGGGAAACACTCAACCAAAGTATGAAACAGTTGGCCTGTATTTCCATGTTAAGAGTAAAACAAAGCCCTTTTATCTGAAACACTTAAAAAAAAAAGTAGTTATTTTTTCAAACAGTTTTGTAAAGATTTCAGGATGATAACTTGAAGCCTTCATTTTTTTTCTTGAAATCAATTTTTACTTTTCTCTATAAGAAAAGCTTCTAGTGACAGTTCCAACCTAACAATTAGAAAGGCTAATGTTAGCCTTTGTGATATTTCCTGTTTTCTCATTGAAATGTCTTTTATCACTGTAGATAATCATACCCTTCAACACGTGTTTTGAAAGTAGTTTGCCTATAGGAAAAAAAAACTAACCACAAGGGTCCCTTCTGTGAAAGTGACCCCTTCCTTCCATAAAATGTGTGTCTAAACAAATTTCATTCTTGCTGATATTGTTATTTTCTGAAGTCCAGACTTATAAGAGAGATCATTCCATTGCAGTGAAATATTTTCTTCAGGTAGGCTGCAATAGACTGACACAGTTTTTGCTCCATGCCTGTGTTGGCAGTTTCACAATATCAGGCCAGCATATAGTGGCCTAATAGCAATCTTACCTGGTCTTTTATAAACACCTCAGTAGGGAGGATCTTAATGAGAAATAGCTATTTCTGAATTAACAAAAACAAGACTGTTGCCTCTTGCCTTTACTGAAAAGCAACACATACCCCTAACCTTGGAGTAGCAGAATGGGATCATTCACTCCTGAGCATTCTGAATCCTCCACAAAGGTACCTGAGGGTCTGGCCTTGAGCATGGAAGAATCTGGGTTATAAGATGGGGCCAGTTACAGGAACTTTAGAAACAATTCTAACTTCTTAAAATAGTAATGACTGCTTATGTCTAGTCATTATTTATGCCCAAGTTAGCAAATTTAATGATCAGTAAGCACACAGTTAAATCAATCAATGAGGTTTGTTTTGCTAGAAGGACAGCAGGAAGCTGTCAGAGAGGAAATATGTTCCCAAAGATGGACATAACAGTGACACCTAGGGAACTGCTGATCAATAAGATAACTGCTTTTGCTATCTGAGGTATTGCTGAATAAATCATTCATTACTTCTGTTAAATAAGACTCTTCTTTGACAGATGAGCTTTAGTCTGCCGTCTCTTGAAACACAGAATTTGCACTTGGACATCTTGTCAGACATATGTCTCCTTAGAAACAAATAACAAGAGAAATATAAAACTGACAGGGTAAAAAAAATACTACTGGGCCAACACAAAATAAGCTGACTTTTTTTTCCTTCCTGTCAAGAGTAGAAAGATTAGTGCATAAAGTATTGTATTGGAAGAAAAGACATCAAATTCAGTACACGTTTTTTTTTTTTCCATCAGCAACTCCATCCTTATATATATGGTATAGTTAGCATTTTCTTAAAATGCAATTTGCTGAACAGGATCTATTCCCAACCAAGTTTCTTGTTAAATTACATTTAGCTAGCTTATCCCATGATTTGTAGAAATGAAAAATAAAGAAATGGAAAAGAGGTTTGGTGGAAATCATCATAACTTTTTTTTCTTTTCCTAATAATATTATGCATTGCAATTTAGCAAGCATGAAAAATGTCTGAATATGTAAAATAACTTTCTTCTTGGAATGTGGGGTTTTTTTGCCATTTGTACAAAGACCTTTTACTTACCCATTTTCCAATTTTAATTTTAAACTGCGGGTGGTAGTAACTTTTTTTCAGTGCTACTGACTAGCATTTGACATTTTCTTCCTTAGACTAATTAACCTCTAAGAGTTAAACAAAGAACACAGGTTTTTATAAATTTTTTTTCCCTCAGACCCAGTAGTAGGAAATAGCAAATATTGCATAATTATCCAGCAGGAATAAAAATTACTATTTAAAAGCTGGAAGATACAATAAATAACAGTAAAGAACTAGTCAGTTTTCATCAGGACTCTGAGAGCACTCTTACAACATTTTAAGATGGTCAGGAAGTCATATATATACTAAAGCAAAATGCATTTTGAAATAAGGCTGTTGTGACCCTTTTCTCTATTTTCTCCCTGTAAATGTGAATCTGGGATAGCAGCCTAACAGCTGGCCTCTAAGAGAAAGTGGATGGCAGAAATTCCATGCTTGATTCCCCCAGAAGTCTGCCACACAAAGGTAGAACAAAGGATGGTAGTATGGCTCTGCAGGTGGCAGTTCTCCGTAAGGCGTCCTTACGTACGCTGGCCAGGTAATGGGTGCTCCTAAATGACAATTTCTTCCTTTCATTTTACTAGGATACTATAATGTACTACTTTATTTGAGGTAACGTATTCTTTTTGGTAGTTATTTGCAACTCAGAAATCATTGCTTCATGAAAGCTTTCTTGGATAACTAACACTTTTTAGTTGGCAATGTTATCAGTAGTAGCATATATTCTGAAAACTGATAGAAGTCCATAGATGAAAAATTATATTTTGATCATGGTTTTGATTTGTTAACAGTTGAAAAGTAAACTACTTTAGGAATAGAAGGTTGAAAAGAAATTTGCAGAATATTTCATGAGGAAGTAGTTTTCATGAATAGTAATTAGGACTTTTTTCCTTAAAAATACGGGTTTTTTAGAAGATAAAATAATATGTGAAAAGAAAACCCTCTTACACTGAATGGAATGCATCAAACAGGAACCAAGAAAGCACAGAAAAAGGAAACTGAAAATTTTATTACATTTGACAGTTTGGCAGTCTTTCTCACTAGATTTCATACCATCTTGTGCAGACCAATATAAGGATAATATTAAGTCTCACCAGCTCACAAAAAAAAGGTATTAAGATCAATAAGTATTGCATGCCCTGCATGAAACTTTACAAGGTACAAATCAGTGAAGATGACCTGTCACATCCTTGTGTTGTCTACAAAAAGGAAGATGTCATAGTACAGACCGTGAAGACTTGAGTGAAAGTGGAGAAAATAGGCTTTCACCTGTGGAGAAAGATTTCCATGCCAGAGCTGTGAAGCACTGAAGACAAAATGGGGAGATATGAACTGCCAGGACCCCTACTGTACCTCTTCTGTGAGATAAAGAGAAACTTCACCCTCGAGGTTTCTCAGTTTCATAGTTACCATAATCATTATAAATTTCAAAAGCCATGTCGGGAATACGGCACTCAACTGCCACTGACTGTCAGCAGCATCTAAGCTCTTTCAAAACCTCCACGTACTGACTTCTGTGTAGCTAACAAAAAAAAAAAAAAAAACAAAAAAAAAAGGCAATAAATTAACATGCTGAGATTTCTTTTTCCCCTTCATTTTAAGAAGTTGCCCAAGTATAGTTTGTGAACTAGGTGTACTCCTGTAGTATATAGACTGCACTGTTAGCGCTTCATTGAAGTTGAAGGGATCTGCCACTGTTTAATGTAAAAAAAGTACAAGTCAGGAAGACAGTAAGGAGACCTTTCTCCAGTTTATGCTTTCAACTGCTTATCAAAAGAAACCCTCTTATTTCCCACTGGAAAGCCACAGTCTGGTTAATGTACTTTGTTCTTTTGTTTTCAGAGTTGTCTTGAGGACACATTGCACTGTGACAACTCAAACCAAGTTCTATTCCTTGTACTCTGCCAAGCAGTATTAGAGAAAATAATGCAATGTGGCTCCAACAACCTGAGAAAATGTCACAATGAGGTAGAGCTCAGGAGATCACACAAATATCCTCTCCAACATTTGGAAAGATTCTGTATAAAATATACTTCTCCCCACAGCTTTACTAAGTTTAGGACTTCCTTTCTATTCAATGTCAATTATATTAATACTGTAAAGAACAACATGTGACTGTACTGCCAGGAAATGAAATGCATGGAATCAAAATCATCTTCCTGTTGCTCTGGCTCAACAATGAAGTGTTCCAGATCAAAATCTCGCATACTAAAGGCATTCTCTTACATTAATACCCTACACTTGAGTTCCTAGGAAGTAATATAAAGGCTTTTCCAGGTGTGTAAAAGCACACATTCATGACAGAACTAACTGGTGTGGAACAAAAGGTAAATCTTGTTCTAAATAATGTGGGACTTCTCAGATCTCAATGTAAAGAAACAGTACTATACATATCTCAACAGTTCTTTTGATGCCTGTAATCTTGTGAATAGGCATAACTGTTAGTCTGGATTGTGTATTGTTCAGGAAAAGAGATGTATGGTCTAATGTGCAATTTAATTTCCACCTGGATCTCCTGCATCTAAATAATTTATTTCATTTAAATAAATATTAAAATAAAACCCAAAAACAATACAGAAGAGATGAAAGATTTTTTCCCTGAGCAGCTTTTCAGACAGGTAAGTGAAAATAGTTTTGGAAAGTTTGGAAAGAAAGAAGTAACATTTAATTTCATAGTAGTGTGCTGAAAAATTGCATATAATTAATGAATGTTTTCCCTGAGTTTTTAACCTGTCTTGCAGTTCATTTAAGCAACTGTAACAGTAACAGACACTACAACAAAATATATGTAGGGCTGCTTGCATGAATTATATCGTTATGGATTTATATTTATGCAGTTATTTTCCCCCATTAATGTTTGAGTTAAAAAGTCATGCTTGAGATGGTAGAAAATTAGGTTCAAATAGAACCTACACTGAATATGTTAGTTGTTGGTGGGTTTAATAAGATTTGAGAGAAATAATCAGTGTTATTCTGGAGCTGAAGAGTAATTTGGGCCAGTGGAAAACTTTCTCCTAAGGGCTGTCAAGCTAACACATCCATCCTGGCAGTATCGAGTCCATTGTACTGCTTCTGTACATAACTAATGTTAGTGAGTTAGAAAACCATATTTTTTTGGCAATCAGATTCATACCAATTTCAGGGGACAACCACGCAATATTGTTTTAATACATTGATGAATACCCAATAATATCCAGCTGAATGAACTTTATACCTCAAAGCTCAAAACCAATAAAACAAAACTTAGAGTTGTCAAGTCACAAACATTAGAAAAACATTATTAGAGATATGTGGGCTTCGGAGTAAAGAGCCTTCTAGGGAATTTCTTAAGACTTCATTACAGTACACAGATTGGAAATTGCCTGGAAAAATAAAACAGTATACCACATCTTTGGCTTTAATATTGTGTGAATCATGACTGAAGAGTCCCTGAGGAAATGAGTGGCCTTTGTAGGCCAAATATCATAATGTCAGGCAAACAAACTTGCAGCTTCTGGAAAAACACAATGTATTTGTAAGCAGCTCATGCTCTGGTTGTGTGACAACAAAAACCAGACATACTGCATAAATCAGCATGTACATCTCAAACTGGAATGGGTTTATAAGGGAATATTTTATGCACTTGATTTGAATACAATAACAAGAAATCAATCTATATCATGTGGGAAATCTAATATTTTTCTAAGATAAAATTTTTCAATGGAAGTATAATGTCTTTTAATCTTATGATTAACCTTAAACATTTGAGTAAGTACCACAGACAGTACCAAGACAACCCATATCAGTAAAGATAATCACGTAGTTTAGTTTGCGGTTACAATATGATTTCACTGGAATATTGAAGCATCCTTTTCATCTCTTCACACAATAAAAAATCAATTGGTTTCCTCCACGCAGCTATATAAAGTACACTAGTCTTAAAATCTCTTTATAGAAGTCAACAAAATAGGTCAAAATTATTCTTTTAAAGAAAATAATCAGTACTTGAAATCTGAACCCAAAAACATACTTCGGCTGATTTTGAAATATACTTTATCAAATTAAATTGGTGTTTCACAACAAAACCCTTTTCCACAGATGAGTATCGTGAATACTAGTGTTCCAAACTGAGTCCATGTCTAGCTCACACTACTCCCCCCTTTCATATACACATATCGTCTTTCATTGTAAATGTTCTGCAGGTGCAGCTCATTATAAATGTTCAGCCAGTTTTTCCCCAACAATTTCTTAAGTATCTAGTAATAATGTAACTCCAGTTTGGCTTTTTCAATAGGATTTCATATTTAAATTCATTCTTCTATGCAGTTCATCCATGTCATTAAAAAACTACAACATTTTTCATGAGAATTATTTCAACAGTTTCTTGTAGAGGGTAAATCACTATTTAATTGTATTTTTCATTACAGACTTCCTCACAAGAGGAGGAGGAGGGGCAGACGCTCATCTCTTCTCTCTCTGGTGACCAATGACAGGACCCGAGGGAATGGCAGGAAGATGTGCCAAGGGAAGTTTATGTTGGATATTAGGAAAAGATTCTTCACCCAGAGGGTGGTGGAGCCCTGGAACAGGCTCCCCAGGGAGGCAGGTATGGCACCAAGCCTGGTGGTATTCAAGAATCACTTGGACAACACCCTCAGAGATATGGTGTAAATCTGGGGTTGTCCTGTGCAGGGACAGGAGTTGGACTTGATAATCCTTGTGGGTCCCTTCCAATGCAGAACATTCTATGATTATGTGATTCTATGACTCTATGAAACTCCCCAATGATTCCAAAAATTATTTCAAGATTGCCAACGTGTTCCTATTTACTTTGAAATTTGAAACAATCATTACAGATTACAGAGTGAATGCCTTCTACTTAACTATGTTGTGCATTCTAGTTGGTAATTCCTTGTACTTCACACAGACAGTTCTTTCTTTGATGCTAGAATTTCTCATTTTCACATTCTATTTTGAAAATTAAGTGCTTTTATGTTGTCTGGGGGAAAAATATAAAATACAAGCAAATGTAAAGATGAGGGAGAATTAAGCACTGATAGATTCCTGTTTTAACTGACACTTCATTTAGTGACTTCAGGGAAGTCTAAGGCTATCAACAAAAGTCCATCAAACCAGAAGAGCTGCAAATATATTAAACAAGGTTTTTTCAAAAGGCTATTATTGCTGTGGTTATTGTCATTCAATAGACTTTCCAATTTTGAAGTATCTTTTGTGAAAAAAGCCAAGAAATTTATGGATTTTAATATAACTGTGTCCCATTAGATTCTAAGTAGCAAGGGTTGAACTGTTAAACTTAATCTTTCTTTGATACAGTTAGTTAGCGTAAAAACTAAAAACCTGTCATTTTAGCTTTATCTAGTCCCTTACTTTTTTACCTTCTAGTTATGTTTTTATAAATAATCCTTTATATGTCATACTGTATTCTATAACAACAACTTTTGGCGTAATAATAATAAAAACTCTCTAAGAAAACCAATTAGAACTGCACATCAATTGCTGGGCTTTTTTGCTGCATAATATGTGAGGCTCTGTCATGGTGTAGCCCCAGTCAGCAACCAAGCACCACGCAGCCGCTTGCTCACTCTCCCCTGGTGGGACGGGGGAAAGAATTGGAAGAGTAAAAGTGAGGCAACTCAAAGTTTGAGGTAAAGACAGTTTAATAGGTAAAGCAAAACAAGGAATTCATTCACTCCTTCCCGTGGGCAGGCAGGTGTTCAGCCATCTCCAGGAAAGCAGGGCTCCATCACACATAATGGTTACTTGGGAAGACAAACACCATCACTCCAAAGGTCCCTCACTTACTCCTTCTTCCCCCAGCTTTATTCACTGAGCATGACGTCATACGGTATGGAATATCCCGTTGGTCAGTTGGGGTCAGCTGTCCCGGCTGTGCCCCCTCCCAAACTCTTGTGCACCCGGCAGAGCACGGGGAGCTGAAAAAGTCCTTGACCAGTGTAAGTGCTACTTAGCAACAACTAGAACATCTCCACATTATCACCACTGTTCCCAGCAAAAATTCAAAACATAGCCTCATACTAGCTACTACGAAGAAATTTAACTCTGTCCCAGCTGAAACCAGGACAGGCAGCCCCTAATTTATATAATTAGTTATTATAAATTGAGTTAAAATTGTACATTTTGTTTAAATGTGTATTCAGAAGTATTATGTCCTATTTCTTAACTATTTTCAATCTAATTTTCAAGCTTTTATCTGTTTATAGCTAAAAGGATATTCTTTTGTAATGTTGTGGTGGTTTTGTCTGGGGTACAGTCAATTTTCTTCACAGTAGCTAATATGGGGCTATCTTCTGGATTTGTGCTGAAAACAGTGCTGATAACACAGGGATGTTTTAGTTACTGCTGAGCAGGTCTTAGAGTCAAGGCCTTCTCTGCCTCTCACCCCACCCCACCAGCGAGTAGGTTGGGGCTGTACAGGAAGCTGGGAGGGGACACAGCTGGGACAGCTGACCCCAACTGACCAAAGGGATATTCCGTACCATATGACATCATGATCAGTATATAAAGCTGGGGGAAGAAGAAGAAAAGGGAGGGCATTTGGAGTGATGGCATTTGTCTTCCCAGGTAACCATTATGCATGATGGAGCCCTGCTTTCCTGGAGATGGCTGAACACCTGCCTGCCCGTGGGAAGCAGTGAATGAGTTCCTTGTTTCGCTTTTCTTGTGCACACAGCTTCTGCTTTACCTATTAAACTACCTTTATCTCAATCCACACACTTTCTCACTTTTACCCTTCCGATTCTTTCCCCCATCACACCAGGGGGGAGTGAGTGAGCTGCTGTGTGGTGCTTGGTTGTTGACTGGGGTTTAACCATGGCAAATGTGGTGGTGACTAAAACTAGTAAAGAATGATGCTCAATGTCTTGTCAATATAAAAATATTCCCTTGTTATTTTTAGTAAGTAGAATTTATCCTTCTTAGCCTATTAATTAACCTACAGCTTCTACCGAGGGAAAAATTCTATTCACTTCTTTTGACAGAGAGATAATGTCATCCACAATTTTCCAGTGAGACCTTGAGAAATTTAGGGTAAAGATGAGTGGCAGCTGCAAGGGATGTAAGATAATGTAAAATTTCACATATCGTTAACTGATATATTAACGTATGTCATTAATTTCATATATCATTAGCTTAATATACTCCACAGTTTTTCCTTTTAAAAATTAATGACATTATTGAAAAATGCATTTGCATCTCCTCTTTTCTTCTATCATACTCAAGAAAGCATTATCTCTGAGCATAAACATTTTCTAGGCCAGTACTTTGGATGTTATCTTTTCAGATTCTTAGGAGCTGTAACAAGTGAAACCTGGAGTACACATAGCTAGGAAAATAAGTAGTTGTGCAGTGACAACTGGTCTATTTTCTCCATTCTAGCCATATGAAACATACAAATAAAAATTATATACATTCACTAATGGCATGATTAGAACACGATGTCAAATGATTAAGCCTGTGGCAGTTATATATGATATGATAAATATAATGTGTGTCTAATCACAGATTGCTTTTAAGAACAATAGTGGTGTCAATAGGCTCATTGGTTTCAGATAAAAATGTCAAACCATAGTTCAACATTTGTATGGATATAATATTAATTCACAGAACTCAAGTGAAATATGTTAACAGAACATTCGAAAACACAACAGCTTTGCATTTCAGGCACCCACAAACATGAAGTAAATTTGTTAACCTTCTGTGTTACAATGCATAGATCCACAGAATGAATGAGTTTCTCATTTGTGCCTGTGGAATATGTTTGATTTTTACCTCAGGAAAATAACTACACATAAAATGTTGCATTGTTATTGACTCTTTTCTCTTGATGCATTCAAAGCAAATTGCTCTAACAATGCACTGAGATTCAAAGGAAATTTATTCAGTGCTTAGCTATTCTTATTACTGGAAATGATGGTGTAATCAGCTCTTTAGAACCTACAGCAGAATTTCTACTTCCTTTGGAGGACCTCAGACTCCTTGTAGTCAACATCACCACTTGTGGTTCTGTGCATAGGTACCTGGCTTTCCCAGAAGGCAACTGTAGGTTTTGAAAATTCCTAGAAGAGAAGGACTTCCATAATATCCTCAGAACACACCCATGGAAGTACTTACTATGGGATGGCTGCAAAGTACTGAATAGTGCCACAATGCTATTGCTCATAATTAGTTTTGCTCCTAACTTTTCTCCTTACAATACTTTATCCCATTTTTTCCCAAGCCATTTCACCAGCTCTTTTGAATTCCAATCCCCTGCTTCAGTGTATTTTCAACCCTTCTCACCTTGGTGTCATCTGTAAATTGAAGAAACATTGTCCCTCTGTTTCTTTGTCCTGACTAGTAAAAGCTTTCAGTTGCAACAAAGAAGAGTCAAGCTAGGCATTAGACAGGGAAACAGTGGAGTAGATTGATTGGAGATTGGATAGAGCCTCTGTCACTGGAGGTCTTTTAAGAACAGATTAGAGAAACACCAGTTAAGACTAAGCACTGCTGGTCCTGCTTTTCGACAATTTGGGTAGCTATACCCACTCTCATAGTCCCTTTCAGTCTTGCCTTCTCTCATTTTATAACATCTTACACAAAAGCTTGAATATACAATCTAGGCTTTGAAACCAAATATGGTGTACGATTGCATAGGTAACTTGCAAAATTAGTAAAGTATAGAAAAGTGATAAGAAATGTTATGATTACTTGGAAGAGATTACAGATTGAATCTCCAGGAAGGCCTGGCATAGTTTGAAGATCATACACTCCAATGCAAGATGGAAAATTGTTGAATGCCTTTAAGCCAGTTTATCCATTTTGTACCGAACTTCTTTATTACACTGTTTATTGAAAGCATCTGACTCAAAACACTGTTATTCTTTTGTAAATTTACTTTACAACTAGAATTCATGTTACTGTTATGAATTTTCATACTTTTTTATCGACTGAAGTAACAGAACAATTCTTTTAACTAACCCAAACTTATTTTGATATCCAAACAATCTCCTGGCAACCTAAAGTTTGTGTGAATGCCAAGTTTCCATCTATCACAAATGATTTCATCTATTTTTTCCCCAACTAACTGGCAATACCATCTGATGAAAATATTTGCACATGGATAATTAGTTATGTAAAATTACCAAAAGGTACAATAATTGAGCTGTCATCTGGTGTGAGTGTGTAAGGGAATAGTTAATCACATATTCACCTTTTCTATATGTGGTCTAAGAAAGCTTGTGCCAGCCTTTCTATATGTTCAGAGAGGACAGATGTAAAGATAACACAATGTAAGGAAAAGAAAGTATTTTCTTCCCATCTAAAATAATTATTGCATACAAGCCGCAGTTATGATGTTGTACAGAGTCTGACTCAAGTGGGTACAGAATACACAGAAAAAGTTTTAATTTTTCTTATGCTGTCCTAACACTATGCGTATTCCAAACTTTCACTAGTGAGAAGCCCTACAGATACAGCAAATACAGCAAAAGCACATAATTTGCAAAATTGAAGCCCAAGTCCACCTGTAAAAAAACCTAATATATTTTAGGTAGCTGTCAGACACATTATTTTTCCCAAATTATCACAGACCATACTCATTATCTAGTCTTTATTTAGGAAAGTAACTTTTAATAGATAAAAGTGTAAGGGAGTCCAATTTTAAGACTACATATGATAAAAAAAATCTGAATGGTTCTGAAATTGCATTAAGGTCTGTTCATTTAATTGCTTTCATGTAGACATTTTTATTGAGATCAAATTTCCTTAATTTTTCAGACACAAAGTCTCTGGTATTATACAAATAATCAAAAAAGTATGAATTATCCTGTTTTATTTCAATGGACTGATTTTTCTAAACCTTAGGGTGCATTATTTCATTCTTCATTGGAGTTTAAACTATATAATTTCTAACTGTGTAGATAAAAACACACAGGCATTATCACATTGTTCAAATAAAGGGATAACTTCAGTGTTGTCTGAATGCTTTTACTATAATTCGATTTTCACTACATAAAAACTGATTTTTGCCAAACAGGATTACATTTCTCCTAATGTGCTTTTTGAAAAGCAGTTCACTGGTACCACACAAAATGTATCTCTCAACTTTCAGCGTGCAAAGAATACTGGCTTTCCTTCAAAATGGGAGGTGTCTTTGCAGATGAATTTCAGTTTTAGTAACTTCCTGTTCACTGGGACTTGAATACAGCTATGTAACAAGCTTGCTAGCTGTCCCACTGGCTATGCAGTCATCAATTCCTGATCCTACAAGTGCTGGAAAAATACTTGCTAGCTAACACACTGTAACCGTCTGTGTGCCACACCTAGATAAAAAGAGATGGAGTAAACACACAGGTAACTGGAGGGCAAGGAAGAAGAAAAAAATGCAGCAGGGCTTTTCCACAAAATCAGTATTTTCCTCTCCCTCTCCCTCCAGCCTCTCCTGTTGCTCAGTTGCCCCCTTTTTTTGTGACAGTGAAATTAACAAATTAACAGGACAAAACTAGGAAGAAAACCCCTCTAACCAATTGCATTTGATACTTAATTGGAAAGATAGAGTAATTAGAAGTTTTAGAAACTTCCCTTATTAATATGTTTATAGATAGACTCACAGACATGTACAGTTTGAAGTACAGAACATTCAGTGTATATAACAGACACCTAACACATATTTAGGGAAATAATGAAATGCAGTTCTCAGAGATATGAGCATTACTTCCCCCCCCACACCCCCCAGTGTTGCCTTCTCTTCATCCTTCTGCTGTTTGTTAATCTGTTTTCCATGTATTTGGCAAGGGTGAATCATCAGACTGTTTTGTTTTTTGGTGTTTTTTTTTTGCAGTATTGTGCTGAAGCTCTTGATGGTACTATTTTTGGAAAATCCGCTAGCGTACATGCTGACTCATTCTTGTACTAAATGCAACACCACCTACATTTTCTGTACCAAGGCAAGCATTGAACTTATATTGCAGGCAAAAAGAAAAATATACTTTCATTTTTTAAAAAAGAATATTTGTACATGCTTGTTTGTATTTCGTTTCTCAATTCTTCTGATTTTTAAAATAATTATTTCCATTTAATCCTGAAGTGCATTTTTAGGACATTTAGCTTTCTTCAAGAATAAGATGCACATAACATTGGTGCACAATTTGATATTTAAAAAGAGCTGGCGTAACTATTGGAGTTACTTCCTTCTTATATCGACAAAGTTGTAATCTTTGTTTACTGTAATATTACCAAACTGTTCACAATTTCAAGCTTCCAGAAAAGTAGCCCCTAAATGTTTAAAAAGAAATTCCTTAGAGCTGCCGTCTTATGTTCAGACTTAGTCCTCATTTTAGACAGCCAGCTGTGATATCACCAGGACGAGTTTAATCTCATCCATGGCAGCTTATACGCAGAGGGCACTGAAGTCCCTCTCTGCCAGAACTTTATAGCATTCCAACTCTTTCTGAGTCTTGCATCCCCCTGTGCTACGTACAGCAGCATATACATGCTAACCCTGTCCCTGAAGCATACGAGAGGTACCAGGAGTGCGTGGTACCTGTACTGTAGCCATCAGGCTGGGCTGTTATCCCAGCAAGTGACAGGACACTAATTTTGTTTGTAAGAGAAGATACGATGAACTCAGTCAGCTCTCTAGCATCCACTTATGAAGGTCATTAATGTGACCTATTTTAGTTACTTTAGGATGTAAAGTACCATGCCCCCAAAATACCTTTCCCTCTGCCCCCTTTCCTTCCCACCCAACAAAATGAGACTAGATGAATGTGTCAGACATATATTTGGGCAGATTAATTTTAATATTTATTTTTCTTCTCTTTAATACTTTGACTAAAATGTTCCTCTGCACAAGGTGACAAAAGTTAGGTTCCTGTTATCTCTGTTTGTTAATAGATAATGGGAGTGTTAAACTGTCCTGTAATTTGTCATAAATTTAGGTTGAAAAGGAGTTCTTAAACAACTTTATGAGTAAAAAAAGCTCATTTTGTTACAACATGATATTTTTATTAGGGGAATAAACATTCTAACTGAAATTCCTAAACAGTTCTATTCTCTGCTTTAGCAGGAAGATTCAAGAGTCTTACGTTTTTATGAAAAACCAGTAGAAGAATTTTCAGATATTTTGAAAAGACTTTTCAGAAGTGTTTTAGGCTGATATTTCTTCTATTCATGAAGTAACAAGACGATCAATTTAGATGTTTACTGTACCTTCATTATCATACAAAGTGCCCACCAATGATCCTACCACATACAAAACATGATGTTACATAATCTCCAGTCTCATTCATTTTTGTTTTTATGAAGATAGTCTAGTTATCAGAGTAGATTGGAAACAATTTGTAAACTTATTTTACTTTTAAAAAAATCTATATTTTCTTTGATTTCTTTCTTTTTATCTAAATTTTCCATTGATCTTTTCCAGTGCATTTTATCAATACAATCAACTAAAGAGTTTATTCAAGATTAACATAGTATCTGGGTCATCCTCTTTATTTTTTTATCTAGAAAGAAAACTCAGTTATATAGTGTCATGGTGTAGCCCCAGTCAGCAACCAAGCACCACACAGGCGCTTGCACACTCCCCCCTGGTGGGACGGGGGAGAGAATCAGAAGAGTAAAAGTGAGGTAACTCATGGTTTGAGATAAAGACAGTTTAATAGGTAAAGCAAAAGCTGCGCGTGGAAGCAAAACAAGGAGTTCATTCACTCCTTCCCACGGGCAGGCAGGTGTTCAGCCATCTCCAGGACAGCAGGGCTCCATCACGCGTAACGGTTACTTGGGAAGACAAACACCATCACTCCAAAGGTCCCTCACTTACTCCTTCTTCCCCCAGCTTTATACACTGAGCATGACGCCACATGGTGTGGGATATCCCTTTGGTCAGTTGGGGTCAGCTGTCCCGGCTGTGCCCCCTCCCAGCTTCTCGTGCACCCGGCAGAGCACGGGGAGCTGAAAAAGTCCTTGACCAGTGTAAGTGCTACTTAGCAACAACTAGAATATCTCCACATTATCACCACTGTTTCCAGCAAAAATCCAAAACATAGCCCCATACTAGCTACTACGAAGAAATTTAACTCTGTCCCAGCTGAAACCAGGACATATAGATTGATGAGTGAATGCCTAGTCCTGATATAATCAGGAAGTACCAACCGCAGGAGCATGAATTGTATTTTACTGAGTCAGGCATCAACTCTGTAGCACACAGCTTGCCCTCTGACAACAAATATTAACAGTAAACACTAAATAGGTTTCAATAGCCTACATAGAGCATTGTTATCAATCTTTAGCTAGTTTTGTTTATAACATATTAATTGATTTTTGGTTGGGCTTTTTGCTTGTATATTTGTTCGGTTTTTAATGATACCATTCAGATGGCAGGTGTGTATACCTGATTACAATTATTTTGGAATCAGGACTGTTTACATTTTAAATGTTTTTAAGACATTTAAAAACATATTTTCTTTTTATCTTCTTTTACTGATTCTTCTTTAATTTTTTGCTTTGTTCTGTTCCTCTCTTGAGGTTTGATGATAAACAGAAATACAAGACTGCAGAAAATTAAGGAGTCTAACCTATCCTAAGAACTGTTAAGTATTGCAAATTGAACTAAATATTAGTACAGAGGTAGACCATAAATCCATTATTTGAGATAAATATGGCATTAAAAAAAGCATAACATCTCTGGGTCTTTATTAAGATATGTTATGGGACATGAAATCAGTTAAAAGCTTTGCAGAGGCATCTGCAGGTATCTCACTGTAGTAATGAAAATTTCTTCATTAATCCAAAAGTTCTCCCATTTAGCTACACAAAATAAGTGCTCAATCCACCAAAAAAAGGGGCACTATTAGAATACAATTCTATTTTCTGTCACATGTTTGGAATAAAAGCTATATGTATGCATATATATGTGTGTGTGAATATACACATACATAACACAAAAGATACATGCTGCAGAAAACCTATGATTTACCTGAGATGTGACTAAAACTCTTCTCTGACTTTTATAATGATATAATCCCTTTCTGAAATCAGAGACATAATTCAGATATTTTGCTACATTTACTATTTCATTAGAATTAAAAAAAAAAAGAAAAAGTTTGTCCTCATAAACAATATCACAGATGGCTAGAAATGCACAATAACACTGAAAAAAACAGATTCTTGTACAACCACATGGCTCAGTGAGCTGGGTTTTAGCATCCACAGTTTCAATAAATTATCATGACTCCACTGCTTTCATTTCAGCTATTTTTGTGCTAAATAAAAATGTATCATCAAATATTGTAAGACATGATAAAATTTTGAGAGTCAGTAAAACAGCACTAGTAAGTATATACATACATGGATTAAAAACTCACAAAGAACAGATTTAAGAACATGCTGTCCTTGCAATCATGAAAAACACTTTAAAAATGTAGGAACTACTATGAGTGGTTATCACAAAGTTCAGTGTAAGTATTATAACGTGACTGAATACACTGGTTTTCATCCTTAGCATACTTCAGAAGTAGACTTTTAAGATGTAGATTTCTACTTCTGGCTCTGCACACCTCATCACTATCCGTATCAACAAATTAGAACAAAGAGACTTCTTACAGCAAAAGCCTAAATAGGCTGGATAGTCTGTAATCCAGAAACACCTGTTTCTCTTCATTGGCTGAACTAGGATAAGACACACAGAAGCAGAGCGTTAAGGTTAATGACATGACTTAACAAATTAATGGAACAGGCTCAGATTTTCTTCTAACTTCATTCAGAGGAGAGAACTGAATTATGGTTTTATATTCTTTGATACTGCTGCAGCCACTGGGCCTTGCATACAGAGATGGTCCTGCCTAAGTCAAGGTCCTCATGGATATGCCCTTCAGAAGTCAGGAGGCTTATATATTGCAAGAAAGTTAGATGGCAGCTGATTTTAGGCCACTGTAGGATGGCAATTAAGCTTTAGATTCTGAGGATCTAATATAACACCTTTCTGTTTAAATTGGGAATTTGATCCCAAATACCAGCCTCAAGAAATTGTTGGATTGTCATGGACAAAGCAGTCTTAACACAGGGAATTTAAAATCATTTTCTTAATGACAAATTAAAATAAACTTTTAATTACTGATGTCGCTATTGAGGGGAAAAAAAGTAAAAAAAAGACAACAAATAATTAAACAGACACTTAGGGAAACACCTTTCCTTCTCCTTTCCCAGGCCCAGCTCCAGTTCAACACCTCTTCTTCCTCCTTTCTAGGCTCAGCTTCCTTTGTTTTTACTGAGAGTTACACGCAGTCTCTCACAATCCTTTTAGTTAGTCATCTGGTAGTGCAGGAGGCTGAGGTTAATAATGGTTATTTCTGCCACTCCCTGTTTTATATACTTGCTTTCCTTCACTGCTTCATGTTTCTTATTTGTTCCCTTTGTACCAACATGGACTTCTCCATGGGTCATGGTCCCTCAGAGGTAACCCTGAACCAATATGGGTTCCTCTATGGTCCACCATCCCTTCAGGGACATCTCCACCCCAGTGTGGTTTCCTCTGTGGGCCACAGTCCTCTGGAGCATATCCCCTGCCCCCCGCTGCAAGGACTTCTCTATGGTACACAGTCCATTCAGGGTCATCAGCATCCTGGTATGCTCTCCTCCATGGGCCATGATGCCCCCAGAGATACCTCCTCTGTCATGAAGCACCTCCTTCCAGGAGTGCATCTCCAGCCATGCCCCTAACAGTATGCCTTTACACGTGCCTTCTCCATTTCACCTCCCTTTTCCTCACACACATTTCCTTGCATGACTCCTCAGGTATCTCCTTTAGTAAGTCTCTCTGTTCTCTCATGTGTCTCATTGTTGCATCTCATGTCCCTCATTGCTGCTGCCGTTTCTTAAACATGTCTGAGCAGCAGTGACACAAGCTGCCCTGCCTGTTGTGCTGGGCCCAAGTGCAATGTTCCCACTGGTTGCTGAGCTGGCCCAAGGCAGCTCATAGACTCCTTCCATGGCCCCCTGTCACACAAACACTGACAGATATGCCCAACACATGGTCCAAGTGTAAAACCTCAGACACAAGCATATATATTAGATTTCATTTTTATAAGGTTTTTTGTAGGAAAAGGAGGTTAGACACCTGGCTTTTTTATTGAGGTAATGTTATATTCTTGGGTTTATTTTTTCTAAATGCAATTCCTTTCTGGTTCTACAAGGAAAATAAAGTCTTCCTGGCTTAGCTTGTGCTGCATGGTAAATTGAACTGGACTAATTTTCCAGAAATTTGTGTAGATAGAGTAGCATCATTATTACTGAACTTAGATTACCTGCAATTTTGATGTACAGATTTAATTAGCTGTAGTTTAAGAAGAGTTTCTTGTGCAAACTTTTAGGCTTATGTCTGAAACAAGTTTGGAAATCTTTCTGAATGCACTACAACATACACTGAAACTTTATTTTCCAGTGTGTCTGGTATTTTTTTTGAAAGATAATTAATGCATAGCAAACAAAGGAGGGTGAGCCTATCTTACATGAACTGACTGGAAGAGCTTGGCTTGTTTAGCCTAGTAAAACATAAGATAAGAGGGTGGATGATTGTTCTCTATAAGTACATCTGGGAACAAACCCAAGGGAGAGGAAAGGGCTATTAAAGCTAAAAGACAATATCAGCACTAGAACAAAGGTATGTAATTTGGCCTGAAAATTGCACTGTAAATTAGAAGATGATTTCTAACCATGAGAAAATGAAGCTGTGAAGCAGCTCCTAAAAGGAAGAAAAAAAAACCAAAACACCAAACCCTGCAGATATGGACTAGCCCTAATAAAGGGAGATATGAGTATATGAACAAGATTATGTCACGAGTAACCTACAGTAACAGATAATTGGACTTGATGGTCAAGGAAAACCTTCCTGTTCCTTTTTTTTTTTTGCTATTGTTGGTTTTCTGCAGGGGTTTTTTCATTTGTTTGTTAGTTCATTTTTGAAATATCTTAAGGCTGGATAAGTTTGTTGGGAGCTAATTGACATATCATAATCAGGTCTCTTTGGTACTTGTTTCCAATGTAAATGCACTTTCCCTCCAGCTCACTGTACAATGAAGGAGCACTCTAAAATGGAACATTTACAATAAAAAAGAATTAATCTTCACCTCAGCTGGTGACAGTGGAGCTCATCTGGGACACAGAAGACATAAGCCACTATATATAACCCACTGTTAATTTCAAATCTCAGTCTAAATAGGTAGAAAAGGTAGATATTTATTCCAGAGTTGTTCTTGATCTCACTGTTCGTTTTAGCTCTTGAATTAATCTTTTTGTTGTTGAAAAGTGTTTTGATCTCCTGTAAGCACACAAACCTAATTACTTATGCCAATATAAGGCACATTATTCATTCTTTGACACTTCCTTTGTCTGTAATAATGCATAAATATGATGGACACTGGCAGATCTGGCAATGCAATGTGATGTGCAATTAGTCTTAAAACTGAGCCAATTATGTACCCTTCATGTCTTCGATTACATCGTAAGTATCCAGTTTCAGAGATCTTTTGTAAGACAATAACATTCTGCTTTGTGAGCATCTTAAAATTTCATTTCACATACGCTGTGATTTTGCTAAGGATATTCGTTTCATCTGTTCAAGATTTCAAGTTTCAGAAAATGTTTGGCTAAAACAAGGGATTATAGGCTAAGCTGCCAATAAACTCCCAGTCTTCAATACAACAAAAGAATTTCAATACAAAATCAACCAGTAAGTCAAAGACCTACACTGCTTCCCATGACCTCTCTCCCTCTTCTTCCTCACCACCCTACTCTGAAAAATTGCACATTTGATGGGACTTTTTATATGACAGCTGCTCCTGTTGTATGACAGCTTCTCCAAAAGCTGAATTTCTAGGTATATCTAAGGCCTATCTTCAGAGCTTCCAAATTCTATACAAATGAGGACTAGATAATGAGAAAGTCAGAGGAAAAAATGGTATCAAGTCAGAGTAGTTATATATCCTTTCCACAGCACTAAAGGTAATCTGACAAAATGAGCTGCAGTTTGCATCATCTGTTCAACTGTATATTTATCTCCTTCCCAGAAATACGTGAGTTTTACTAACAGGTGAGAAATTGCTACCACTTGAACATCAACAGTTCTTTCTACTGACCCATAGCAAATGTTCTCTGAGTGCCCACTGAGCTTCTTCAGTCCACAGGAATTTTTATGTCTACATTTAGAGGGGTATCTTGTAAAATATAATGTTCATATTTGCTTGGTTTAGAAAGAAACCACTCACCGCTACCGCTCTTTCAGCCATACCTATGTTGTGGGCTAGGGTAAACACAAGTAAATTAAGTTTAACGTATCTGTTTTCAACAGCATATAATTTCCCCCCTTCAAAATGATTTTTAACTGTCTATCATCACACTACTGAATTGTGCTAAAGTAAAAATTCAAGATCTAGCCAGAGACTAATAATGACTGTAACTGTATCTGAAAAGTATTGTTCATTTGTAGCTGTACGCTTCTACGGGAGAACTTATCTTGGGCCGCATACCTCCGGGACACAGGGCTCTACCCACCCTGGGGACAGTGATGCAGACATCAATATGATGGATACAAAATGTCCGTTTATTTAGCTGCGTCACACGCTTATATAGCTCTTGTGCTTCCTGTTCCTGCCACTCCTATGGGGAGGAGTCTATCTTTCCGTCACAGCCCGTAATCTTCCGGTCGCTGATCCCTGTCTGTTCCCCTACATTCATTGTTCATGAGAAAATATGGATTCATCAATGTCTCACACCATTAGAATTTGCACTGTGAAGGAATGAGTAAAATCTGCCTCAACTATAGAACAGGACAAAATTCAATATTGGAGAGTTTCTAAAAGTAGGAAAACATTAAAACTGCTAAGATTTTTTCCAACTCCTGCAAGTTACTTTATTTTGATAGACAGGGGTCTTTCTGTCCACATAAGCTTGTTCTGCATGTCAGTTGGAAGTTATCAGCTCATATCGTTCATTAATGCCAGTATAAAACAAAGCCCAGTGCCATTTTAGGACCATCAAATCATATCTAGTGAGATTTACTGCTGGAACCAGAAAGTGTTTTATTCTGGCTTGCAAATCCCTCTTCTCCTTTGTGGGCCTATATATGACTCAGATAAAATACTGTCATGAGCACTTGCTTATCCTGATTTAAAGTTCATTTAAGTCTATGGGGATTGTTCCACTGACATTAATGGGTTTTGTATTGGGCCCTTTTAGCACACTGGCAAGATCCTAAGTCTCCAGGCAACAGTCCAAAATCCTTAAAAGGGTACAACAAGCAGTCTCACTAAGTGAATGGTATGTTCACTATTCCCATCTGATGTACAACTGCCTTTTTAAAATACGTTTGTATGAAAGGCTCTTTTACCTTTTTATGATAGGTGCAGGAACAACCAAGGTATATGATCAGCCATACCCTCACAGCTTCTCCCTTTTCCCAAAATAGTTAACTTATAATTTGTTTCAGTAGTTACCCAGCAACTGGGGCTCACACTATTTCTTCAACTCTCAGACACTCTGGAAAAACAGTAAAATAAAATAAAATAAAATAAAATAAAATAAAATAAAATAAAATAAAATAAAATAAAATAAAATAAAATAAAATAAAATAAAATAAAATAAAATAAAATACCAAATCACCCCATCCTGAATCCAGTAACAGAAGAAATTTGCTGCATATACCTGGGATTGTGCAAGGCAACATCATGATAACGCACAATATTTCTTCCTATAGTAGGAAGAAGATTATAGTAATTTCTAATTTGAGGACACAGTTAAAGATTTGTATTCTAGTTACCAACACCTTTCCTTGACTTTTAACCCCCCCAAAAAAGGTATAATTAAGATAAAGCTTGATATAAATTTTGTGTCTGCATGTTTAAATATAAAGATAGATTAGATAGAGAAAGAATATATCTACAGTGTCCTTTTAATTTCAAAATGTTATTTTAGGAGTCACGTAGTAACCTTGTAGTTTGTGTAGGAATCTTGTGACTGACGTTTATGACAGGCAGCCTGATTAAGGGGAGCCTATTGAAAAAGGCTTCTTATGCCAGCTACAGGAGGCATCGCACTCACAGGCTCTCATCCTGCTAGGGAAATTCAACCACCCCAACATCTGCTGAAAAGCAGCATGGCAACCTGTAGGCAATCCAGAAGACTCCTGGAGTGCATTGAGGATAACTTCTTAAGCGAGGTAATAGACAGCCCCACCAGAGGGGATGTAATACTGGACCTGATGGTTGCCAATGCAAGTGAGCTAATCAGTAACGTCAAGTCTGGAGGCAGCCTGGGTTACAGTCATCACGCCCTGGTGGAGTTTGCAGTCCTGAGGGATATGGGTCAGGCAAAGAGTAAAGTCAAGACCCTGAATTTTAGGAAAGAAAACTTTCAGCTGTTCAAGGAGTTAGCCAATAGGACCCCCTGCAAAACTGTCCTCAGGGACAAGGGAGCAGAAGAGAGCTGGCAGATCTTTAAGGACAGTTTCCATAGAGCGCAAGAGCTCTCAATACCCAGGTGTAAGAAATCAGGAAAGGAAGGCAAGAGACCAGCATGGCTGAGTTGAGACCTGCTGGTCAAACTAATGGACAAGAAGGAAATGCACAGGCAGTGGGAGCAGGGACAGGCATCCTGGGAAGAGTATAGGGACATTGCCTGGTTGTGTACTGTTGGGGTCAGGAAGGACAGGCAAGGCTAACGACTGACTTGGCAAGGGACACAAATAATGATGAGAATGGCTTCTACAGGTATGTCAGCCAGAAAAGGAAGGTCAAAGAAAGTGTAGCCCTCCTGATGAACAAGACTGGCAAACTGATAACAGTGGATGAGGAGAAGGCTGAGGTACTCAGCAATATTTTTGCCTCAGTCTTCACTGACAACCCCTCTTCCCACACCTCTTAAGTGGATGGACCACAAGACAGGGGCTGGGGGAGCAAAGTCCTTCCCACTATAAAAAAAGATCAGGTTCATGACCACCTGAGGAACCTGAACATACACAAATCTGTGGGACCTGATGAGATGTATCCCAGAGTCCTGAGGGAACGGGATGATGTAATTTCCAAGCCACTCTCCATGATATTTGAAAAGCCATGGCAATCCAGTGAAGTCCCCTGTGACTGGAGAAAGAGAAACATTGCATCCATTTTCAAAAAAAGTGGAAGGGAGGACCCTGGGAACTACCAACATGTCAGTGTCACCTCTCTGCCTGGGAAGATCATGGATCCTAGAAGCTATGCTAAGGCATGCGGAGAACGGAGAAGATTTGAGACAGCCAGCATGATTCCACCAAGGGCAAGACTTGCCTGACCAACTTAGTGGCCTTCTGTGATGGAGTGACTACATCAATGAACAAAGGAAGACCTACAGGTATCTCTCTGGACTTCTGTAAGGCCTTTGACACAATCCCACACAATGTCCTTCACTCTAAATTGGAGAGATATGGATTTGATAGATGGACTGTTTTGTGGATGAGGAACTGGAATCATAGAATCTAAAAATAATTGATAAAGATATTAAACAAGACTGGCCCCAAAACTGAGCCCTGGGGGATACCACTTGTGACTGGCCACCAACTGGATTTAGCTCCATTCACCACAACTATCTGGCTCTGCCATCCAGCCAGTATTTTACCCAGCAAAGAGTACACTTGTCTAAGCCACAAGCTGCCTCTAGGAGGATACTTTTTAGTAGGGCCTGTTGCAGTAGGACAAGGGGTAATGGTTTTAAACTAAAAGAGGGTAGATTTAGACTAGTGAGGGCCATGAAACATGGGAACAGGTTGCCCAGAGAGGTTGTGGAGGCCCCATCCCTGGAAACATACAAGATCAGGTTGGACAGGGCTCTGATGAACCTGATCTACTTGAAGATGTTGCTGCTCACTGCAGGGGAATAGGACTAGATGACTTTTAAAGGTCCCTTCCAACCCAAAATATTCTATCATTCTATGATTCCATGATTCTAGTAAAAGTGACAAATTTAGTCGTCAGGTGTAACCTGTAAAACTGAGTTTTTTTAAGATTCACATAATCACTGAAAATCTTAGTTAATCAGTGCGTCTGTAAGACACAAGACAAAGCCAGAAGGCTAACTATTGCTAGTGGCACACAGTGATAGACAATAAAAAATCAGTAATGTTTGACTGCAAGTCAAAAAAAGAAATTCGTAAATCGCAGACAAGGCACATAAGAGCCACATTTTGTGAGCAACAAAAAAGGTTAATTTGTGTGATGACTAACAAATAAACAAAATTCCTAGAGATGGAAAGTATTAACTATCTCATGAATAAAATTGTGATAAGAGCATCTACATGAACCAACAAAGACCTCCCAAACCCTGCTATTATATGTAACACTTTCTGACATTTTTAAGACCAGACACAAATGCTACATTGAGGACAAAAAGAAATATAAGGAAAATTCTATAAAAGCAAAATACTCCTTAAAAAAGAAGAAAAAAATGAAAAAAAAATTCCCATAAATAAAGGCTTGTCTTCAGCCTGGTCTGCCTATCGAATTACAAAATTAAAATCAATATACTAATAACTTCCCACAACTTCCTGCAATGCAAGAAAACATCATAAAGGTAACAGACCACGTAGCTACCATTATGCTTATGTCTACTTATAAATTCTCGACTTCACAGATTTCAATTCCAAGTTCTTATAGAACCCGTAAACCCAACATTCCCTTATAGTGACTGTTGAGGAAATTGTCTGCTGGAATATGGAGAAGGGAGAATATCTACCAAGGCTCTTATCTTATTAAAAAATAAGTTAAATGCCTGAATATTAAAACATGAAATTTAAGACCAAGGGCATTAAATTCAGCTATAACCTCTGACTCAAAACACAACCATATCACAAAAAGCATTGGCAAAACAATAACTAATAAAAGGAATTAGGTGACAGGGGCTGAAAAAAAATATCTGTAAAGCAAGCATCCTACTTTTAGAAATAAAGTATAAGAAACAGTTGATATTTTAATGAGAGAAGTATTAACCTACTTAATAATTGTATTTTAGGAAATGCTAAATGTCTCTGAATTAGCTAAAGAAACTAATGATTAGATATTTTCCCTAGTGTAAAGAACTACAAAATGGTTGCTCTGGGCAGTGAATGTGATTGCATATTAGAGAAATTCCAAGTACAGCCTTGCTCTAATTTTTTTATTAAAACCACCAAATAAATTGTGTGAAACTTTTCAGAGATAATTTGTAGCAAACATAGTTGATTGCAGTTCTTGTTTGAAAGTCAGAAAATGGTAAAAGAATGGAACAAATTATTTTGATAGAGTTTTATAAAATATTCAGAAAGCACAATTTAAAATCCTATTAATTTCATGCTCAGTTTATTTATTTTTTTAAAATCCAGAAAAGTATATGTATATTATTGACCACAAATACAGCTGCTAAATATTAAAACAAATCTATGGAAAGTCAATAAAGCTAAAGTGCATTTCATACTTAAGGGATTCCCTCTTTCTACAGAACAAAGAAACATACTCTGCAGTAAATTAGAGAAGATATGAGGTCAAAGTTATGCCAATTTGATGTGGAAAAAATTTGGCACAGTAACAAAAGGGCAAGTCATGTTTTCTCCCACAAAAAGTTTACTAGCAGCTTCTAAGGGAAGAGGGGGAATTACATCCAGCATACCTTCTGTCACATAAAAAAGTGCAACTTTTCCTCCTCACTCAAAAATTCTAGAATTACTCTACTTAACTCCTGAGGTTTGAGATAAGCTTGAAAGCTATCTGATGGATAAGATTTGTCTTTTCTTGCCTCTGCCTTAAAAACCTGTCTCCAAATACCTACCTCAGAGGTTCCATCTCTGAGCAAATCTCTGGATAGGGTCCTATAGGAAAACAAGTACAGCATCACCAGTTACTAAAACATATATAAAATTATTTTTCCAGGCTAAAAACATCTGCCTTTCCCATAAGAGTAAGCATCAATGATAAGATACCAGGCTGTTGTAGAGAACAGAGCACTCAATGGGTTAACATCACTTTGGGGAAGGAGAAGATTATGATGGATTATCTTTATTCTTGGAATTTTTGTCAACTAATTCCCTAGTCACTACAAATAATTTACATTAAAAGAAAGTGTTCTTAAATGTTTTGATTTGTAGTTTCCATTGAAAAGAAACATACAACAGTCAACGTAGCTCCCGTTGAAATTTTTTTATCTTGAAAGAAAACAAAAAAACCCTTGGGAACATACCATGCAAAGAACTGCTTGAGATCTTTTGCCTATGCTATGCCTGATGTACACTTCATCTTGGAAGTCTAATGCTGTTACAAGCGCCCAACAAGTTTGGCATCCTTCTTGGAAGAAGATAATTTGAACTTCAACTTCATAGTTTAATTCAGCAGGCGATCAGCCTTTAGGAAGCAGGGTTTAGAAAGCTTATTTAGTTTCTAGTCAATAAATCATCTGCAAGTGCCATTTAGAAAACCTTATTTTAGGCTTTAGAAAGTCTTTAATCACTGATACTTGATATTAATTGTTCTTTAATATCCAGTCATATCTTGCCTACTAACAACTTAAGTTATATCTTTTCTAGATTGTTATTAAAAGCTCTCTATCTCTGTAATTACTGTGAAATTCTTTATCAAAAAAATAAAATGTTGATTTCCAACACATATAAATATCCCAGTTCTTGTCCTTTTCAGGATTAGAAAACTGTACTTCAACTAATAAAGCCAAATTCACAGCTGTCAGCAAAAGAATAGTTCTGAACAGATTTCCAAAACTACTAACAGATTTATCCAGCCTTATGCCTCAGCTACAGAACCCACTTAAAAAAATGTAACATCATAATTTAAAGTTTTGTCTTTGTCTAAAATATTCTATATATAATTCTCACTGCACTTGATATGGAAATGAAATGGCAAATCTTTGTATATTAATTTTTAAAACTGGTTTATGCCCTGGTATTTTACACTATAATTTAGTGTAATATTAAAAGCAGATGTAACAGCCAATATAAAAACTTCTCATTTACTGTGTTAAATTTAAATCTAAGAACAAAAAATGGTAAAAAATATTACTTACTCAGTAATGCTTCTTCCAATGTTTCACATTTTTTGACAGTACAATTCATTACATACCCCTAATGCCTTACAGCATTTCTATAATAATGTGATTTAAAATACATACTTTTAATTAAATAGGCATACTTTCAGCTAAGATGAACATAGATGGTTCTGTCCACATGAAGGAGATTAGAAAAGAGGGACCACTGCTAGAACAACAAGTTTATTACAGCTATTATAATTACTTCCTCCAAAAGCCAACAAAATGATCCACACATATATACTAAAACTGTCTTTTTCTTTTCTTTTATACAAACAATCTGTACCATTGACCAATTCAGAAACAGTTATTTTGGGATGCTTAATAGCATTCAACCATAATTTCATTGTATAACATGAAACACAGTTATCTGAAGGGTAAAATATCTTACATTTGTAAGTAAAAAGGAGAAAAAAGGGAGTGAGCATGGGGATGGAGAGGTAGAAGAAAAAAGGGATCCTTGAATAGAGCTTTTGACTACAGCTGCATTCTTCTGTCTGTGATAAAAATACATAAAGGAGGGCAATGCTAACAGAAAACAATACTTAGGGATTAGACCATCTATTATTTGTCCCATTTAAGTAAAAACCATTATGCAGCATGATTGTACAGAAGAGTGCTGAGCTGGTGTTCTGTGAAATGTGAGTGAATAGTTCATTCAAAAGAGAAGTGAAATCTTCCCCAAAGGGAAATTTAATACCTTCCAGTTGTCATGATTTGCTGTTTTGTATAGATAAAAAGGCCTGCTCATTGCATGCTTTGTTTGTAAGCTGCTAAGTTTCGTAAGCGGTAAGTTTTACTCTAAGTGGCTAAACCTCTATTTACTGCAATGCTGGGTTCCTTTTGAATTTGCCTATTTGGAAGGGAGGATGATTGAGCACATGGAACGATTACAATAGCAGCTCCAAACATTCATGTAATGGTTTATGGTGCATGATTACCATGTTTTCAAACTTGTTTTAAATACATCTGTGCTCAGCTGATATTTTTCACCCAAGTATGGAAGCTGAGTTTGGAGTAGTACCAGAAGTGCTTGCATTACTCCAGTAAGCTGAGGTAAGCTCTCATGTGTATGTTGCAGAGGAAATCCTCTTTGCCATAAAGAAACTTTTCAAAGAGGATCCTCTGCTGAGAATTCTCAGAACATGTTTGGATGTTTTTCTGTAGTTACTCTGTACAGTTATATCAACTAGGTAAAAGAAACTCCAAGTCCTTGCACTGAAGAAAAACGAAGTATCCAGTTTAAGATGCAAAGCATACCTTAACAGTCTGATGGGTTTTTATGAGATGAATGAATTGGTGAGAGAACAGTGAATGTTGTTTACAGAAGCAAGACCTTAGCACTGGTTACTATAGTACCATTTTAAACAAAATGGACAGATATGGATTGGGTAGGTGGACAATATATGAATTTACCTGGACTGCCAGCTTCAAAGAGTTGAAATCAGCAGTAAAAAAAAAAAATATCCAACTGGCAGCCAGCTGCTAGAGATATCCAAAGCACAATCTCTAGCTGTCAGTACCAAACTGGCATGTGTAAGGGACTTTGACAGACTGAATAAAAGGGTTGACAGGAACCCTATCAAGTTCAATGAATTAAGGCAATGTTAAATCCTGCATCTGTAATGGAATAACTCCATGAAACTGAGGTCGCTTCCAACCTGTGATTCTGTGATTCTGTGAAACAATACAGGCTGTGTGTCAGCCGGATAGAAGAAAGCCTTGCAGAAGGCCCAGGGTCCTCGTGGACAGGCTGAATGTAAGTCAGCAACATGCTTTTGTGGCAAGGAAGGACAAGGGCACACAGGACTAGTGCTGCTACTATTAGCACAACTGTAGCCAGCAGGTCCAGGGAAATGATTCTTCCACCCTATTCAGTCCTTGAGAAGTCATGTCTTCAGTACTGTGTCCACTTTTGGGCTCTCTAATACATGATAGAGGTACATACTGGAACAGGTCCAGTGGTCAGGGCCTGGATCACATGATGTATGGGGAGAGGCTCAGAGTATTTATTTTTTTCAGCCTTAAGACGAGATGGCTCTGGAGAGACCTTATTGCTGTTTACAGAGGTTGTTGAATATCCATCCTTGTCAATATTCAAAACTTTCTTAGACACAGCCCTGAGCTTGCACTAATGAAACTGCTCTCAACAGGAGGCTGGACAGGAGGATCTCTGGAAAGGAGGACTCTTCCAGCTTTCATGACACTTATTCTTCACCCATACGTCGAACTTGGACATTCTGCTACTTTTTAAAAGCTGTTTTCTGTTTGTTTGTTTGTTTTTGAGAACGGACAGTGACAGCACTATTTCTCATTGCCAAAGTGTGCAAAATAGGGCTTATCATACAACATGTAGATATAAACTAAAGTAAGCCCAGAAATTATGCTGAAAAACATTCTTCAGAATAATTCAGGTTATTAAATAATTCACTGTTGAGAAAAGCTACCAAAAAAACCATTTTGGGCAAAGAGTAAACACATTCAGGTCCCACTCACTTACTATTGTTAGGAGATTAAAATAATTCCTTAAAGTAGAAATTAATAGAAGTTGTTATTTTTTTGAAAAATAACATCCCATTTTCATTCTAGTACCTTCGAAAGAATTTATCTTTATACTCTTGTTTGAAAATTTAGACAGAAGATGAGCAAGGAATGAATAAAATAAATTGGCTAATTTATTTCTGAATATAGCAAAAATTAATCAAAGTAATTTTTAGTGATATTAAAAGGCCAGCTCTCACCTGGAAAAAAACAAAATATCTTGAATCAAAAAGGTTATAATGAGACACCAGGAAGATTTGCCTGTGCTATCTTGGTCATTTTATAGTCCTTCAAATCTTACTATACTGAAACTTTAACTGGATTAATATTGTATTTAAAAAAAAAATCAGAAATCAAATTAAATAGTCCCTTCACCTCCAATCTTGACTGTCCACTTGCTTCAATTACAGAGTCATAGCATTTTCCTGTCATTTTAGAAGGGGCCATTTGTCTGCTACTTCAAAAAAGGAAGAAATGCTACTTTGTGTGATGACACTAATTAAACTGAAACTGAGATGAGAAAAATCACTGAGACCCCATTTTGCTTAAAGCCAAAATATATCACCTCTCATAAAATAGGTTTCCCAGCCTAAGGAGCAAAGATCCGTAGCCTTGATCTCCCACATTGCCACTGAAATGGCTAATAGCTACTTTTTAATGCAAATTCATTTTCTTACAAACCCAATTTAAGTGTCATTCAATTTTCTTATCTGTGGCCATATGCTTAAAAAGTAATTACTCTTCTAGCATTTTTAATTAAAATGATGTTATCTATGGTTCTAGATGCATTAAGTACCCCACTGATCTCAGATACCAAATGAAATTTCAATAGATTAGTTGTCATGCATTTTCCTGTTTTACCTGTTGCACTGTAACTGGTACTAACTACGAAACACAGATGGAATAGGTACCCACCAAATTATCTCATATCTAACTGTCAGATATAGAAAAATATGTTAGTTTCTTGTGGTTTTTTTTCCTAATAAATAACATCTTGGTATTACTCTTACAAAGACCAGTAGGTTGTAAGCTGATGTCTGAACTTAAACTCTTCCTCTGGCTATAAGTTTCAACCTTTAACCTGTACATTCCTGCAGGCCGTGTGTGCCCAGTGCAGAAAGTCAAGATTCTAAGAAAACTTCAGATTTTACATTCTTCCATCACTATTTCAGTCAGCATTTCTGCCCGAGTTCATTGACTCTGTCTTGTAATTATACCAAATGTGAATCTGTGTTGGCTTCTGATTAACTAATAAATCAATAAATAAGTAATTACAAGCAACAACAATAAAATTTCTAATGCAAGGTATTGATCATTGTCATTCTCTCCTAACCATACTATGACTGTTAAAATTAGCATTTACACATTTTCTGTTAACTTGACTTTATTAATTCCTTATTTGCCACAGGCTGCTTCTATCTAGTGCTTAAATCTGTAGCTATAAGATCAATACACACTATTGCATTTTTCAAGAAACTAGTGCATAACATGATTGAATCAGGATCAGGGATGGCAAGCATCATTTTGCAACTGGTAAATAATCACCTTCAAATAGATGCATCTACACTGTGCATTCAGTGTCATAAGAACTAGAAAATAATAACATAATACCAATTTATGTATTTTTTTCCTAAAAACAATGAAAAGCAATCAGTGACTTCACATGAATGTAAGCCTTTACAATGTAAATCCTGTTGTAGCTTAAACCACTATCAAACATCATCCCCAAAATTTTAAAAATATTTTTTATGACTAGGAGAATAAAAATAAAAATAATTCCATTAATTTAAGTAATTGTGATGGGATCTTACTACCCAAAAATTTATCTAGATGTAGACATCACATTATGTTTTTGCTGTATTCAAGAAGCTTCATAAATAATTAAAAAAACCACGTTTAGAGTGGTCATTTTGAATTATGCCTTTAGCTGTCTTCAAACAGGTACTGTAGTTAAAATTGAAGCTTATGTCAGTTAAAAAAACCTGCTGACAACAGGTGCTCAAAACACTAGCTGAGAGCACACTCACGTTTCCTAGTCTTTATACTCTCACATGTTCATTTGGTGTTGTTACTGATAACCTATATTCTATCGAATTTTATTTTTAATGATACTTTCATCAAATATTCCTTAAATGTGGCATTATCTTAAATAGAGTCTACAGTGAATAAAATAAATGCATTTTGGCTTTATGACCATAGAGTGCAGCAGTCTGCTCTGACAACGATTTTATTCCCTCCAAATGATCCAAGACAACACCTCACAGTAGAAGTCCATTCTTAAACTCCACTGAAATAAATATTAGTCTTCTGGCCTTTTCTCCCATGTTTTGAATGAACTCAGCACCTCTACTACGAGTGTTGACAGTCACAAGTTCATGCTTTGTCATTTGGTATTTTCTGTTTTGTCACTGTTTCAGTTTATTACTCCAGTCCAAGGAGAGCATTAGTTCCTCTGCATGTAAACAGTGATGCCATGCATAACTGTTGTACCTGGTTTGTGTGGACACCCAGCACAGCACCTCTAACAGAAGAGTAAATGTAAACTAACACAATTAAAACAAATGAATGAGCTGGCGTGTATTAGCACAGGTGGAAGCTTGTTTTTCATTTGGTTGTTTGGTTGGTTAGTTTTAGTTTGTTTTTTTAACATGTGGCTATATGCAAAACTTACATTGCTATAATGTCATATGAAGTCCAAAAGAAAATCTACCAGTAATATTTATGTTAGCATTTAAGGCAGCTAAATACCTTTGAAAAAAACCCTTAAATCAGGACCAGCTTTGATGCATAACCTTCCAGAAGTTTCCCATCTATTTGTTGTGCTTGAGATACTTTCATTTCATTTGCATATTCCCATAGATGCATTTAAAAATTATCTTTATTAAAGTATCTCCAATTATATAGATACCTATATTTAGCAAGTGGTTTCACTCAGCTGCATTTTATTAATTTGGATTAACACCATATGTGGAATTGGAGTTCTGTATCTTAATATAATGTCTCATAATTGGGATTCTTGAGACCCACCAAGAAAAAGAAAAGTTATATCAAAATTAATATTTTTATAATAGTAGCACAGGTATGTTGAAAGGCAGGATGCTACATAGCATTTTGCCCCACAAAAGATCCTTTAAGCTAGCAGTGAAAGGAATTTTTCAGCACAGTTATGAATTAGCAATATCTGTATATTATCAGAATGGCTCCTATACATTATTTTAAGTCACTTTTTGATTAAAAAAAAAAAGAAAGAAAAACTCTTGAGCAGTTAATAGTGACTTAATAACATTTATATATATAATCTGGCATATGTTCTCTCATAAAAGGGCAGAAATCATTTTACTGATACAGTAAAATGCTATATTATATTATGGAAGATAAAAGCAACTTTTTTTCCAGTTTATTAGTTAACAAAGACCCTATATAAAGATGTATCAAACTGCCACTGTTCTTTAATTCAGTAAATTTCATGGTTTTTGTTAGAGGATAAGTATTTCATTTACTAAGATTTTTAGAGCTCAACTTTAATGGCTTGGGAGAAGAGGGAACAACAAAAACAAACCAGCCATTTACTATGGAGGATATGCGTCCCTTAAAAACTCCTAGTAAAGCTTTCGTATTTCCTACTAAGTAAGCAGCTCCAAAGAAGTAAAGGTGATTAATACTGCTCTCATCAACTATCCACTTCTAAAGTAGTGCAGAGAATGTAAATAATAGCAAAATAAAACAACCACATCTGAAATGGGAGCATGGATGTTACTGCTGAGGTGTTAATTTAGATTTTACTTAGACTATAACTCTCTCTGGTTCCTAAACCTGGAATAGCTATGAGAAAACATTGATTTGTTTCAAAATAAGATGTGCTTTAAAAACAAACCAGGTATTACTCTTATTCCTTCTATCTGTTTCTGAGGGGACTGGATCAGAACTATATCTGGATAATGGAGTTTTGAAGTACCAGAAATGCTTTAATCCCATATTGGAATACGGACATTTTTCAGTAGTTACATGAGACTAGAATAGTGTCATAACAGGCTTAAACCTTTCCTTCCTCTATCTCTTTTCCCAGTATTAGAAAGGTCTGGACATGTGAAAACTAAGAAATCCCTGAAAAAAATCATTGTTTCAAAACAGTTCTGACCACTGACAGTCCTGATTTATCTTTTAGCATCTGGTCCCATAGCCTGTTTTGAAAGTTAAATATCATGGGACATCTGCTGAATACTTCTGTTCTGCAGATATGTACTGCTATGGCCCGGGGATTGTACACAGTAATGCACCTCACTCTGTGGTGGTGTGTGGTATGGAGACCACATCAGAAAGAGCAGCATTCGATTTAAGAGTGTCAGAGCACCACGTTTTTCCACAGCACTGCAAGAAAATGGTGCGTGTATGTGTGTATGCCATTAAAAGAGAAATCAAGAGAGCACACAGGAAGAATAATTGTTGTCTCAACTCTTCTCTTCCTTCTTGATTCCAGGGCAGGAAACTAATTAGACCAGGGTGCCTGGTTTAAATAGAAAAAAGACTGCTCACTCTGTGCAGCAGGGTAGAAATCTGCACCTCATTTGCTGTGGAGAAAGTGAGAGCTGGGGCATTCCACCTATTGAATAAAGTAAGTGTGATGTCCTCAATCTCTCCTGGATGGAGAGATGAAGGAAGGACATTCAATCCCTTGAAAGGCACAACAGCTAGGTGTGAAACAGGTTTCTCTTTAAAGGTGGAAAATGAAACAAGAAATTCCTTCTTTGGGCACCAAGAGGAGGGCTGAGCATTTTCCCATTGTATTTCAATGCAATTTTTAGCAAGTTTTACTATTACATTCCTGAAATCAGACATTCAACTAAAATTTTCATCTGCCTTCTTTGTACCTTTAGCTTAGAATCAGATTAAACTAAATTTAACATTTAAAATTACTTCTTTTAAGCATATAATTTCTGGTATAATGCTTTTTAAAAGAGACCTCAAGGGTAATGGGGGTGAGAGGGGAGAGTTTCTTTGCTGGACAGTTTTATACTTCTCACTCTGGTTAACATTTAAGTAGCCTATGTTTACCTCAGAGAGATCTTTATTCTCTCTGTTGTCTAATGTACCAAATACATTCCAAAATTTACTCCTGATTTCCTGTGGTTTTCCACCTTTGAAGTTCAAACTGAATGCGTATGATTAGAACCAGTTCTCTTGAACTCACTGAAATAACTTAAATTCTTTATTGTTGTAGCACTTTACAGCAAGTTCCTATGTGTTTTTTATTACATTCCTTTCCTTAAAAAAAATTAGATAAACTAAACACTTTCTTCTACAAAATAGAGGAGAATTATAGTAGTATATTGTCAATAGTAACATACCTGATGTTTTGAAGAACTACAACTGATTTTCTTGAATCAGCCTTCCTTTCTTAAATGTTTTTAAGGCATATGTGTGAAAACTGACAGAATGACAACTCCATTTGCAAAAGCTTAGACTTGATCTGCACTATAGTGTTAGATACAGCCCACACAAAGCAAGCAGCGAGGTTTCTTAATTCTTACCTCTCAGCTCCAGCCTTTATCCACTGCAATAACTATGACCATCAGCCATTCCAGTTTATGACAACCAAGTAACACCTTTTAGGTTTCAGAGAAGACAGACAGCTAAATTGCTGAAAACTCTAATGGAGGTTAAGCAGGGCTCTCAGGTGGTTTTTTTCTTTTTTTTTTTTTTTTTTTTAGAACACAGGATTTCTTGTTTGTATAAAAATAACTTTCAGTGAAGACTGGTATTCTGCCAGTTGTTTGACAGAGGAGTAACGTTTAGGCTGCTTCTATAGGGAAATAAATACATGTAACAGCTCCAGATGTGGTTTCTAGATTCCACTATTATAAAAGATACATGGGAATTAGGCTTAGATGATCACATGTGTATCATGGAGCCCTCCATTCAAGTCTCAGTTTGCCAGCATAGTTTTTTGCAAATATTCTGTTCATGCCATGTATTTGTTGTGTTCTGATCTATTCCAAGGTCTGCACATTTATCTTTCTGCCTAATACTTCATGCACTATGGGAGCACACAATAGGCATTACTCCTACATTTCCAGATATGATTTTTTTAAATATTGAGACTAGGTTGTTAGATTGTACAATACTGGACTGTGTGTAAAATAATCCCATTGTACATAAGCATAATGGATCATATTTGCCTCTGTTCATACATGTTGGGCTGAACAGTACCAAGCAGTTCAAATGGTTCTGCACAGAATCACTGTCCACATGCAGGGGATCTGATTGTTTCCTTAGATGTAAAGCAATAAAAACAAATAGAAAACATCATATGGAAAAGCTATCTAGAATTATGATTTTTCCTCTGATTTCCCAATATTTTTGCAGTGATCCAATGCTATAACACAGCAAATGAGGGAATGTGCTGTTAATTTCCTATTCTTTCTTACCCATCCCAGGGGTGTCTTCTATGGCTTGGCATTATTGGCAACCGAAAGTATGACTGACATTTGTTTAAAACTATTTGTCTGTTCTTAAGAAAACCAGGTGTGTCATTGTTTGTACATTTAAAATCATTTAAATTGATCATTTATTATTATAAATATTAGCAGTATTTTAAATAGGAAGAAGAATGCAAGTCAAATGCAGAACTATTCCTCCATTTAGATTTCTACCTAACTGCACTTTTAGTAAAGAAAGAATACAAATTTTATCTCTGAATAAAACCATAAGATGAGCTAACCTTATGCCATTTTTCCACTACTCAACACTATTAGTAGGGAAGAAGAGCTTGGGGTTTTGCAGAGGTTGAAAATAATCATGATTTTGTCTCTTTAAAAGACTTAACCTTTAATTACCTAAGGTTAGGACCCTTTCGTGCCTTAACAATGAAGGAGAAATAATCTTTCCATTGTGACTACAGTTCAGTAAGAAAAAGATATTCTACTGCTTCCCTTGTTTATTAAGTATGACCTGGAAAATCAAGAGGTGAAGCTATAGCAAATAGCAAACTTATAAATACTTTGACTATTCCTCTTTAAAAATGGTATGATATCTGATTTGTAAATATTTATTTTTAGCAAAGAAATACTGCTTTTTTGTCCTTAAAACCCTAACAGTGATATTGAACAGTTACACAGTTCATTTTACAATTCAGATATTTACTTCTCTGATCTCTGAATTGTAATCTTAGAACTCTTTTTCTCTATTGAGTTTTAAACCATCAGACTGGTCCACTGAGATTATCATGAGAAGAAGACCTTCCATAAGGAAATCTCCTTTTCGGGGACAGCACAAAGGATGTTGTATGTGAAGCTAAAGAATAAACAACACCTATGAGAAACAAGAACTTTCCTGCACAATTGCTTTTATGGGGGAGCATAATCAATTTATATAATGCAATGATATAAGAGGTGTCTTTCAGATTTGTATAAATCTGAGACTGGAGATTTATTGTCCCCCTAATCAGCTGAAATGTCAGTACTGGAAAGCCTTGATCCTAGATTTATACTACTTCTTATAGTGTGAGATAGCCAAATCAGGAAACAGAAGTGGAGCAACTGTGCTCTGAGATCCACAGTAACTTTAATGGAAAACAAAACAAAAACACAATTAATAAAAACCTTAAGACTTTTCAGACCATCTTATAAGAAAGGAAGAGGAGGAGGGAAGGTGAAGGAAAAAAAAGCTCTTTGGGTCAAATTTTATATCTCAAAAGCATTTCTCTTACATGAGAAATTAATGGTTGGTGCTGGAAAGTAAAATACAGATGTGGTCCCACTCTTCTGTGTTACATCCAATCTACTCGGAGTGTACACATATTCCAGGATTCATTATTTAATTTTTCTTTTCACATTCAATGTAGTTGCTACATCCAGATCTAAAGTAAATTGCTTAACTCTTTCTAATGTTATCCTAGAAATATAATCTTGCATATAAGGGATATAAACTGCAAAAGAAGAAATATATCTTTATGAATTCAGAGCATTTTTAAAATGCCAATGCTTCTGTTTCCCTAATAACTAAATGCAGTATGGAATAGTTAAATGCTCAGCTTCATAGAATAACTAATATTTCTAGATTTATTAAAAGGTTCGGTTATACAAACCTGATAAATTTGCAAATTCCACTCTCAAAGATACAGTGTAAATCAATATAATGATAACTATTTTCGATCACACATTAATTTTACACAATTATTTTATTCTGAAATTTGGGAGCACTTAGTATTAATGCATCTGATGAAAAGTGGCAGTCTGTCTCTTATAGAGAAAATGTAATTTAAGAAAGAAGTATTGATCCAGTTAAGTCTGAGTGGTGAGAAATAATGCCTGTCTATAATCTTAACATTTCTTCCATCTCACATTATTAGTGCTGCGAGCTAAAGCTGTTATTACTTTGCTTTGCTCAGAGATGGTTTAAATTGAAGGGCTTGGATCTGGATTTCAGGAAGCTTGGATTCAGACCTAGATCTCCAAATCTGTACAGCTTTCTGGAATTTTTAGCTCTTCCTGTGTTCCACACTTAGCAGGAATTCAGTTTTATTTTGGAAGCATCTTAAAATCTAGTTTTGGCCCACATGGTGGGAATGCAAGAAAAATTCCAATAACAGAATTTTCCCTGCTTAAAAAATAAACTTTCACCCAAACTACTGAAATATTATAATGCTCAAATTCAAGTCCTTCAAACTCTATATCAATGGAGAGCCTGGATTTGATAATATTTACCATTCTAATACTCATAATTCATCTCTAATCAAACAAAAATTAACCTAGAGATAAACAAAAATTTTTCATAATTCTTGTCTAATTGAATCAGGTCATACAAGTTATACATAGTTCAAACAAAGTCCTAGAGAAAACACCCAGGCTTCCTAAATAAAATTCAGTCATCAAACTGATGGGCTGATTTTCTAGGAGCTATTCTTACTCAGCCATTCTCTTGCTATTGCTCGATCATCCTGTCACAGATAATCCATCCTTGAGACTCATAACAGGTTTTTATTGGCATTCATTTGGGAGAACGTGGCATTTCTGATTTGTAGCCTTGTCATATGAGTAATGAAGGAATTCTAAACTCATGCCAATAAAGTAATTAGACCATAGTATCATATGTTACCCATACACAGAGTCAGTGGCTGGCTAAGCATTATCTGCATCATCAATTTATGAACAAATAATTGAAATACAGACAAGATAACCTTTATTTCGTATTGTATTTATTAGACTATGTGTCTTCATATAAAATCAGATCGCTAGAAGGATGAGTTCAATAATGAAAGATAAGCCTAGCCTAAAAGACCTTCTCTATAACCAAAGATTAACTTCCGTATACATCATTTACTCTCAAGCTGTATCTTTCAGTCCTGGTATTTCAAGTGCGAAAAGTAAATTCTGTCCACTGAAAACAGATATTCTTTCCATATGTGTAGAGTTCATTATGAGGAATGCTACACAATAATACAGCACAGATGGGCTAGATATATAAGCATCTAAAAGAGATGGAACCTTTAAAAGACTGATCAGGAGGTTTCTGGAGTGCATTAACAACTACTTCCTAACACAAATGATCAAGGCGCCAACTAAAGCAAGGGCTTTGTCAGACCCGGTTCTTATCAATAAGGAAGAACTAGCTGAGGGTGTGAAGGTTGGGAGAAGCCTTGGCTGCAGTGATGATGTAATACAGCATCCTGGGAGGAGTAAATGAGGCAAATAGGAGTATTTCAGCCTTGGACTTCAGGACACCAGGCCTGTTCAGGGACCTGTTTGGAAGAACCCCATGGGATATGGCACCAGGGAGAAGAGGGAACAAGGAGATCTGGTGGATTTTCAAAGATCACCTGCTCTGACCTCAAGAATAGTCCACCCAGAAAATCAAGCAAAGGCAGCAGGAGCACTGAATGGATAAACAGATGGTTTTGCTGACCTTCAGAGGGCCATTGACAGGCTAGAGAAATAGATAAGAACCTCAAAAAGTTCAAAATGCAAAGTCTTGCACCCAGGGAAGGATAACCCCAGGCATCAGTATAGGCTGGGAGTTGACTGGCTGGAAGATGGGTTTGCAGAAAAGGACTTGGGGCAGGTCCCAGCAAGTTGACCACAAGCCAGAAATGTGTCCTTGTTGCAAAGAGCCAACAGCATCCTGGGCTGCATTAGGTAGAGCCCTGCCAGCAGGTCAAGGGAGGTGATCCTTCCCTTCTTAGTCATGTAGAAACACATCTGGATGCTGCATACAGTGCCAGGATCCCCAGCAAAAGACACACAAGGACGTGCATGGCAGCAAGTCCAGTGAAGGCCCACAAAGAAGATTAAGGACTTGGAGCATCTGTCTGATGAAGAGATGCTAGAAGAACTGGAACTGTTCATGCTGGACCAGAGAAGTCTTTCCGGGATCTTATCCATGTGTATAAATACCTGATGGTGGGACTAAATAAAAGGGAGCTAGACTCCTCTCAGTGGTGCCAAATGACAGGGCAAGAAGCAATAAGCACAAACTGAAACACAGGAAATGTCATTTAAATATAAGGAAGAAACATTTTTTCCTGAGAATGTGGTCAAACACAGAGGTTGTAGAGTGTCCATCTTTAGAGATATCCAAAACCTGACTTGACACAGCCCTAAGCAACCCACTCCAGCTGGCCATTTCACCATTGTACTGTGTTAACACAGACATGACCATTTCCTCTTCTACAGGTTGCAGCTGAAGAGGAATGAAGTGAACTTTCTGTAATATCAGAAGGTCATGACTGGAGACAAAAGAGCAGCCACCACAACAAACTGGTGGAAAAAATATCAGTATTCTGTAGTTCTGGAGTTTCTTAGAGGTAGTACAAGAATATTAAGTGATCATTGGGATGAGCTGCCACAATATGATGTGACTATGAATATGATGATGGATACCATACCACATACAATCTCCCAGAGCAAAAATTTAAATGTCAAGCATATACTTTGACCTAAAATCTTACTCAGAAATAGAGTAAAAAGGCATAAAGTATTGTAGAATTATTTTAAAAGCATGTCAATTTTCATCCTGAAAAAAAAGACAAATGCTAAATAGTAGATTCAAAACTTAATTTTTTATAATGCTGCTATGACTACTGCATACATAAAAAATTATATTTTTTTTCCTCTGTAAAAGAGTGGTTAGCAACGGAGAGGGGTTAACAATATCTAGGAGTTAGGATCACTGTTCTTTGTGAGATTTCTGTAGAGTAAAATGCCTGCAGGTTCCTAAAAAATTATCCAGGACTTGATAATTTGTCAGAATGCTAGAGAGAGAGGATTCATATTCCATGGCAAACATAGTATCTTTGAGAAATTCTGTTTGTCTGAAATTCTACCTTACCCTCTTTTTTTTTTTTCATTCTTCTCTTCAATAGTCTCAGAATTTATGAAGAAATGTGATAAACCAGAAAAATACAAAATTTCTCTAGCTTGCTGGCAGAGATGAAGGTCATTACTTTGACTTCATTTGCATTTCTGTAATTTACCAGTTTACTACTTGATTGATGCATGAGTATTTCTGGATATACACTGAATATTAGCAGGACCAAAATCAAATGGTGAGGATTTTCTCTAGCCCTTGTTTGGAGAGAAGAGGAAACAAAGGCTATTAAGTAAAAACGATGCCACCCCAAACAATTATTACTAAAGGCTGATACTACCACCTTGTGTCTGTAGGTCTAAAAGATTTTAACCATATGTTGGCACCACATATTCCTCAAGTATTCTGAGTATTAAAAATACTCTTACATACTTAAGTAAATGTTCTGAGAAGATAATTTATATCTTGTAACTATTTTTATATACATAACTCTTGAAAGGGAGAAATATGTGAATGTCTATAAGCAAGAAAAAATCACTTGTCTGTAATCTTGAGTCTGAGGATCCCACAGAGAAAACAAAACATTAGTAGCGCTGCTTCTCTAAGCTGAAAGAAAGCCAGACACTTTTTGACAGAAGAGAGGAAGAGGAAAAGTGTAAATTACTAAGCATCCATTGTCATATATAAAATAACCCGAAGTACTCACCATCCTAATAAGCAGGTTTGGCTGGTAAATTACTAGAAATGTGGTTCCTCAACTCTTGGAGGAATACTTTGGTGTTAGTCCCATTTCCAGGGGGTTGTTGAGGACACAGAGTTGATGTCCAATAGGTCTTACTGGACTTTTGCGCTTTTTAAAAAGTATTTCTCCTTTGCTCTTGTTACTTTAACACTATCAGAGGTCTATGGAGATAATATATTAAAATTCATGAAAATCTTTGAACATTTATTCATATACTGTTACTTAATACAATCAATAACATTGGTTGCTTAAGTCAGATACTCTACCAAAAGAAACCACGCTCTACATTTAAATCTTAATGTCACAGGATGAAGATTCATTTACTGGAGTATTTTCCTCAGTCTAAAGGAAAAAAAAACTACTGATGGGACTAAAATAAATTTGGTTACTGAGTATGGCTGTATATGAATCACAGACACCAGAATAAAACCAGAAAAGATAAATCTGATTAACCAAGTTATATACACTGAAATTCAGTATTCTTTTGGATACTGGTTCCATATCATGTCCTGCTCATAATGAGACATACTGTCAGGAACATTGTTCCCAAATGATGAATCATTAGCTAGTGTGCTACCTTCAAAGCTTCCTTAATAACCCTTAGCTAATCTAAAGAACATGAATGTAGACTATTTTACTTACTGGGATATTTTACTTATAAGAGAGTAAATTACTTGCAATCTGAAATAGTCCAGCACTTGAATTTCTACTGAATGAGTGAATATCTTCTTTTGAAGACACAAGACATAAAAAATAAAACTAATTATTCTTACCATAACAATACTGCAGACTGCAACACAAACCTTGTCCTTGTTCCAGAAGCAAAATGGTACTTCTGTTACAGTAGCAGGACAGAGCGGACAACCAACAACCGCATTCAGAAAATGCAGAATCATTTGCAAGTAATTCTTCAAAAGGAACTATTCCTCCTTTCTTCCCTTCTGTCACAAATCTCTCTCCATTCTTCTGAGCAAGAAAAGCATTTATTTTTAGAAATATTTATATGTTTTATGAATTATGCCCTTCTACAGCAGCCTGGGCAAGGCTTCAGCATTTCCCCAAGTATATTCTCACATCAGTCTCTTCCCAGAGTTGGCTGTGTGGGTCAGATATAGATAGGTGAAAGAAATATAATAGAGCTGGGCATGAGTTGTGGGAGACTGAAAAACTCAAAGCGTCAGACCTGCTGTTTTCTGTGCTAGACTAGGGCTATAGGGAATGCAGGCAGCCTGTTTTATCCCAATGACTGCACTGGCCTTCAAATGAATAAAGAATAAGGAGAGTATAAAAATATTTTAACTTCCTTTTGCCACATTATCCTGTGTCTAGCCATGCTACGTATCTTCATGGAACACCAAATATTACCCTACCTAATCAATTTGAGCATTCCCTTTTTTAAGCATAAGAAAACGATGCCTTAGAAAACTAGAACTGATCCAGAAATAACTAACTTTGTTATGGATTTCTTGCAACTAGTTCTTCTGCAACATCTGTAATTTTAAGTCAGCATTTCTGTTCCTGATTATGAACTGACACAACAGAGGAACAGTGATTGTTCCACTGTGGTGTGAAAACATGCTTTAATATAGTATAAAATACCAAAAATGCACTAATTTTACAAAATCTGTTCTCAGTACTACTAATATAATTTTCATCTACTTCACAACCTAACAAAATAGCTAAAATTCGGTTTGACTAAGTAAGCAAAGATTCCTGAGCTGATTTCAACAGTCTGTCTGTAAGCTGAGAGTTGGCTACTGAGACACGTGAGTCAGCCATGTCCAGAATCAGAAAAAAACATCTCTAGAATCTGGTATTCTATGAAGTTCTTAAAAGAATTTCAAGACTTTTAGTAGTTTTTTCTTGTCTTTCATTTCAAATCTTTATTAAATACTGGACATTGTATAAGCAATTACTTTCAGTTAAATGTGCTTTTAAAATCTGTTTACTGGTTTTGGAAGTCTAGTTCCCTGACTACTTTGTAGTTTTTCAACCTTCTATTTTCTTTTGATACTTTGGGATTGAAAAATATCTCTAACTTAAAACTATTCTGGTAAATTTAATCCCAATGTAAATTAAATATCAAAGTGAATAATTGGGTAAAAAAAATTAGGTGACATTTCACAGGGAGAGTACAGCTGAAATATCTGAGACTTGGAAGTTTTTGCACAAATCTTTTGCCACATTTTTGATCAACTTCATTCCCAAAAGCAGTACTAAAGAAATGAAAGTAAGAGTTGTGTTCTATTAACAATTTCTTACTTGGATATATAGGATCATAGCATTAAACCAGACAGAGTAGTTTCTCAGAAACTGAAAGTTTTATAATTAATTCTCTAAGGGTTATGACAGTATAAAGAAAAGGAACAATTTTACTACCGTTATTTTTAAAAATCCTTAGTTCTCTATTTTGTGTTATTTGCTATTTCTTTTTCTAACTGGAAGACTTTGAAAAATAGGGGACAATGTTACTTGTAAGGTGCTTTGGGTGAAGGTTGTTAAGAAACTGTGAAAGTTCTTCCCTTGGGAAACTTTCTGCAAAAGAAGCTGCTGAGTAGGGAAAAGGAAGACTAGTCAATCCGAAGACTTAGAAAATCAATGACGGAAGAATTAATTTAGCAGAACACTTCTGAACAACCTCTTGGAAATATCATAAGGCTTATGCATAGAGTAAAAAGAAATTCTGGCATTCAGAAGAAAAAGAAGACAGTATCCAGCCAAAATAGCAAAAAAGCACATGCAAATCACCTCACCAAGGCAAACAGAACTCCCTCACTAAAGGAAACAGCTTTTCTTAAGAGAAATATTTAGCCTAATACAAGATACTGAGAGTTACCATATCAGTCAGGGAAGAAGGAAGAACAAGCAGCAGCCAAAGCCATTGGAGAATTTGATTTCATATTCTGTGCTGGTTATTAATGTAGAAGGACTCCATAAACTTTTTAAAATGGAACTGTCTCCTTGACAAGACGTTAGTTTACATTGACACTCTAAATGCAAACTATGGTTTTAATCTATAAATATTGATAGCCTTTGTCATTATAGCCAATGCAGAGGTCAGTGATACATTTCAATTATAAATGTATTAATTAGGATATAATTAAGATATCAACTTGCCTTGGACCTGAAAATAAGCATACTAAAGTGGTGTAGCTAACAAGAGTATGTTAGCATTTTACATTACTGTGATGGCATAACCTGACAAATTTTTACATTAGTATGTGAGCAATGCAATCACCACAGCAGGGAGGAGGGTAGTTACACCTCCAAAACACCCAAGTAACAAAGTTGCCAGGTAAACGAAAAGGGTGAAAATAGGCAGGATATCCTGATAAAAGCACTAGAATGATGTTTGACAAGATGGAAGAAACCAAGATAAGCAGTATGGGGAGCAAAGGAGATCCCTTTTTGGGGGAAGCAGGGAAATAGCATAAAAGCATCAGGCATCAATGCAGAAAATTGGAAGACAAACCCATTTTGCTTGACTTCTCTCATTGAGGAGTTCTCAAACCTGATCACCTTGAGCTTGGTGACTAAGAACAAGTAAGGACCCCAGCCATCAGTGCTGACTGTACAGCATTATACCCATGATACTAAGAGTTTTGTACAATTCAGTGAAGGTGAGTTTTGTACTTTAAAACTGTCTTGTTCAGTCAGTCTTTTAAACAGTGCCATCACACTAACCTCTAACAGATGGATAAATAGATAGATGGGCAGGCAGAAAGATAGATTTAAATGCAACATCATAAGTCTTCTAAAACTTTTTTTCTTATAATCTGTTAATCGCCAGAAGGAGATGCAATGAATGAGGTGCTAAAAACTGGAGGAAATTTCAGGTTGGATAACAAGAGATGATACTTACTTAGTAAATTAATTATTATTTAAAATAAAATTTAACTCAAACTCCCTCCTTATTCACATATAAAAATTGGTTGTACATCTACAAAGTCCTAAGAAGTCTACAGTTTCAAATAAAACCTCTGGGAAAGCTACTGATGCTATCTATAAAGCATAAGGAATCATTTCACAGAGACTTCTTTTGCCCTTTTGTCAATTTTGTGTGCAGCAAGCTTGAAAAATAATTCAACCTCAGCAGAATTCATTCATGATGCAGAAATGTCCTGTGGTATAGTGTCCAAACCTCATGATTTCTATAGGCAATGGTGAAGAAAAGACAAAGTATTTCCAGAAGATCAGCTGTTAATGCAAAACCATATTTGTCTCCTAATCCTTTCCTGTTAAAGACAATGAAGGATCAGTCAAAAGACAACCTTAAAATTATTACACAGTGTTTTAAAGCCAGTTCTTAAAATTGTTTCCTCTAGCAACTATTTAAATGGGAAGCACTGTGAGGAATGATTCCCTTCAATCTCTTTTCTTTGGGCTAGTCATGATAAACTAATCATTAAGTGTAAAACTGGACAGTAACATTAGTGTGGTTTTTCTAATGTAGAAGAGATACACAATCAAAGAAATGAAATTTTGTGAGATTCCCAGATTTCTAGTATGAAATCATAAGGACATTCTGGTTTTATATCTCAGTGTAGAGGAAAGGAATTTACATCACCAGGTGGAATATAACTTCAGGGATAAATCACAATATGTCTCTCAAATTACAGGTGCAGCATGTCTCGCTTGTATTCTCACTAAACAATACATGCAAGAAATCACTAGGTTAGTGAATCGAACACAAAGCCAGACAACACAAGCACTCCAGTGTCACATCTTTAAATGTGAATTCTTTGCTTGAAAGTCTAGCACATCTTCCCTTTTCAAAAGACATTCTGTTCATTCATACACTCATATAACTTACTGACCATTCAAATATTGTTCTTTTGGATATTGAAACAATGTCATGACAAAAATATAAAGTAAAAACAAAAAGAAAGTGAGCTTCAAAATAGAACTAATCTTCTCATTAATTATTTTGCTGGCTGTATGTTGTCCAAAAATGTGTATGGGATGATAAGCTCTGAAGACTGGTGTAAAAGAGAGTTATACATCCTGCAGTGTCTGACCAGTCTCTAAAGCTTCCCCGATGACTCAAAAATTTGGTCGTAGAAGAGTTAGAAGAGTGTTTAGAACATGAAAATTTTCTTTAAAATGTGACAACAAAACAATATATATGGTATGGAAAGACAGTCAATGAAGACAATGAATCTCAAGATTCAAACTATAATTAGAGTAGGTATTTTAATGCATCAGATTCACATCTCCAAATCTGGATGTGTAGCTATATTTAAGTTTAATGCAAACAAAAAATATCCTGAAAAAAGTTAATATAAAAATAGCAATATTTAGATGCAGGCAGAGCATCTAAATTTTTTCTTTTATTATTTTACAGGAATAGCAAAGTTAGGTGGCACTTCTCAGACAAAGTGTGACTGGGAAAACATATTTCAGAATGCTTGTTTTCTCAGTTTCTCAGTATTCATATTATTTACAAAAGCAGTGAACAAGCTAGAAGTGTAACACTTAAAAGTGTACACTTAGAAGTGTAACACTTAAAAGAAAACTCTGTATCAAAAGAAAACATCTCCAAACATAAGTCTCCCAAACAAACAAAGAAATATCAGAGTTTGGACCAGTATTAAGTGTGTAATTGAGTTGCCTAATCCTGATTGAATTTTGGTTTTAAACTGGATTTTTTCACCTCAGAACTTTTCACTTATTTCCCCATTTCAAAAGACTTTCACAGCTCTGTCTAACCCTCTTCCAACTCTTACCAATACTGATGCTTTGGTTTTCCAACCCTGGCGCTGTAATTCTGTCTTTCAGTTATAACTGATTGAAATAGAAAAGAATATTTAAAAATTTGGAGTCACTTCCTGAAAGAGTTGAAAATAATTTCTGCAGGAAATCTTGAAGGCCTCTTGATAAGTTGTACTAATCCTTATCATTGCACTGAGGTTGGTTTTTTTTGCACATAGTGATGCAAGAATGTTGCAGCTTTTTTCATAGCCTAAGTTTATATCAAAAACTTCTGAAAACTGCTTCTAAAGAATATTTTGTCTTTAAGTCAGCTTCTTTGTTCCTTTGTCTCTGTTTTACACCCTCTTTTCTCCTATTTATTTCTTTCACAGACAGTAAGTCATGAGGTACACATAAACTGCAAGAAGTTTAATGTACTGATGATACACTGATTACGCAAAGGAGACATGTCCTTGAAACAATCAACCAGAAGTGGACTGACACTGGCATGTTACTTATTAGCTTTTGCAATTCCCACATTTCCTTGATTTTCCTCTGTTCACCCTTTGTCATCTTCAGGGTGGAACTGTAAAACAAATACCACATTCCCTAACAGTTATGCTTGCAACATTATTATGAATAGTTGTTTGAAATCTTGTTATTTTTAAAAACAAATTGTATATATCAGCCAGGTCCTAGGCCAACAAGAATACGTGTCAAGAATTTACCATACAGATAGAAAACACCCAGGAAATGGAAAGTTAAACTAGACTGCCAGCTGCCATATGAAGATCCTTTACGCAAATGTGCAGTGCTTAAGCTCACAACGTATGTGTAACCACAATATGCATTTCTGTACAGACAATGCTTAAATTTACATCTATACCTTACAATTTGTTTTACTGAAGCTGTCTGCAGATTAGATAATTTTCTAATGCTAGTAGTAATTCAGTATCTTTTTGACATTTCCTGTGTTATATTACATATAACCAATCAATGCTATCTCTATTAGGTAGCAAAGTTCTCTATGATTACTATAGCTGCTTGATTTCCTATCCATTTAATTAATTATGATTAAATTTTCATAAACTGTATTTTGTTGCTCTATTAGACTTCTTTTTTGTGGACAGTAATAACTAGTGATATACAGATATCAGAGAGCATGTTAAAAAAAACAAGAAGTACAGTGAGGGTTGTATATGTCCACTTTCTATGGGCATCATAAGTATACTTACCCACCACCTCAGGGACAGAAGACATTAAGCTCCTATTCACCATCTCAAGTCTTACATAACTAGCTATGGAGAAAAAAAAACGTTTGTGTATATGACGTAACTACTGCATTTTAATTTCTGCTTTCTGTGAGCCGCTAAAGAAGAAATTGTTGCCAAGGGTCACAAACAGACATGAACCTGACAATAGACAAGACAGCAAAGAGACATTTAGGTCACTAATTAGGCTGGGTAAGTTTATCTTCCAAGATGGCTTTTATAATTAGGAGACTGTGGTCCTCAGTATTTGAGTTCTGCCTATGTAATTCTCTCTAGTTAATCTTGGCAGCACAATATATTTTCAGGAAAATCTAGGATAATCTTCATTAGAACCCTGGATTATAGTGCTGATCAGAATTATAAAAAAGGAAGGGATTCAAGCATGATCCTTAATCATACCTACTTTTGTAAGGGGTGGTTTATTACATTTATAGTTGTTTTTTTCCCTGTCTAGTGTTACCTATATACATCATTATGGCAATCTAGTTGTACAGTCTTTTGTGTATGATATAATGAGCCTTCTAGAAGAAATGTCATAGGTCTCTATTATAGCTATATCACAGAATCACAGAATCACAGGTTGGAAGGGACCTCAGGGATCATCTAGGCCAACCTTTCTAGGAAGAGCACAGTCTAGACAAGATGGCCCAGCACCCTGTCCAGACGACTCTTAAAGGTGTCCAACGTGGCCGAATCAACCACTTCCCTGGGGAGATTATTCCAATGGGTGACTGTCCTCGGTGTGAAAAATTTCCCTCTGGTGTCCAATTGGAATCTTGCCAATAGCAATTTGTGTCCATTCCCCCTTGTCCTCTCCATGTGACTCCGTGTAAAAGAGGAGTCTCCATCTTCTTTGTAGCTACCCCTGAAGTACTGGTACACAGTGATGAGATCCTCTCTGAGCCTCCTTTTCTCAAGGCTGAACAAACCCTGTTCTCCCAGCCTATCCTCATATGGCAGGCTTCCCAGTCGTTTGATCATCTTGGTGGCCCTTCTCTGGACCCCTTCCTGCCTGTACACATCTTTTTTGTATAGAGGGGACCAGAACTGTACACAGTACTCCAGGTGTGGCCTGACAAGCGCTGAGTAGAGTGGGATGATGACTTCTTTATCTCTGCTGGTAATGCCCTTTTTGATGCAACCCAGCATCTTTTTGGCCTTCTAGGTCGCAGCACTGTTCCCTCATGTTGAGCTTCCTGTTGACGAGGAGCCCCAGGTCCCTTTCCACAGAGCTGCTCTCCAGCCAGGTGGATCCCAGTCTCTGCTACACTCCTGGATTATGTTTTCCCAGGTGCATGATCTTACACTTCTCCTTGTTGAACTTCATAAGGTTCTTGCTGACCCTCTCTTCCAGCCTATCCAGATCCTCCTGCAGAGCAGCTCTCCCTTCTGGAGTGTCTACTGCCCCACTCAACTTGGTGTCATCAGCAAACTTCATCAGGCTATACTTGATCCTGTTATCCAGATCACTTATGAAGATATTGAATAATATTGGGCCCAATATTGATCCCTGGGGGACTCCACCATTGACAGGTTGCCAGTTTGAGAAAGAGCTATTTACCACCACCCTTTGGGTGCAGCCTGTCAGCCAGTTCCCCACCCACTGCACAGACCACTTGTCTGGGCCATAACACATCAATTTATCCAGGAGGAGACTGTGGGGGACCGTATCAAAGGCCTTGGAGAAGTCCAGGTAGGCAATGTCCACTGCCTGCCCCATGTCAAACAGGCAAGTCACTTTGTCATAGAAGGCCACCAGGTTTGTCAAGCACGATCTGCCTTTAGTGAAGCCATGTTGGTTTTTCCCAGCCACGTGCTTCATTTGACTTGTGATGGCCCCCAGGAGGATTCATTCCATAACTTTCCCAGGGACTGAAGTAAGGCTGATGGGCCTATAGTTACCCAGATCCTCCCTTGAGCCCTTCTTGTAGATAGGGGTAACATTTGCCTTCCTCCAGTCCTCTGGGACATCCCCCATTCTCCATGATTTATTGAAGATTATGGAGAGTGGCCTTGCAATGATGTCAGCCAGCTCTCTCAACACCCTCGGGTGGATGGCGTCAGGGCCCATGGATTTGTAGGGGTCAAGCTCCTGTAGTAATTCATATACTAACTCTTCCTTCACCCATGGTGGGTTGGTGTTTGGTTCAACTGGCAATTTTGTTCCCAAAGCCTGGGACCCAACAGTGTTGGTAAAGACAGAGGTGAAGAAGGTGTTGAGGACATCTGCCTTTTCTGCATCATTGGTGATTGATTCTCTTTTTCCGTTTAACAGTGTGCCTATGTTTTCCTTCTTTTTCTCCTTATGGTTGACATGTCTGAAGAACCCTTTCTTGTTATTTTTTATGTCTACAGCCAGTTTCAATTCAAATTGGGCTTTTACTTTTCTAACTGTGTCTCTGCACTCTCTGGCTATGCCCTTGTAGTTCTCAGTGGACAATCCTCCACTTCTCCATTTCTGGTGTGCTTCCCTTTTGGATTTGAGTAGACCTAGGAGGTCATGGTTAAGCCATGGGGACCTCTTGCTCTGCTTACTTCCCTTTCCTTTGTAGGGGATAAATTGACTTTGTGCTTCCAACAAAGAGTTCTTGAAGAATACCCAGCACTCACTAGCTCCTTTGTCTTCCATGGAAGCTTGCTATCGAATCCCTCCCAACTAAGCCCTGAGTGCACTGAAGTTTGCTCTTCTAAAATCCAGAATCCTTGTCTTAGAGGTGACCTTCAGCACACTCAGCAGGATCCTGAACTCCACAATTTTGTGGTCCTCCTATGATGTCATACCCTTCTGAGTGGGCATGGAGCTCCAGTTCCTCCTGTTTGTTACCTAGACTGTGTGCATTCGTGTACATACGCTTGAGGTGTTTACTCTTTTGTTTCACCTCTTGGGAGACAGTTAAGGAACCTTTATCACCACACTGCTTGGCCTGACTTACTCCCCCGTTGGATGTGCTGGTGTGAGTGTTTTCACCATGGATCCCACCTCCCAAGTCCTTTAGTTTAAAGCCCACCTCACCAAATTAGCCAGCCTACTGCTGAAGATTCCCTTACCCCTTTTAGACAGATGGATTCCATCCCTCCCTAGCATGTTGTCGTCATTGTCATAAAAGCCAAACCCCTCACGGTGGCACCAACCACGTAGCCAGGAGTTAATATACATTATGTGCCTGTTTCTGGCTGCTCCCTTCCCTCGAACTGGCAAAATGGAAGAGAAGATCACTTGGGCACCAATGTTTTTAACTAGCTCCCCCAGGGCTCAAAATGTTCCTTGATATTACCCAGGTTATAGCTCTCAGTGTCATTCATGCCTACATGAAATAGTAATAGCGGATAGTAGTCTGTTTTCCTGATGAGTTGTGGCACCCTCTCAGCAACGTGTCGGACCTTGGCTCCTGGGAGGCAGCATGCCTCTTGTGACTCCCTGTCAAGTCGGCAGATGGGTGCCTCAGTGCCCTTCAACAAGCAGTCACCCACCACAAGCACTCGTCATTTCTTTTTATGATGTCCACTGTGTGATGCTGGTACAGTTTCCCCTTGTGGGGGACTTTGCAGACCTTGCTTGTGGGTGTCCTCAGTAGTTAAGGCTTCATATCTGTTTCTGATTGTGATGGTGGAGGGTGCAGGCTGATGTGGAATCCTGCTCTTGTGAGTCACCAGGGTCCACGGTGACTCATTCTCAGTGGTGTCTGCCACAGGAACATGATTCTGAAGCCACCTGTCTATCTCTGCCTCAGCTCCTCTAATACTGTGCAGCCTCTTAACCATTTCCTGCAGTTCAGCGACCTGACGTAACAGGTCGTCAACCTGTGCGCACCTTGTGCAGGTACTTACCTTTTCCTCAGGAGAGGGGTTTGGGCAGTTGTCACAACCCACTGCCTGTACTGGTGTGTCCTTTCTTACCAGACCCATCTGGGTGGATGAGTCTGATATCTCAGAGGCTTTTGCTGAACGAACAGTGGTTTTAGCTCTGAGGCGAGTGCCCACCATTTCACCCAAGGCTGAAGCACTTGCCTGAGCTGTGGACCTACAAGTGGGCTGCAGCATCCCTCCTGCTTGCCCTGCCTGCGCGAACTGCCGTGCAAACTGCCGTGCCACGCCCTTCCGACGCACCACGCCCTGTTTGCCTGTCCTGTTTGCCGCGCTCCTGGTCACTCGTGCTCCCTAAGGGCCGTTTCTCCTGCCATTGCTTCTGGCAATTCCCCACACCGCATCAGCTGCACATCAGCCTCACTTGCAAGAGCTGCCGGGTCCTGCCGGGTCCCTCTGCTCACCCCCAGGCTTCTCGGGTACGAGGAACTGCTTTGCCTGCCCTGATCTAGCGCTGAGCCACGGGACTCGCCCTTGCTGCCACTGTGCTCCTCGCCAACTGAGTGCTGCTGCTGGCAGTTAAGCCCTGTTTAAATATCCTGCTGCTGCTTCTGGCAATGCCCCACGCTGCGTCAGCTGCACGTCAGCTTCCAATATATCTGTGCAAACAGTTGCAGATATATAAGAGCTTGATCTTCCCAGATTCACTTGGGAATCACTCAGCCACTTCAGAACCATATTCAAATCTGGATAGTAAGTTCTCTTGGATATCCCTCCAGCTGAAAAGAATGGAAAGATTACTTTGTGCTTCCTATTTACAACACTGCTGTGGTTCTTCATCACTGTATTAGAATAAACTTATTTAATTGGCTCTCTTCCACGTTATGTGTACGGTTTATCAATAACTTCCTTGACAGGAAGAAGTGTCAAATACTGTAGCAAACAAGACTAAGACTGACTTTGAAGTCTAAGCTTGTAACAATTGTCAATACAGCTTTGAAAACCTGATAGCATTGAAGAGTCATAGTACAAGAGGTTACAGAAATCAGAGGGTTGTGACCAAAGGCGCAGAGTCTGGTTGGAGGCATGTAACTAGTGGTGTTCCCCAGGGGTCTGTGCTGGGACCAGTCCTGTTCAACATAGTCATCAATGGCCTGGGCAAAGGGACAGAGTGTAGCCTCAGCAAGTTTGCTGATGAGACCAAGCTGGGAGGAGTAGCTGATACACCAGAAGGCTGTGCTGCCATCCAGCGAGGCCTGGACACGCTGGAGAGCTGGGCCGAAGGGAACCTCATGAAAGTCAACAAAAGCAAGTGTAAGGTCCTGAGCCTGGGGAGAAACAACCCCATGTACCAGCACAGGTTGGGGGTTGACCTGCTGGAAAGCAGCTCTGCTGAGAAGGACCTGGGAGTGCTGGTGGGCAGCAAGCTGACCCCGAGCCAGCACTGTGCCCTTGTGGCCAAGGAAGGCAAAGGTATCCTGGGCTGCATTAAAAGGAGTGCGGCAAGCAGGTCGAGGGAAGTTATCAACCCCCTCTACTCTGCCCTAGTGAGGCCACATCTGGAGTGCTGTGACCAGTTCTCGGCTCCCCCAGTTTATAAAAGACAGGGAAGTGCTTGGGCAAGTCCAGCGGAGAGCTACCAAGATAATCAGGGGACTGGAGCATCTGCCTTATGAGGAAAGGCTGAGAGACCTGGGTTTGTTCAGCCTGGGGAAGAGAAGACTGAGGGGGGATCTTATCAGTACTTATGAATATCTAAAGGGTGGGTGTCAAGAGATGGGGCCAGGCTCTTTTCAGTGGTGCCCAACAACAGGCCAAGGGGCAATGGGCACAAGGTGGAACACAGGAAGTTCCAGCTGAATATGAGGAAAAAGCTTCTTTCCTGTGCGGGTGCCAGAGCAGGGGCACAGGCTGCCCAGGGAGGGTGGGGAGTCCCTTCCCTGGAGACATTCAAAACCCACCTGGGCACATTCCTGTGCCCCCTGCTCTGGGTGTGCCTGCTCAAGCAGGGGGGTGGACAAGATGATCTCCAGAGGTCCCTTCCAACCCCTACCATTCTGTGATTATGTGATTCTGTGATAGTACTGATTCTGAAGACTTTATTACAATTTCCAATTATAAGACTGCAAGCACATTTTGCTATTTGAGACTCTTCTCTCTCACTGTAGGGAAAATTTGCTTCCAGATAAACAGTCATTATCACACACCTCTCAGTATGCTGCCTGGCTACAGAAATGTGTTTTGCATATTTTTTTACTCACTTTAAACTTGTATATTTGGATTTTATTTTTTTTCTTTCTTCGATAACCTTTCTATGTTTGGGGTATATTTTCTAAAATATTAAGAGCTTTTATCATCAGTTCTGTGCTGGAATCTTTTGAATTAATGAGCCTATCCAGTTCCCTTTCAGTTCTGACTGGCAAGTTTAGAAACTGATCTTTAAAATACTCCTTAGTTATTTATTTTAGGATTTTCTCTTTCTTCCAAAGCTGCACATTTAAGCCTAAGAGAGTAATCACTGGATACTTATAAGATTTTTATCTCCTCCATAAGCAGCGCAAAGGCATTCAAGAGTAGCATGATACAGACCACATCTCTTCCTTTCAGCAAGACAAGTTACACAGAGGCTCTCCATGAGCTTTGAGACTATCAAACCTGTGCCTACTGACAGAATATAAATAATATCAGTTCCTATATTTGTTGATTCTGAGCTTGATACAAGAGTTCTGACTGCATTTATAAAAGAGATATGTTATCCAAGAAACTTTCAGAGGGAGTGGGATTAAAAATAAATCCACATCAGTGAGATACCTCATAAGTATAAATACCTTGTAGGATTATGGGATGAGTAGGTAACATAGCTTGAAACATTATTTTTAATTTTTGGGGTTTTTTTTAAAGGTTGTGAATAGCAACATTATTACCAGAAAATTTGTCAGAAAAATTTTCATCAAAATTTTAATAGATATCTTTATCCCTACTTGGCAGGAAAATGGAAGGAAATAAATCATTAATTTCAAAAAACTCCCATGATTTCTGAAATTAACAGTTGTGAAAAGAATAAATACATGGAAGTCTTTTAATTTTCCCATCATATTCTAGTAACAAAATAATCTGAGCCCTTGGTTTATGAGGTATTTCTCTTTTCATATATTTAATTTACTATTGGTCTTCATGGCTCTTTCACTGAACATCCTTTCTATTTATTTAGGAAAGAATTTATTTAGAAAAAAACCTCTTTCCTTGCAGTGTATAAACCAGTACTTTTATTTTCTCCTGACATACTGTAATACTGGCACGTTTTGTAATAATGTACATTTTCTTTATAAGCCAGCTCATTTTCTATTCTGTATCAGCTTGTTTTTCTGGCATTCAAACCTACCTAAACTTTATGTAAATCAGTCCTACTGCCAAAAGTCTTTTTAATTAAGTTGTACTTCTGTAGTTTAACTCAAGGGCAACAGGCAAATAATATTCTCTTCTCAGTCATTTATTCACTGAGGAAGAAAAGAATGAAGAAGAAAACCCCTATAAATATTTATTAGATAGCAGCTTTTTGGAACAGCTCTATTTTGAGCCAATCATTGGGAATGCCACAGATCTGACACTAATCTAGTAGTTGGCGAATTTTTTAAACAGTAAAAATCTCCTATTGCAGCAGGTTGTGCTAAACAATGACGATAGTGAAACTTTCTTACCAGCAGTAAAACACTGGGGCATCATTTCTTCTTCATGTTAGAGAGGTCATTTCCTCCGTTTGGTTAGTTCAAGTTCAGGAAACTAAAAAGAAACAACCCCCAACCACCTAAATTTGAAAAAGGAAACAAAATAAAGATCTAGACCACTTAAGTATGAAAAGCTATAAATAAGCAGAGAGCTCTCCCTCTCTAACTTGGCATCAGACTGGAAATCCATCTCCAAATCCTGGCTTCTGTCTGACCTTCGTGGCACAACAGAGGGCCTTTAAGCTAAGGGACCAGTAGAACATTAAGCCTCACTGTGTGTACAAGGCAAGGTGGCACTTACACCTTTCACACATACTAAACACACGGCTCATATCAGGGTCATGTTAGCTCTAGATATTAAGAATGAAGTTGTTCTATGCACAGACCATTTCAAATAAGTATTATTAACTGCAAGATATTATTTTACGTTGAGAAAGTGCCTCGATGCCTCAAGTTGCGCCAGGGGAAGTTTAGACTGAATATTAGGAAAAATTTCTTTAATGAAAGGGTTGTCAAGAATAGGAACGGGCTGCCCAGAGAAGTGGTTATGGTGCCTCCCCCAGAGATATTTAAAAGACATGTAGATGTGGCACATAGGGACATGGTTTAGTGGTGGACTTGGCAGTGTTAGGTTTATGGTTGAAGATCTTAAAGGTCTTTTCCAACATGAATGATTCTATGATTCAATAAAAGCATTCATTTTACTGGAGGGAATATATTTCATCTCACACTTAGCTTTTCTTTTTGTTGTATAAGATTATCTCAGGTCCTTATCTAATCAATTTACTATACTACTATTACTCTATTTATTATAAAGACCCTAATTTTTCACTGACAAAGAATTGAATCTTAAAACAAAAAATACATGAAACAATTAAGCATTTGCTAAAGTGGAGGTGAATATTTTGAGCAAAAGATCAGACAAAGGACCTAAATATTTGGCTCTGCTTATAAAAGCCATGGTAAGAACAAAAAAAAAGAAAAAAAAAGTGGTTATTCTTTCAACAGGAAGTACTCCTACAGAAGTCGCTGCTAAATGACTTTTTTTGGTGCAAGAATTTTTCTGCTTTCATGAGACACTTTGATGAATAGTTGACAGAGAGATTCAAGGACTTTACAAATACACAAACCTCAAGAAGCCCAAAAAATAGATCAAAATAGCTGGAGACTGGAAAAATGTTAAGAAGGAATTCTCATGTCTTGTTCTTGCTCTAAAACAATTATCCATCAATGTGCATCCGCCTAGGTTCTTTGTGGGAGACAGCATAATAGGCTAGGTTTTTAACCATACAATATCAATATGGCTATTCTAATTTTCTTAACACCTAAATGCTGAATTCTCTAAGCTAGCTGAAAGATGACAGTACTAAGTTTCTGGTACTCAGTCACAGGATTTCTGTGAATGATCAAAGCATGTATGCAGTGCTGTCATCTATTCAAAAAAGGAGGGGAAAAAAAGAAAACATACAAGGTAACTGTTACTCTACTGGTAACGACTACAAAGGTTATTGCTACTACTTATAGGAAAAAATAAAAGCTATTAAACAAAATAAAAACAAGGCAAGTGTCATTAAATTAATTAATTCATATTATTGGAATTAAAAACTGCTTAAAGTAATATTTTGATTAAGAACACATAGCTCTTTAGTTGCAAATACAAAACTGACCCTCATCACTAGTAATATCCATGAAATAATGACTGACGTGTGAAGTAACATGATTACATAGAGAATCTGATTCCGTAAGTTAAACGTAAGAATGTACTCTCCTGAAAGAATTTATTTTTTTTTTTACAGGTATAAAAGGTAGAAATGAAAGCAATATGCAAAACTATTTTTGTAAAAACCTAGATGTATCTGTAAATATTTACATATATGCACTTTGGCAAATACTTCTGTAGAAATTAAAATTGGTTATAAATACAGTATGTTATTTCTATATATAATTCATAAATATATATAGAATATATATAGATGATGATTCTATCAAAGTTATTTTAAAAGCACGTTGAAAACACTCCTTACTGAGATCAAACCCTTGCACTTATCTCTGGTTTGAAAAATTTATTCCTTCAATTCTTTTTAACTGGCAAGATGTATCTCTAAGTCAGGTTCCTAGCGCAAATATATTTGTATTTACATGAACTTCAATCAAACTACTCAGTTACTTCAAATTACTTGTGCTTTCCCTGATGAAGCATTTGCCCAGCAGTAGAACAGATGCTTGGTTTTTCATGTTCTCATATATTGAATACTCCACTTAACTTCTGAACTGAAGTTGAAAAGGCATAATGACAAGGAGGCATTGTACTTAGTGAAGTTTATAGACTCCCACTAAACAGTGTGGGTTGAAGAGATGAATGGTCTACCCAGCCATGGCAATAGAAGGGCTATGTGTATATCTAGCGATGACTTCTTTGAGAGCTTAAAAAGTAGTGGTAGGAACAAATGTAGTGATCCTCATATTCCAAATAGAGTAAGTAATCAGACTGCTTTTACAGACACTGATTGTGTTCACAGAATGATGGGAGATTTTACAAAAGAGGCAGTTATATCAGGGTACTGAAAAAAAATAATAATAGCCTTTGAAGAAATACCTTTATTATTAATTTACCTCCTTCACCATGAGGACAAGGGCAAAAAGATTGCCTGAATTTCAATTAAAGCCCAGGATGACAGGTGTACTGGGCTGGGCATGGGCATGGCTGGTACTAAGGCTAGTACCGAGGCTGGTGATGATCATAAATACGGCTCCCCAAGCACTGGCTGGAAGGTGCAAGATGGGCACTCAGATGGGTCCTCACACAGCTTGCTCTCAAAGTTTAGCTGTCTACACAGAAGTCTGATACAACATTTCATGGCTGTACAGTGTAGAGCTGGCCTTGAACATGGGTAGCCAAAACTGGAGTGAAAAGTTAACTTCGTATTTTATTGAAAATAAGTTTTATATGCGTAAAAATATATAACATATTAGTATGTAATAATTACATTATTTGAAAAGAACATATTTTTAGCATTTTCTAATCCAAGTTATTCAAATTTTAAATTCAAAAGAAAAACTGTGATCTGGATTCTTAAACGGTTAATTTTCCAGACTGGTCTGACTTATTTTAGTTCCATGCTTGTAATTTTCCATGACAGTGGTTCACAGAATTTAGTTTTCCCTGATTCCTCATGGTTTATCTATGATTTTATCCTTTTGTGAATGATTTTGCCATTTCTTCTCCTTAATACAAGGTAACTTTTCACATTTTACTGGGAATTAAAATAATATTTTATTCTTTTGCAGTCTTTTACTGAGTTTTACTTGTCTGAGATAAAAACTATTTTGTTCTCTGGTGGGTTAATTATTTGTAAAAGACTGTAAATACTAAGACAAGTATGTCCCAAATTGACCTAGCTAAATGCAAAAAGAACTTCCCCAGAGAGGAGATATTTGAGTGGTTAGAGTATCTGTCACTGGTGCTTGGGCCTACTGCCCATGGCAATTAGCCCCAAGGTTTGATTTCTCCTTCTAAACAAGGCATACTAAGGTTAAATGCTGCACTGCTTACAACTTTTATTGGAAGAGTTAGTATTGTCTTCAGACAGCTTTGAGATTGCTTACAAACTGCACTCAACTATAAGCTTGTGCTAACACTGTCAAATCATCCGAATGTTTCTTTGAGAAGTTGAGTCCTGTCACCTGATAAATTCCATACCACTTGTTAACCTGTTAGTTAAATAAATGCTTGAGAGTATTCTGTCCAGAATTATTTAAGAAATAGGCACAGATATCTTTCAAGTTCCAAATCTGCAATCACTTTTTATTTAAGGTTATTAACTAAAAGGGGTAGGGTAAAATGGTTGCTTCTAGTTACATCTGTGACTATTGTGTTAAGTGCTGAAGGACTGAATAATTTTTCTAATTTACATGAAATCTTAATATTGAATATGATTGGCAAAAAGTGAAAATATTAGCTCATTTCATTGTGAAAAAAACCCCATAAGATTAATTAAAACTGCAGTGAATGTTTGTTTCTATTTTCATTTTTGTATAAAATAAGAAATTAATTTTTTCCTTTTTTTGTTTTATAATTATATTAAATATTTAAGAAGGCATCCTTTTTAAAGAACCAACTCAAAATATCCTTTATCTCCTGTGTCTTCCATTACGTCTCTGTTTTGTTGCATCAGCAATTGTGGTTATAATTTTAGTATATTATAATTGAAATTTGCATCAAGGGAGATATAAAGACATGACATTTTCTAAAAATTACACCAATCTGAAGGCAGAATGAAATACAATCAAAACAAACAACTTCATGTAATATTACTAACAAACAACTAAGTCCATAACAGAAAAATAACTTATAGTCTCACACAACTTCTACATTCATGTAATTACTTTTATTTCAATAAATTTACTATTGACTCACTTGGTATTGGTATTTTACAGTTTTTACTAGCATAATACTATTATTTATGTGCAGTGTCATCAGCCAAATTTATTACTAATAAGAAGCTATTAGAAATTACAGTCTAAGCAGAAAATGAACATAGCAATGAAAACTAATATGTAAAAACATTAAAAAAGGCATTATACCATGAAAACCACTCTTTAAGAGAAAGAAATTGAACATTGTTAGGCAGTTTCATAGCCTGTTGAGAATCAAAACATTTATTTCTTTTAAATGTTTGTAATATTTAAAAATTTTCTGCTTCTTCCAACTTTTTCTTCTCTAAGTGAATAGTTTCAAGAAAATTTGTGAACACATAATGTTATATGAGATGTAAATTTTCAAATACCTAATTTAAATCATTCTGATTTTAGATAACATTCATTTCTTCTTTCTTATGCAGAAAAATATGTTTGGGGAATCTTAAACTCTATATCAAAAACTGAAATTCTACTAATCGTACACAAGTATGCCCCAGAAAGGAGAAGCACAAAAGCTCTGAAGAGTTTAAAAAAACCCATACTCAAGGAAGCTATGATACAGGAGACATAAAATAGCAATATATATCATATTATATTGTGATTTTTCAAAAACTGTTTTTCAAAATTATTACTTAGACTTCCATGACTTCATTCCAAATATTCTGCTTTCTGTGTAAACCAAAGCAGGGTTAAAGAGAATTCTATCAACAACTGTTCAAATAAATCAATTTTCCTGGATAAAATATAAATCTTCAAGATCATTCATCTGTGAAGTTATTCATAGTTTCCATGATTAGTCCTATATAAATTCAATTAAATTTTACTTCAGGGTTATAAAATTTCAGTAATAATGCACTAAATGAAAGTGAATAATTATATTTTGACTAGGAATATATTAATAAGATTTTTTAAATGTTGAAAATAGGAGATGAGGGCACACCCATATAAAATACTTCCAGAGTAACACCAGATGTTGCAGTAAGTTATATGGTTTTGAAAAAGTTGGAATTTTTTTCCCTTGCGCTAGTGGTCATGAAAGCCAACCTAATATTAGCGACATTACTCTCTTGCAGATATGCTTTTTCAGATGAGACATAAAATCTAAATCCCACTGCTTATGATAATTAATTTTTATGAGTGATAAAAAGATAGCTTCTTTCAAATGAAAATCCATTCTGCTTTCATATAATTTCTTAAAAATCTCAGGATTATAACATAAAATTCATGGCCAAAAGACCTTTATAGTGTTCTGTGTGCTGATAATACTTGTGTTTGTCATTTCAGAGATGCTCTATTATGGTAGTGGATAGTTCTTACTATTTCTGCCCACACAGATATTTCCTGTTCTCTTGTATTACTTTCTAAAATCTTGGGTATGTCAAAAAATTTGCCATAGCTGAAGAAGCTACAACTCTTTCAAGGTATAGTGCATATAGAGCTTTTGCCATCATATAGTACAATAATAGCCATACGCTGGTGTCTCTGCATGGATAAATCCACCACTACTTCAGTCAGCCTGCTTTGAAGAAAGCAAGAAATAAATCAACAGCTCAGATTCTTTCTTGACTTCTATTAACTCAGGTAGATGAACAGAAGATCTTTGATAACAAAAGTTTAGAACTCAGTTGTGGGATGTACATTATGCTTTTAATTAGCTTTCTCTATTGGAAAAGTACACTTGTAAATAGGCTATGCTCATGAATAAAAACTTTTACATCACTGTACATTTAAAAAAGTTACTGTTTTATGCTAAAGACTACAAATGACCTCAAACTAAAACAACTTCACTTCTTCTGAATATTCGACCTGGACACGCTGGAGAGCTGGGCCGAGGGGAACCTCATGAAAGTCAACAAAAGCAAGTGCAAGGTCCTGAGCCTGGGGAGGAACAACCCCATGTACCAGCACAGGTTGGGGGTTGACCTGCTGGAAAGCAGCTCTGCTGAGAAGGACCTGGGAGTGCTGGTGGGCAGCAAGCTGACCCCGAGCCAGCACTGTGCCCTTGTGGCCAAGGAAGGCAAAGGTATCCTGGGCTGCATTAAAAGGAGTGTGGCAAGCAGGTCGAGGGAGGTTATCCTCCCCCTCTACTCTGCCCTAGTGAGGCCACATCTGGAGTGCTGTGACCAGTTCTCGGCTCCCCCAGTTTATAAAAGACAGGGAAGTGCTTGAGCAAGTCCAGCGGAGAGCTACCAAGATAATCAGGGGACTGGAGCATCTGCCTTATGAGGAAAGGCTGAGAGACCTGGGTTTGTTCAGCCTGGAGAAGAGAAGACTGAGGGGGGGTCTTATCAATGCTGTGCTGGTTTTGGCTGAGAAGGGGTTAATTCTCCTCACCATGGGGGGTTGACTACCTTTCCAGCTTTCCACACTCTGCCGCGTGGCGGGGGGGGGCTGGGAGGGGCAGGGCCATGGTGGGGGCGGCTGACCCCGACTGGCCAATGGCAGGTTCATTCCATACCATGTGACACCAGGACCAGGTGTTTCCTTCCCTTTGTTCTCACAATTTCAAAAGAACAAGTCATGCAAACTATAGCATTGAACTAAAAATATTTAAAATTGTAATATATATAAAATACTTTTCTCCCCATTAATTTTGAAAGTTATTAATGGTTTCTAATAGACTTCCATGGATTCATTCAAATGTTTTGTTTTCTGTGTACTTCAAAGCACCAATCTCTCATAAAAATGTAGATGCTGAAAGCTGTACAAGAACAAAGCAAGCATTTGCCTGAAGCATTGTTGATGATGTATGAATGTCACATTTTACCCTTAATACTCAAGTTGTGTATGCAAATATGGAAGTTCAAAATTTTAAAATATTATGGTTTATAGGATCTAGAATCACAAAGATATTATTTATACTTTACACTCTAATACTGAAATACTACCAGTATAACTTCACTTGTGCTACTGCTTACAGGTGCATCAATCTAGGTTTTGTAGCAGCATTTTCATAGCTATTTACAAGTCATATATGATCTACAACTGTTTAGCACTATAGAGGCATTTGGGCAAGATGAGAAAATTCTCGGTTTAGACTGCTAGAAACCAAAAATTTTCAGGATCAAGCTGCAGTTTAAGGTATTCAAAAGAATTTTTGTTTGTACTACAGTACCTTCCAAGATTAAGATGCAAGCAAACTAAAAAGAAAAGAAAGCCTGAGAGAAAAGGCAGTAGAGAAAGCAGCATACACATCATTATTCAGACACAGGAGAAAAATTTAAATTCCTGAAATAATAGCTAAAGTGTTTTTTCAGAAACCTTAGAAAATGTGCAGTCAAAAGATGTAACTGTTTTGAACCAATATATCCCATAAGAACATTTAAAACATGGAAGTGTTTATAGCTAATGTTGTTTCACTTCCTAGAGATCAACTGAATTTTCAGTAGAGCAAATATTCCCTTGCCCCACATTTCAGGCAAGTGTCAAAATTTCTAGACTTAATTTTTCAATCTTTCCTCTTTCTGAATGAATATTTCAATGTGTTATCCAACATAAAATAACAAAAGACATTTAGTAAACTCTTCCACAGAATTCCCTGTGTCTGAATTCTTGGAATGTTTTCCTATGATACAGATCCCAGTCTCCACTCTAGTGAAAATTCAAATGGCTATATACAAAGCAGTGGTGAAATAGCATTGACATAAAAAACTAATGACAAATCCGCTACGAAATACTGTATTCATTTGAAGTCGTCCCCCCACACTCCCCTCCCCCCCACTGAGACCACAACTTTCAGTCATTCGATTGCGTTAGATGAAATTTAACAGATGTTAAGTGTGTCAAAATCCACAACTAAACAATCACCTAAACCTTAATTTCATGACGTTTGTCTTATTTTGTCCCCAGCATTCGCTGACTCTAGCAAGCAACAAACTAAATACATAAAATTATCTTAGGAAAAATTAAACTGTCCTGAGGCATCTCCTAGGCTTTGAACAAGGTTCATTGTATCTCTATTGACATCAGTTAGTGTTTAAAGATTTTAGGAGGATGTTAAAAAAGCTCATAAAATCACAGTCATTATAGTCTGGGGGAAAGTTGTGTGGTTTTAAAGCAGAGCACTAAGTTTCTGTATTTGAATGTTGGGCTTATTTTTTTTATCTCATACTACTTATAGAAGGCCCATTACTTTATTGTGGAGGAGATAGAAAATAGAGTGTACAGCCAAGGGACCTACAAGTGCCACTTTACTAGGCATACACCATTCAACCAGGAACACTAAAGGGATTAAGAAGACAGCTTTGTATTTTCTCAGAGGTACAGTAACAGAAGCACCACACTGGATTGTATGACAGTTACTATGGTAACTATTCCTTCTTTTCCTACCACTAAACCACATATTTGCTGGCAGAACAAACCACGTAATTCAAAAGCATGTGAGACAAAGGTTATCATGGAATCCTTTCAGTCTGACAACGTTTTCAATTTGCTAAATCGAAAGATTGTCTATTTTGAATGCTTAAGCCTCTAAACTGGGTTATTTTAAGCCCTTGCATGCAAAAGAATTATATCAGATTCTTTTGCTAGGCCTTGTGCAAAAAAAGAGTAGAGACAATTCCTAAGAGTGCCATGAACTAGTTAGAAAAAGGAACAAGATAGTAGCCCATAATGAAATGATGGAATACTGCAAGACCAAGATCTTGACAGAATTATCCTTATCTAATAAGGATATTTAATAATCCTTAAATAAAACAGAAATATATGAAGGCTGTTAAGCAGCAGAGATGGAGGTTAAGGGAATACTGTTTCAAAAATTAGGTCAAAGTTGTTAGAATGCACATATGTCTGAGGTGACAGTTAGGAATTAGACATAAATTCTACCCAAATGGAGCAATCATCTGACTGGATTAAAGATATCAAGTGACACAGGAATTACAACAACAACAATATCCTAGATAAGTAAGGATATTGTGCTTATAGTTTATATATAATAATGAGGGACAGGGATGGAATGATAAAAAAAGCAAGAGACAGGAATTTAGAGGCACATTTTTTAGAGTCATAATTTAACAAACAACTTTGAATCAGTGAGCACCCTAAGTTTGCCTCCCTTGGCAAACTGCTTCTACTCCAAGCATTCAATTTCATCACTGAAAACTGGTAAGTTCCTGACTGTGACCACAACTGTCCTGAGGAAAAACAGAGGTGGGACTTAAATGGTAAAACATACTAAAACCTTTATGCTTATTTTTCAGATGTTCTGTTTGATTCTTCCCCCCCTACCCCAAAAAATTTTTTCTTTGAAGGACTTGACGTTTCAGTGATTCTTCATTAAATACTCATTTAAAGAAGTGAAGAAAAACCACAGGAACTCCACCTTAACTGATTTTTTTTTCTATTAGCTTGATTTAGAGAAACATGTAAACTGTTCATTCATATTATGGTAGCAAGGGTTCTTTATTCTAATTCTGTAAATTACACATTCTTGCATTAAAACATTTCAGCAATATAAACCTTATATATGCAGAACCCATATCAATAGGGCTAAAATTATTTTAAGCTGAGGATAATGAGAACCATAATTTTAAATATGTCTTCTAAATTCCATTCTCTAGCCAAAATTATATACATTTGAGGCATCCCTCAACTGGCACTAGGTTGAGTCTAGAAGTGTTAGCATTGCACTATAGATAAGTTGATAGGTCCCAACTATCAGCCAGCCAGAATACCTCCCTGGTGGAGAGAGGAATAAAAGTAATTAAAAGAACTAATAACACTCCATTACCATTCAAAGTGCCAAGATCTTCAGAATCCACATCATGCATATATATGGCAATTGTTTAGAAGGGAAATGAGTTTGTATGGAAAAGAAAAGAATGAAACCAACAGACCATGAAAACTTAGTCAGGACAAGTCCTTTATCTCTTTTGAAATGCCTGTGGCATTTTATCAAGAGAGAGCCTGCCAACCACGTAAGAAACAGCACATCTTTCTACTAAACCAGAGCTCCAAATGCAAAGCCTAGCCTTGAAAAATACTTTATGCAGTGACAGAACTTAATGAAGGAACAAAGTCCTAAAACAAAAGATGGATTACACAAAGTCAGCAGAAGTATAATTTCTATTTTATTTCACCACTGTTTACATTACCAAATATGAGAACAACACAGATTAATGATCACATATGTATGGAATATGAATAGATATTGCAGATTTGATTAGCACATGGGTTTTCAGCTCTTAGATGCTGCTCATCAGCAGAATGTCTGAAGTATTCTTCAATTTTTGGTAATAGAAGGCCAAATAACTTACAGCTTTGGACAATATATTTGCCAAACATACTAATAGGGTAATTTGACATCTCAGCTTATTCATTATCATTATATAATGTCATAAATATGATTTATGTACAAAGTACTTATATTTCTTGAACACACATAGCTTCATTTTTTTTAACCTGATTGATAATGCAAGAATGAACACAGTAGGCTGGACACCCAATTGTTATGTTATCAAACTGCTGTGGTTTCATAGACAGATGAGCGTTTATGCATGCAAATAGCATGGTATATATCTAAATATGTCCATATTTCTTTACAATTCCTGCAACTGTCTTGTTGTTACAGTCTAAACCTCTATGGTAAGCAGCTGACCAGGCAAAAACCAAGATAAACTGTCTGTCTTCTTACAGATGAGCTTGATTGGGTATATGTTCAGCCATTAAAAGAAAGCTGAGCAGAAGCATGTAGTGCTGCTTAACAAGACCTCACAAAATTTGCCAATCAGACATCAAGGTGCTTTGGGAACCTGGGAGTTGCAGAGTTCGATTCAGCTATCTTTATTTCCAACTTTTTACAGATTTTCTGTTCCAGGTCTCACTTTAAGGCTTGTAATGACCCTGCTTACTTTAGGGAATTACAATCCCCAAAGGGGATTTTCCTCTCCAGTGTGTTACATTCCTTTCCTTAATTATCTCTTTGAAGAAATCTTTAACACAGTGGAAGCTACACTTCTCTTTCCATGTTTTTTGTTCAGTCATAGGTTACTACACTAAAGGTTGCTTATAACTGTCGCTCTGATCAGATCAAACAAAAAATGTTGTTATCGTAGTTTAGGAAGTATAGTTCACTGCATTTCTGGTCCTACAGGTATACATTCATAATGTGAGTGTTTCTGTCCACAGATGTTGGACAGACTTAAATATTAAAAGATAGAAGATTCAGTAATATAGACTTGGGGGGGGGAGGGGCAGTGTTTCAGATTTTTTCCTATAAATCACATATTTCTGAAATGCTGAGTTAAAAATAACTTTGTGTAAGAGTTCTGTGCTTCTACTGTTTCCAACATTTTATTCTGTCAGCTGCAGTGACTTGAATTAAAGGTATCTTTATCAGAATTATGGAACTTGACCCAGCTGTTGTAATTCTGTCAGTTTGCATATAGTCTCCAAGTAAGCACCACATTTTAGTAAATTGTTTGTATGTGTTAATGCAACATATTAGCTCCACAGATACCCCTGTGTCAAATAGGCAAACATACATCCCCTGAAGTAACAGAGCAGCTCTTTATTCCTGCAGAAACATCCCTGTCTTCCCTTTATAACAACTGTGGTTCATTCTGATTTTGGAACTGGAAAACAACATAAATTTTATTCCTAATAAACATCAAAGGATCAACTATTTCAATTCCAGCCCCAGTTCCTCTTCTTTGTCACATACCTTTTTGCGTATACACTTTGGTGACTTTCAGAGAGAAAATATGTGACTCTTCACTGAAAAATGAGATTTTTCTTCACTACGTTGTGTTTAATACTGATTTGTGAATTAGAAGGTCTGCCAAAGATACTAAAAAAAGTTTGATCTAAAAATCACATCTTTCCCTTTTTTAGAAGAAAAGGTAGGATTAGTGATATAACTATTCTTTGAGTCATTTTATTTTATTCACATTTAGTCTAAAAATGACACTTAATAAAAGAAGAGTATCAATTTTTTTGCAACCACTGTTTTGACCACTGCTGTTGATATCAAGTAGGTTGGAAGGTAAAATTTACGTAACTTTAAATGCATATTTTACAAGAGATTTATAGTCCCAGTCCAATGAAGATATAAACATGTATCAGATGTGGACCTAGCTTGCCAAGAAGAATCCAGGATAACCTGTTTGACATTGGATTTCCTTCTAGAGTGCATGAGAAGAGGCTGGATCTTTAAAATTATCTCAAGCAGTTCAGTGACCAACTACAGATGGCATGTTCCAGTATTGTGAAATGGAAGACTGGATACAGGACTTCTAAATCAAGCTCTTTCCTAACCTAACTAAAGACTACATGGAAAAAGCATCCTTCAGAAAAGATGCACGAGCAATCTTTTTCTTTATTTTTTTTTGTAAGAGAGAATAAGCAGTGTTCTTTCAAAGCTGGAGGAGAGGTAGTCTCTCAGTTCTTTAGTTCTGGAGCATCTCAAAAATAGTGGGGGGAAAAAAATTATGTAAACAGATCTGCAACCACACCCTCCCAGATTAATTCCCTGATGAGGGGTTGCAGATATTCGTTAACAGCAAGTACATTTCCTTTTACCCTGACTCTCTGTAAGTACTCATAAAAAGGTCATTACAGAGTGAAAAAACCTCCCCAAAAAACAAACAAAAAACAAAGAAACAAACAACAAAAACAACAGAAAGACCACCAAACAAACCAAAACAAACAACAACAACCAACCAAACAAACCAACCAACCAACCAACACGGAGTTGTAACTAGTTGCTTTGTACTTACTTGGAAAAGTATGCATTTAGGTTAAAATGTTTGCTATTAGAACTGTTTCTGTAAGTTCTATCTAGTATCTATCTAGTATCTCTTTCATATCAATCAGTTGTGTGAAGCAGGACTCTGAGGTTCAATTATGTCCAACTGAGGGACATAATTTTGAAGCTAACTTTGTTATAGAAAGCTGTAACGCCAAATGACTCAACTTGCTTGGCTTCCAAGTAAAAGCCAGAAAATAAGATTGTAATAAAATATAAGGAGAAATACAATTCCTCAAAGTAACTTTCCACAAAATTGTCAGCAAGGGTGACAAATTTCAAAAGCATAAAACTCTTCTTCTAAAAATAGGAAGTATTAATAAGAAAGGATTTTCTTCTTTCAGAAAATTCAGTTTCTGGAATATAGTAGAATTATGCTTATGCACATTCATGACATCATTTGTTCAATAACTTGTACTATTTTAAAAACATATGTATTACATGCATTTGAACATTAGAATAACTTACCAATTTTATTCTTTAAGGCTGTATCTAAGCCATGCCTTAAAAACTACAGATATCTTTTAAAGTATTCTCCAGATACATAGAAGGGGGGTGGGGATGGGTGGAGGGGGTGGGGGGAAAGAAAGAAGAAGAAGAAAAATCAGAAGGAAGATTGAAAGCTGGTAAGTCAAAGAACACCTACCAATGTTCTTTACCCTGTGGAAATTTTTTCCTTCTTGAAGAATATTGATAATCAATCCCCTTTCATTTCTGAAAATAAGCCTATAGCTTCAAATAAATAAATAAATAAATAAATAAATAAATAAATGGATAGATAGATAGATAGATAGATAGAGAGATAGAGAGATAGAGAGATAGAGAGATAGAGAGATAGAGAGATAGAGAGATAGAGAGATAGAGAGATAGAGAGATAGATAGAGAGATAAATAAATAAATAAATAAAGTCCAACCCAATTATTTTTTCAGGAAAAGTCTGAAGAACATTCAAGACACAGGAAAGCAAATGGTTATTCAAAGCATTAATCAGGATGAGCCTTTACAAAAGGGTACTTTTCCAACAGAAGTTTATAAATTTGGATCTAATTGTAGTTACTGACTGTAATTCAATTTAGTCTTTTATTTATTTTCTTCAGAACTGCCAATTTACCTTCTTTTTTTATGGAGAAATACATATTTAAATTAAACTGCTAATCAGGAAAATTTTTGCAAATATAGGATGCAGCATTTGGTAAGAACAAAACTTTTTGATCCCACATGATTTGGTACAAAAGACTCTGCCTAACATGGAATATGAAAGAGAATTTATCTTCAGCCAGAAAGAGTGATCTAACTACAGAACTGTCATACTAGCATGTACACTTTCAAAAAGGAGAAGCCAAGGTGTTCAATACCAGAGTTCAAATCACTTTCTCAGCCCGGCTATGTGTTCTGCCTGCCTGGCTGGCTGCTCGGAGGAGGGATTGTCTAGGAGTGTTTCTCAGTCTTCCATTCACACACCTTTTTTGGTGAACATTTTCACCATTTCACCCTGATGAACAAGGTAATTTGAGATCCTAGAAAATTCCAGGGAAGGGAAAATGATCTTTTAAGCCTCTTTTAGTTTTAGCGTTTCCTAGATCTCTTCTTTTAGTTGCAAAATTGCTTACCTAACACAGCTAACATCTACATTACAAATGGGATTTTTAAACCTATTTACTGTGCAGAGCATGTTTTTAACTTTTGAAAAACTGTAATTGCAATGACACAAAACATACTTACACATGTAACTATGTAAGACTGCTATTCAAAGAATGCTTAGTATCCTGAACGAGACCAATTAAAATTTGATTAGAAATAAGTAAACCAATCTGAACTAAATAGAGAAGAACCAGGGTTAGAACCAAAGTATTTTATGAAAAATGTAACTTCTTAATTGAAAAATTATCCATGACGCAATATGTAAGCCCAACTACCTTTCCTACTTCAAACAAAAAGGTTCAATCAGGCAAGTCTGGATATTTTCATAGCCATGGTTTTGTCGATCTCACAGTTTTTTGCTGGTTTGTGTCTCTTTTTAGTCTCTATTCTGACTGAAAAGAATAATAATGTTTACTTTTTTCTTTCAAAATAAAGTTTCAAACATGGACACCAGTGCCCTCAGTTCTATGAGTAATTTAATATCAGATAACATATATGTTCTAATCTTTTTGGTACTTCATTCACTTTGAATGTTAAGTTTCATATAAAGTATCTTTGGATTTGGACTTAAGCAATCAAAGAGACCACACACAAAATTCAAAAAAAGGACAAAAATAGACAATTATAACATACAGAGAGATGGCAAGAATACAGCCTACGGTACCTTTAAGTCCCTAAGAAGGTAGAAATAAGATGCTTGTCAGAAGAATTCTCACATTTCTTTTAGGGTTGTCATTGCTGGTCAGGATGCTGCAAAGTGCTGAAAGAAATGTATTCAAACTTATGACCCATAGCAAAAATAAAGAAACAAAAAAGATTAAAGACGTATTTTAAAAATTATCTTACATGCTGTCTGCTTGTCTCAAAAATCCTTACATACCCATACCCTTCCTCCATTTTTCATGTTTTATTTAAAATGGTATCACATACATAGTTCTCACATGAGTTTTTGCACTGGTGCAAAAGTGAAAAACTTCTCTTACTAAGTGCAATTTCTGACCAATTGGCCATGAAGCATGTGTTGCCTGTATATCCTTATGGCATATTCAGAAAATAACAAAATCCTCTTGCTTAGCAGATGTTACATTTTTTCCTTTTTCTCATAGAAGAATCATCTTCGAATATAATTGATACACACCTTCTTGAGATTTGCACTCTGTACTTAATATTTTTAACTTTGGTTTCCATCACAAGGCTTAAGAGAGAGGTCTGTGGTCATCTATGTCTTTTCATAGTGATCACAGCAGATAGTGACTGAATAACTTCATCAACGAGCAAGATTTCCTTGCCAAATTGTTCATGTGTGTATGATTAAAATAGCATCCCTAGCTACTCTACCTTCAAATTCAAACAAAAACTTCTGAAGATTTAAGATGATCTTTCCCAAACTGACCAATATCTTGCAATACTATAAATAAATTGCAGTCTAGTAAAACCTCAGTGGAACGCTGATGTGTGGATAACATTGCCAATGTTAACGGTGTTCTATTATTCTGCTTTCTTAATTACGAAGGACAGTCTTTGTTGGAAGGCCCAGCTGGAACTCAGCTTTAATTATATTTTTTCTTCAGTGGAGAAACGAAATACTACATTTTCCACAGTCTAAGTGGTCTGACAGAACAGATCCAGAAGTTTTTGAAATATTGGCTATTTTGAAAGCAAAGCAAAGAAAGGAAAATCTGCTGCTGTTTTGAAATTTGGACATTCTGATAGCAAAAGTGACATTAAAGAGCAACCATTTTGATTACTTGCTTTACTAAAGTTTGACTCATGTGCAAGGCCCTCCACAATCTTTTTTCCACTGAGAAACCACATTTTCCAGCCTCTATGAAGTTTAATGAAAGACATGTCGTTTCTAAAAAAATTTTGGCTGTAGTCTGCCACTATTAACACCTCAGAACAAAAATAATATAACCTGTTTGTTTTGGGAACAATACCTTTTTTTTTTTTTTCTCGTTTTGAGATCTTCCCTGTTGTCAGTACATGTGGAACAATAGGGAAAAGAACCTTTTAGAGTTGGATGAAGGAATGGTTCAAGGGATGAAGAATTGAATAAACAGCATCCTCTGCTTGTCCTCCACATCTTCTGCTACTGTGAGAAATTAAATTCCTTGGTAGAAGACAGCCCCAGCACTTTCTTAAATGAAAATTGCAAGGCTTAGCCAGGATCCCCCAATAACCACCATTAGCTATCAAAAGCTCAAAATCAGTGTTGATTTTAATAAGTTACTTGCTAAGACATATCTGAAAAATCCCACAGAACATCTAGTTGTATCTCCCCCTTTAGATATGTTTAAATACTTTTAACTCTTGCCCCTTGATATTTGGTGTATATAGATGAAGTATATTAATGCAATCAGTAAAGCACAAGCAGTATAATTGGACTGAGAATGTACTAAAAAATTACTAAAGGAGAATTGAGTCTTTATTCCTTATTAGGTAAATCAGCACTATTTCTCCCCTATATTCAGCTAAACCAGAGCTGTAACCCATATCTCCTGATTGATAGGGAAAAAGATGTAAGATTCAGAGCTTAAAATCTTCATCAGAAGTCACAACACCCTGCACTAACTCAGTTTTGAATAACACAATTAACATCTGAAGAGCTAAGGCACTGTCTTTCACTGAGGCCTACTCTGTGTTTAGGAACCTTATTTCCTTCAAGAATGTAAGCCTTAAGATCTCCATGTACAGCAGTAGGGATAACAGCGTTTCTCTGCCCCAGAGGGTTAGCATGAAGATAAATACTCAGAAACTAAGGTAATGGAAGACAGATAAGTACTTCAAAATAGATTTTTTTTTTCTGGTGAATGAAGACCTTGCTTGTTCTTTGTTCTTGAATTCGTTGTCACAAGCAGACTCTTTCTTATCATATACCTATTTGCATGTATAAACAAGTTCTTTCAGTTCATTTCCACACAAATTCTGCAATGAATGAGACAAGGGTGCTGCCAATAACCCTGTCAATATCTTATAGCTTATGTACAAGGAGGGAGGGAAATATAGGTTATATGGACAATAACAGAAGTTTTGTTCCTTCATTCAAAGTTCTTTATTTCAACCTTACAATAATTTCTTAAAGTTTTAGTTCCATGCAGTTATGTTATATATAGGCAATTATCATAGATAACTCATTTTTAACTTACCAATGTGAAAATTAAGGATGTTCCCCAAATTTCACTGTATTAGTAAACTGGAGGTTACATTTTTGCTAATAACTGATTTGTGTAATTAAGGATTTCAAAAGCTTTTCTTTCCTTTGAAAACACATATTTGAAAATATTATGAGTTTGCAAACGAAATTAAATGTAAAAATTATTGATGTCTCTCCCTATGAAATTATGAAAAGCAAGTGATTTGAGCAGGAAGTGTGTCCTTCGAGTCATGTTCTTACTGCACAGCACATAGGTGTGGGAATAGTTGGCATCACATTATCCTACATTGGATTGAGCATTACCTGCACAGGTGGATGACACAGGTAAAACCATAAGGTGGCCCGTGGTGTGTACCCTCTCTCTTGAGTAACAGGACACTTACTCCTAATGGCTGAGATACTGGTCCGTACAGGTGGGGAGGAGGACATATCCTCTTCGAGTTGCTGAACCTTCCGGGACAGTTTCTCCACAGCAGAGACAAGGGAAGAAGAGATATTTGCTTCATAATCCCAGAGTCTGTCATTCACATCCCCCACCGCTGGTGTCTTGTCTTCTCTCCAGGACATCACTGCCAATGAGTTTGCATACGAAGATGGTGCGCTCCATACAAACTTCTGTCGCATGGGTTGTGTACACTGGGCTTCATCTGGATTTTTGGGTGACTCTTCATCATCCAGGTCACCATAAATCACCTTAAGCATGGCTAGTTCCCTCAAGTACTGGATACCTTTCTCCATGGTGGTCCATTTTCCTGGGCATTATATAACATCTTCCTTGGAGGGATACCTTTCTTTTCACACAGGACAGGCATTTCCTCCAAAGGCTGAGGGCTTGTGTCCCTTTTCCAATTGCTTTGTCAATGCCCCCTTCCCTAGAGAGGGTTCCCAGTTGTTTGGCTTCTTTTCTTTCTAATTCCAGGCTACTGGCCCCATTACCCCGTCATCCCAACATGATATTCTTAAATTGCTTACTAACCTTAGATAAAACTGAAACAATATTCTCAAACAATACTAATAGAAATATCTTAACTACCCAAGGATGTTCAAAAGGCTGAAAAGTTGTTGTAATGAAGGAGGAGACATCATAGAAGTAGCAAAGGTGCCATTCTGTACTTCTGCCACAAAAAACCTCTCAGAGGGGAGGTATAATTACTAGTTGTGTCCATGAGGTGGTACCCAAAGCACAGTAACAGCTTCAATACAAACCTCAAATACCAGATAAAGCTTAAGGCCAGTGTCTTAATAACAACTCTCCCAGGCAAAAGATCACTAATCACTGCAAAGAACAGCAAAGCAAACTGCAAAAACCAACACTAATTTTTAACATGTACAGCAAAAACAAGAACACAGTGCAGATCAGATAAACTAATATTGAGTCAAAGGACGGGTCAATCCTTTGACTAGCAACTGCTATTATCTCAAACCCTTTGTGCCCCGTGTTGGGTGCCAAAAAGGACTGTTGTGGTTAGCCCCAGTCGGCAACTAAGCAGCACACAGTTGCTCACTCACTCCCCCACCACAGTGGGATGGGGGAGAGAATTGAAAGAGCAAAAGGAAAAAAACTCATGGGTTGTGATAAGAACAGCTTAATAATTAAAATAAAATAGTACTAGTAATAATGTTAATAATAACAAGATGATGATGATGATGATGATGATGATAAAAATGATAATAATATAATGAAAAGCAAAATAATGAGAGAGAGAAATTAAATCCGGGGAAAAAAATATATGCAACCACTCACCACCCACTGACCAATGTCACCAGCCACCACCACCACCAAACTTTGCTGACAGCGACACAAGGACCAACAAACAGTTCCATGTAAATAATTGAAAAAACTTCCAGGCTGACAGAATACCTCATGGATTTCATTCTATTAGAATCCTAGGAGCTGCACCTGTTATAAGAATTAGTGGTGCTGATATGGTACAAACGGTCTGACACTGTGGGATTTGTTAAATAGGGCTAATGAAGGACTTATTGCTTGAAAAGTGTTATACAGGGAATAGACTATAGTGAAGTTTAAAAAAACTTCCACACAATGATTATGAAAATATTTTTGAACAGAGCCCTCAGAGAATCAGTTTGGGTTACAGCACATATTTAATTTTGTACAATAACAAAACACAAAGCAGTAAATTAATGCTTACCAGTCCCCAAACACATTTTTGCTATCTAGACAAAGTCACCCTGAAAGAGGATGCAGCCCCAGTTAGAGCAAATCAGGTCATTTATAGTGAATGAGATTTCAGTAGTTGCAGTGTATAATCCTATTTTGTTAGCCATCCTCTTACTTCTAAATTATGCTTCCTTACACCACAACTTTATTTTTGCAAATTATGTTGTCCAGCCAGTTCTAAAATTAAATTTGTGGTAGTTAACATCTGGTTCTCTGTCACTTCCTTTGCTCTGATCTTGTCCTTTTCTGAAGTTCTGACTGACTTAACCAGTTACATGCAAACCAATGTACAGTCAAGTTTTCACTAAAGAAAGCACCCAACACCATAGCAGTTTTTTGTATTGTGTACATCAGTGTGTGCATATTTGGAAGTCAAGGTGGCAAAAGCTAGAGATACATGCCATGAATATATATGGGGCTACACATTTTAGCCCTTCTGCCAGACAAAAAATCTAAACAACCAAAAATTCAAAACACCTCCAACAACAAAAAAAACCATTAGCAAATGAGTCATGAAAATCTGATACTATGTTTTCAAAAAAGGTCTTGCATCCATGGTCCAAACACACTTTCTTCATCTTATGTGCTTAGCAGTGAATGACAGCAGCATCTCTGTGCTATACCAGTGCCTAGCTGCCAAGGTGGTCCACAGGGACTAGGGACAGCAGGGCATAGAATTAATCTCTGCCAGTTTGTTCCGTCTGAATCCTTGGCCCAGAATGCTTGCTTCCTTGTGTGGTCTGGTGTGCTTTTTATCCTTTGAGTACAGTAACAAGAAGAATCTTTCAGTTAAAGTTATGTATACTCCTCCCCACCCTACAAAAAAAAGTATATGACATTCTGGCAAGTACAAAGAGTGTTCTTGATTAAGTGATTAATAACAGCATGTATAAAAAACTTCATGTATACAAGCAGACATACTGGAGAGGCAAACTACTGAATAAACATTTTTCAGAGAAGTAACAAAATTATTTGGATCTGGCATGCATCATTGCTGCTGCTTTATGCCAGGATTTACCAAAAGGAGACTTGAATAGTTCCCCGGGGCCATCAGTCCCTTCCCCAGCAATGCCACAGCAAGACCAGTCCCCAGCTCCCCATAGCCCTACCTGGGCATAGACCTAACCGAGCCATGCCCACCCACAGGCCTACATCCTGGCCCAGACTCTACCCATTCCCATGGAGCTGCCTGATGCCTGAGGCTGGGGCTGCCCTGATGCCTCCTCGCTGCCTGCTCCTGTCTGGGGTGGTGGATGGGCCCTGGCTGCCAGACCCACCACTGCCACCCACCATGGGGAGCCCCCTCGGTTTCCTGGTACACCATCCCTAAGGGGGCAGCTGGCCCTTGTTGCTCCCTGATATGTACAGCGTGAACTTCAGTTTTCTCTTCCACCACTGGCATTTCTTAAATCCACTCAGTGCACTGAATTATGGCTGTTGGAATCCTCCTTTCTTTTTGAACTTTTGCAAATTTTGTGTTTACTTTCTCTTACTCTACTGGAATAATCACAGGTTGCTCTAGACAATGGGCATGCATGACTAAGTGCAGTGCACACATGGGTACTCCACAGTTCCCATTCGAGTGATATCCAAGTGCAAGGACCAAAATTTCTGTGCTCAACTGCTGCTTTTGCAGCTGCTTTTGCAGCTGCTTTTGCACCTGAATGTTATCAGGTGATACAGGAGAATTAATTAGAACATGGACTAAAAAAACTATGAGCCTGAACTACTGTTTAAATTAATTATTTATTTGTAGAGATCTATTAGTTATCCATAGGTATATAAGTTGGTTAATTGTAAATGTAGGTTTATAAAAGAAGATTCCCATTAATGATGCTATATGCTTACTGGGCTTACAGTGACTGACAAAAATTGTTCTCTCTTTTATGACAGAAAAGTAGCTCATGAAAGAGCTATTCTTTTCACCCTGTTCTTCAGTGGTAACTCTGGCATATTCCTCACACTTCTGGCTTCTATTCCTCAAGAAGATACTCTGATCCAAGGTTTTATGGTGCTTTCCACCCCTTACTTCGAGGCCAGGTTTGGGAGAAGTGACTAATACTACCCCATTGCTGTGTCCAGGCAGGATAAAAACTTCACAGCTCTATTGAATTATTTCCTATAATTTTCTCCTAACAGTAGTTTCCAAAATTCCAGTTAAGATCCATCATTTTGGGTCTACACTTCAACAATGTATTCCCTTTACTTTCTATTTATATTCCTCTAAACAAGATACTTCCCGAAATTGTTATTCTATTCTAACAATTAGGAATGATTCTTCCATGCTTTGGGATTCAGTTTATGGGTCTTCCCATGTTGCTATTTCCAGGTTCTTACTACACTAAAAAAAAAGCATTGTTAATTTTAATGACATCACAAATTCCAGAGATCTAGAAACAATTCTCAAATGCAAAGAAAACAAGTGTTTTGAATGTTGAGTATTTGAGATGGATATTTAGTTACCCTAAATACTTTTTGGTTCTGTTTTCCTTCACAAGTACCTCCAACAGTCTCACCTATTCCTATTATTTCTCTTTCTGAGAAGGGGTTTATTGCCTGATACGGTCTTCCTTCTGTCATGCCTAAACCTCTTGAATAATTACAGACTACTAGGCAAAAATGTTTCTTAAAGGAATTTGTATCAAGCTAGAAGACAGTCTTAAAGTGTTTAACACATGTTCTCTGTGCATACATATCCATGAATATGTAAATACATGACTATTACATTATGTGTAATAATGAAGTGTTAATTTCCTGATGGAGGCAATTAATTCTATTTAATAACACTGCTTTCTCAAAACAAAGTAACATTTTCTTTCAAGCAGGTGGAATTTTAAAGCTCCAATGCTTTTTCTATAAGTGTATGTATGTTCTTAGCTTAAAAATGAAACATGCTGTGCCACTGTTAGAATGACCTATGCTATGGCATCTGAAAACCTCATCTACACATGTATTTATTTTCTAGCATTAAGATGGAATAAGCGGTGCAGAATGTATGCTATAAATTCTAGTACTGTTCTTTTAAGAATAACTTCCAGAGAATGTCTCCGTATTTTGAATACAGGCAGTATGAACGGTATTTAAAAAAAAAAAACAAAAAACAAACAAACAAAAAAAACCCCAAACAATCCAAAAACAAAGAAACAAAAAAACCACCACCCTTTCTTATCTGGAGAGTACAGAACAATCACATCAGTGTAATTTAAATCATGATGCCGGATTTAATTTTTTTGGCATGTTTGTCTTTGGTTGTCACTTAAACAATTTAATCTTAGTTCCTACTGTCTCACTCAAAGTGAGTGTTCAAAGTAAAAGGAAGCATCCTGAACACTAGGTAGAAACTGACTCTAGGCACAATGAAGAGAGTAAAGTACAATATGCAACATAAGTAAAATATCCCATATGTGAGAAAGGACATAACAAGAAGGTATATATATGTATCCCAGTTATGGATGTCATTCCTGATCAACTACATTACTAAAAACACCCAGCAGCACCTCTGTGGTTGAGAAAGAACGCTAATTTTTCCTTTGCTACTCATCAGTTTTGATTACTGAAGGCTTCACAATATGTAAAGTACAATTTTACCTTATAACCGATTTAAATAAACTAGAAATTTAAAGAGAAATGTGTGGTTTTCTCTGTTTTCTGCTCAACTTCCCACACAAAAAGGTGATTGATACTGCATTGTGAAGTCAGAAAAACCTTAAGCAAAAATGAGATATATGTGATACCTTCTTTATATGAAGACATAACATTTTAGAGTGGATTGATTTAGGGACGAGGACTTGTAACCTGTGAAAGGGAATATGTTATAAAAGGAAGACTGGGACAAGTAGAGGTTAGTGAAGCTGACAGATATATAACTAGGGTAAGTTTTAGCCTGGAAAACAAAACACCTAAGACAGAACAAAATCCTCAGGCAGTCTTGAGTGAAAAAAATTGTTGATATTTTGAAAAATGTTGAAACAGAACAGGTCTCAGAACAAGTCAAGTTTATATGAGTATGATCCCAGCTGCTTATAATCTGCTTTTATACAAACTGGTTAAAAGTAACCTGGTGATGTATGCATCATTTACCATGAACTCTTACCAAGTCACTGCATAGAACCTTTACTGCTTCAACTTCACTTCACTGCAAAACACATATTGTTGGGGAAAAAAAGCCTATCTGAGGTTTTTTATTTTGTTTTGTTTCAAGAGAAAACTAAGTGAACTGAAGGACATCCAAAAGCAATGATATCTCTCAGTGGTTTAATATGAAGGCATTAGACATATTATACCATGAAATATGACAACTGCCTAAATCAGCAAACTCCAACAATTGATGATACTCTGATATGCTCTGTAGAAAAACATATTCTGAGTTCAATCCTTGGGGAGAAAATAGCAAGATAATATCTAACTAAATGACACCAATAACACCTGAATTCAAGGTTTCTCACACAGAGGAAGGAGTTTCAGAAGATAAAAGCCTTTTTCACTTCAGTTATGTAAGACTAGATAGGACCCATTTCTCTCAACTTCTTGAATTGGAAAAAAAAAAACCACCCTAAAACAGGTTTCGTTATGTGAGGCTTGCTAACAGACAAGTTCTTCAGGGTATTCTTTTATTGTGAAATGATATGACTGTTATAGGGAGATTGCCTCACTGATTGGCATTTCATTCAGAGGGAAATATTTTTATTAATAACTTAAATTTTAAATTTTCTGGTGCTCTTGTATTTGTCAGGGCTTACGTACTGATCTGATACTTTCATTCATATCAGTGGGCTGAATACAAGTTTAAGAGGTACAAAAATTGCATCTCTTTAATAATTCTCACAATGATAAAGTACTTGTAAAGGAGTGTTAGCCTGTAGCTATAAATGTGAAAAAGCGGGAAGAGAGCTACTTAGTCTTTCCCAACACTGGACTGTTATTTTAATAGTCTCACTGCTAACACTTAAAGCTGCTGTACTAATTTAATTTTCCATCTTACTGTATAGATTTTGGAGAAATATTGTCAGTGAAAATGAGCTCCTGGATCACTGTTCAGTGAAGAGGTGGCTCAGCTGGACAGATATGGAATGTGAAGAGGTGATAAGATGGCCATGAGATGGAGGTGTTCAGTTCAAATTCAAAAAACAGCTGCTCAGAAAATTTTGGTTGAGAAATAAAGCTAGTTACAACCTAATTCTGACCTAAGGTGCAAGCACCTGCCTTTCTGTACAGAATTCTTCTTGGAGCTTTCCTTTCAAATCACCATATTTTGCTTGCCAGTATGTTTGTTCTCTTAAATGTATGACTTTATTTTAGACATATGACTTTCAGACAATGAAATACTGGAAAAACTCTATTTTTTTTCCTTAAATGCTAGCTTTCAGAATGGATGTTATTGTAATAGTAAAAGTATATCATGACACAAATAGTATATTGTAATACGCTTTATATTAAAACAAAGTATACTACCATATCAATGACCAAAGAAAACCCAAACTGTCTTAAAAGGACTAAAAGTATGTAACGGAATAGAATAATTGCATTGTGTTAATCCGCTAAGTCTCATGTCTGACTTGACAAGGGAAACTTCTATTACCTATAAAACAGATTACAAGGAGAAAAAGAGACAGAGATTTAGAAATAGACAATTTTGACTTTGCATATCTTCAAAGTGGACTTAGAACATATTAGAATACAGGCCAAATTACCCTTCATTTATTGAATTTGCAAATTAAACATACAATTTAATTTATAAAATTTTATAAAATAAAATTTCCAATTATTTTACAAAATTTGGAATTAATATGAAATATTACACCATCTAAAATATTTATATTTTCTTTACAATTAATTAGTTAATTAACAAAGATAAGTTGATCTTCCCTTCAAACCAGGAAAGTGCATAATTTTAAAAATAGTAAAAGACCGCCTCCTAGAACCATCAAATAAACTCCACATGACTGATTGTCAGTTGCTTAAGCACAGACCTACTGTATTGAAAATGTAAACTAGGACCTGTGACCTATAAAAATAGCTAAAGAAATAAACATATTCCTCAGGAATATTAGGCTTTCAGGATTTGGGGTCTACATCGGAACATTTGAGGCTGTTTTTGTGTCCTATAGGATAAAAATCCCTACTGAATTAAGGGAGAGATTCCTTCTGCAGCTACTGTAATCATGTACTGTAGGGGCAGAAGTACTTAATTCTGTAGATTGTATCCCACACAAGCAGGACAGAATTGCAGACCTTTTCTGTAAGCTGTAACTCAGCCTGAGATGTACCGTTGCTCTGTCTGTCACATGGGACAACCAGTCTGACCCCCGTCATAGCACAACTTAGCATGCCTGGCTGGCCCTGTACCAGGTTTACTACTGACTCTTCCCTAGCAGCAAGCTTTTTGGAGTCCTAATTCTTTTTGTGTTCTCAGCATTACAGAAAAAAAGCAGCTTTATCAGCACCAGTTACTAATAAGACCCAGTGTTTCATAATTGTGATGGACTAAAAGAGACTACAAATGAAACGTTTTGGGGAAAATAGCTTTTCTTCAGTATTGACATTTTTGGGAAGCAAAGGATTAATTTATGAGAAAAAATCCTTACTTTTTTAATGAGAATTCCCCTTTATCAAAATTACTACAGTGAATTAAAGGAACTATAGTTCTAGATTCTGTGTGACTCCCTTTCTCAGACTTTCTCTGACATGTTGCATGGCTTCTAGTAAATAATTGACCCACTGACATTTTTCATACATGCTCTTACTGTCCTAAAAACTCTTAAAGTTTAATTTGAGAGTCAAACAATTTTTTCTTCACTTTCAGTATTCAAAATGTCTTGAGATCTTTATTTGATCATTGCAAGTATAAAATGGTGAGAATTCCAATGGCCTCCACATTCCACTTGCTAATTAAATATTATTTGAATGGATAATATAGAGGTTTCACCATATCTGAACAATTATCAGATGTAGACACGTCCCGAATTATAACCCAGTTCTGAAAATTTACATCAAGGTGTTAACACTTTACTACACTCTAGAAATATAAAGTCTTCAATCCAATGGAGAGGGTATTTTTGTAAGAACTCTTTTTACGAAAAAGAGATAATGTCAATGGCATGAAAATGGATTTAAACAATTTAGTAGAAATTAACTTTTTTTTGGCATGGGCCAAAAGATGAAGAAGTCATCTTCAAAGAAGAAAACGGTAGTGAAATGATATTTTCCAAGCTTCTGAAGCTCTAAATCCTCCTCAAACCCCAGGATATATCACAGACATACAAATTAAAAGGTTAAATCTCCTTCAGAAAAGCTAACTTTATTGAGATACTAGAATACATTCTGAAAGACTTGCAAGGATAACTATAAGAATGGGAAAAAAACTTTTTTGTTAAAGATAGTCAGATTTAGTGGCAGCCATGATGAAAAAAATACACGAGCAACAACCAGTGTGAGGGAAATCAGGAAAAGAGAAAACTACCATATCTCACCAGCTCTCTGTAAGCTTAGGAAGAGGGATTGGCCTTCAATAAATCCTGAAACATAAAACAAATCTTCTGAAACTGAAGCAAAGTAGACCACTTTCAGAAAGCCAGTTTATTCAACCAAATCTATGAACAGGAACTTCAGTGTTTGTCTTTTCATCTCATTAGAGAAAATTATATTTCTAATTTGAAAAAGAATTAACAAGCAGACCTAATAGTAGTAAAAAGCATATTTTTTTTTTGTTTGACAAAAAGGTCACTTATTCCTGAGTTTTTCTCACTTCAATTTTTTTCCACCTACAACATCTAAAGAAAGCTGTGAACTTTGCTGTTGAAATGCCGCTGCTTGTAAGAAGTAGCATTTCTATGTGGTACTATGCTTCTGTGCCTTTGGCAAAGGAAATCTTTATCAGACTAATCTACTTTTGTTAATCTAGATTTAATTTCCTACAGTTGTCTGTATGTGTGCAGATTTGCAATTACTTTCTTGTTTTCTGATGTGTTACCTTGGTTAATATAAACATGTATGTCATATCAATGAGTTCTCAGTTATCAGGTGATCATGCAATAGCAGGAGAGACGTGCCAAATTATTATTATTTTCACATGAAAGAAATAATAGTTCCTGCTGAAGAACATGTATTTCTTCTCATTGCTAGTGTAAGCCTAAACTAATCTACAGAGTATGAAGAATTATAAAAAAGAGAAGAAAAAATGAACAGTAATGGTGAAAGAATAAAAGAGATGAGTGTGCCTGTATGTGTGTAAACATACACATGTGAAAAGATTAAACTGATCTCTGACTAATGTATATTGTCCACAGGTGCTTAATTGTTCTTGCAATGGTACTTAAGCAATGAGATTTTGAGCAGAATTTGCAAAAAGGAAATGTAGAATGTCATAACATTAAATTATCCGTTTCCTCTTGTCCTAAATTATATGTTTTTATTATACCTTTCATATCATCTTTTTTCCTCAGATAAGTAAATATTCAGTGATGTTTCATCCTTCTTTATTAATATTAGCATAATTAGTCAATTGATTGTGGACTGGCCCACGTGCTTGTGGGGAGAAGTGCTCTGCAGGTGCTGGAACCACTTGAGCTATGCAAGGGCTGTGCTCCAGTAAGTGTGTCGTGGTTTATCCCCAGCCGGCAACTCAGCCCCACCCAGCCACTCGCTCACTCCCCCACTGGTGGGATGAGGGAGAGAATCAGAAGGATAAAAGGGAGAAAACTCATGGGTTGAGATAAGAATACTTTAATAATTAAAATGAAACAACAATAATAACCACTACAACAACTACAATCACATAATGAAAAGGAAAAGAACAAGAGAGAGGGAAAACCCTTGGGGAGGTGGGAAAGGGGAATAAACAACCAAAACAAAAAAGTGATGCAACTGCTCGTCACCCACCAATGGATGCCACCAGTCCCCAAACCACAGTTGCTGCTACCCATGGCCAACTCCCCCCAGTTCATATACTGGGCATGACGTCATATGATAGGGAATATCCCTTTGGCTAGTTTGGATCAGCTGTCTTGCCTGCTGCCCCTCCCCTCCCAGCTTCTTGTACACCTGGTAGAGCATGGGAATCTGGAAAAGTCCTCGACTAGTATAACAACTACTTAAGGACACTTAGCCACTATGTAACAACTAAAACATCTGTGTGCCATCGGCACTATTCTCATACCAAATCCAAAACGCAGCACTGTACCAGCTACAGTGAAGAAAATTAACTCTATCCCAGCCAAAATCAGCACAATATGCATGGAACAGACCTCTATCAGGCTCCATATTTCAAACTGATTTTGAACACTGCTTAGCTGTGAGATTAAGCAATCTAAAAAAATAACTTGAATGGGAGAGTAGAGCAGTTAAAATTCCTGTGAAAGCTGTTAACATTCACATAGAGAAAATATAAGCCATAGATCATTTTGCACTCCCAAACAACAGACAAGAACTTAATCCTTGTTTTGACAGTAACTAATTCTGAAGTACTTCATGAAACCTACTTCAATAGGGTTTGGTTATTTTAACTAAAGGAATCTTAAGAATGAAGCTATATCAAAGAACACTGCATGCCATATAAATATAAAGCATAGAATTTGTATACTTTTAAACAATAGAGAGCTGAACAAAGTGAAGACTATGGAACTGATTGAATTAAGGCTGAAAAATGTGTCGTACAAATTCTGGAGTGATAGTAATCTCTGATTTAAAAAGTAATTACAGCTTAGTTCATTTGGGAGTAATAATAATGAAAAAAAAAAAACCGAAAACAAGAACAAAACAATGACAACAACAAAAAAAAATCAAACAAAATATAAATTGGGAAAGGAGTGTAACAAGCAGTTTAGCTCTTGACAGGCTGCCTACTGACAAATGGTCTAATACATTTTTACACAGAAACAGTCAGAATGAGTTAAGCTCAGAAGTGGATTTTGCTCAGTATACTATTTCCAGTAGTGGGCAACAGTGGATGCCTATGGAAGAGTACAGGAACACAGAACCATACAGTAACGCTCACGCAGACTGCTCTCCCAGCCTTCAACAGCTTGAGGTTTTCTGAGTTAGAACTGGTGTTTTTTAATGAGCCTCAGTGGATTTTATGCATCAACTTGTTTCTTTTCTAATCCAAGAAAAATTTAATGTCCACAACACTCTAGGAAACTCCACATCTTATTGTAGAAGAACTATTGGCTTTGGTGGGGGATTTTTTGTTGTTTGTTTGATTATTTGGGGGTTTCACATTTTCCAACTGCTAGCTCAACCTTCTGCTAGAAGAGAATGTCATTAATTGATCCTCATTTCCTTCCTAATTTTTCACTGATAATTTTTGAGATCTCTATCTAATCTTACTTTAGTTATTTGTTTTTCAAGCTTAATTTAGTAGTCTATTTTGTCATGCCTCATACAGAAAACTTTCCAACCTCTGATCATCCTTGCCACTCTCTCATGAGTGATTTCCAGGCCTAGCCTTCTGAGGTGGAAAAACCAAAGCTGTGCTCAGCATTCAAGACAGAGATACAACTTGATTTTATATACATTTGTTTTCGTTTTTGTTCTCTCTTTCTTCCCTAAAATTCTATCCATAATAAAGATAACATTTTAAAGTAGTGAACACTGTCAAAATGTTTTGGAACCCATGGAAAGAACTAAGGATGTACAATACAGTGAAAACCAATAATTTTCACATAATCATAGTCTGATCTAGCAGCCAGTACCAGCAGCCAAAAAGCAAAGTAGCACAACACAGATAGGTTTCAAGTTTTTGATGCTAACATCACTAATTGTAAAGGATCCTATATTTAAAAGGGGAGAAAAAGTTGTCTAAAGGAAGCACTGAGGAAAGTACAATGTTCTAAAATAGTCCAAAAAGGTACTAGTAGAAAAAGATTGCAATTTATGCATAACAACTGAATTTTTGTTACATGCTACATCCAAGATGGTGATGGACCACAACTGAGGAAGTGTCATTGTAAAATAGTTTCTGTACAATTCAGAAATACAGTCTTGGATTCATCTTGCCAAATGTAATGGTCTACATAGTAGAGTTGTGGTTTAACCCTAGTCAGAAACTAAGCACCACAAAGCCTTTTCCTTAATTCCGCCCGCCCTCCATGCCGCTGGTGGGACAGGGGAGACAATCAGAAGAGTAAAAGTGAGAAAACTTGTGGGTGGAGATAAGAATAGTTTAATGATTGAAATAAAGTAAAATAGTAATAGTGGTAGTAATAGTAATAATAAACAAAGCAAGTGATGCAATATACAGTTGCTCACCACCCACCAAACAATGCCCAGCCAGTCCCGATCAGTGATTGCTAACCCCCGGCCACCCACCTCAGCTTATATACTGAGCATAATGTCATCTTAATAGAGACATTTTTGATTCATATTTACAAGAATTGAGTAACGAACACTATGACCAGGACCAGAGGGGCCCTGCCTCCAGCCGGGTGGAGGAAAGGGATAACCGGGCTTACTGGACTGTGTGGATCCGATGGCCTGGTACATCTGACCCACAGGAGTATAAAGCTTTAGTGGACACCAGCGCACAGTGCACCTTAATGCCATCAAGCTATAAAGGGGCAGAACCCATCAGTATTGCTGGAGTGACAGGGGGATCCCAAGAGCTAACTGTATTGGAGGCCGAAGTGAGCCTCACTGGCAATGAGTGGCAGAAGCACCCCATTGTGACTGGCCCAGAGGCTCCATGCATCCTTGGCATAGACTACCTCAGGAGAGGGTATTTCAAGGACCCAGAAGGGTACAGGTGGGCTTTTGGTGTAGCTGCCTTGGAGACGGAGGAAACTAAACAGCTGTCTACCTTGCCTGGCCTCTCGAAGGACCCTTCTCTTGTGGGGTTGCTGAGGCTCAAAGGAAAACAGGTGCCAATCACTACCACAACAGTGCACTGGTGGCAATATCGCACCAACTGAGACTCCCTGATCCCTATCCATGAGCTCATTCACCGACTGGAGAGCCAAGGAGTCATCAGCAATACTCACTCACCTTTTAACAGTCCCATATGGCCCGTGCAAAAGTCCAATGGAGAGTGGAGACTAACAGTTGACTATCGTGGCCTGAATGAAGTCACTCCACCATTGAGTGCTGCTGTGACAGACATGCTAGAACTTCAATATGAACTGGAGTCCAAGGCAGCCAAGTGGTGTGCCACAATTGATATTGCTAATGCATTCTTCTCAATCCCTCTGGCATCAGAGTGCAGGCCACAGTTTGCTTTTACTTGGAGGTGGGTCCAGTACACCTGGAATCGACTGCCCCAGGGGTGGAAACACAGTCCTACCATTTGCCATGGACTGATTCAGATTGTACTGGAACAGGGAGAAGCTCCAGAACACCTTCAATACATTGATGACATCATTGTGTGGGGCAACGCAGCGGAAGACGTTTTTGAGAAAGGAGAGAAAATAGTCCAAATCCTTCTGAAAGCTGGTTTTTCCATAAAACAAAGTAAGGTGAAGGGACCTGCACAAGAGATCCAGTTCTTAGGAATCAAACGGCAAGGTGGACGTCGTCAGATTCCAATGGATGTGATCAACAAAATAGCAGCCATGTCTCCACCAACCAGAAAAAGGTAAACACAAGCTTTCTTGGGTGTTGTGGGTTTTTGGAGAATGCATTTTCCAATTTATAATCTGATCATAAACCCTCTCTATCAAGTGACCCAGAAGATGAATGATTTCAAATGGGCCCATGAGCAACAACAGGCCTTTGAACAGATTAAGCGGGAGATAGTTCATGCAGTAGCTCTTGGGCCAGTCCGGGCAGGACAAGATGTAAAAAATGTGCTCTACACTGCTTCCTGGAGCCTCTGGCAGAAAGCACCAAACGACACTCAAGGTGACCCCTAGGGTTTTGGAGTCAAGGATATGGAGGATCCAAGGCCCACTATACTCCAGCTGGGAAAGAGATATTAGAAGCATATGATGGGGTTCAATCTGCTTCAGAAGTGGTTGGTTCTGAAGCGCACCTCCTCTTGGCACCTCGACTGCTGGTGCTGGGCTCGATGTCCAAAGGAAGAATCCCCTCTACATGTCATACAACTGATGTTCCGTGGATTAAATGGGTCACACTGATCACCCAGCAGGCTCGAGTAGGAAACCCCTGTCGCCAGGAATCTTGGAAGTGATTATGGACTGGCCAGAAGGCAAAGATTTTGAATTATCACCAGAAGAGGAGGTGACACATGCTGAAGAAGCCCCACTGTATAACAAACTGCCAGAAGATGAGAAGCAATACACCCTGTTCACTGATGGGTCCTGTCACCTTGTGGGAAAGCACCGGAGATGGAAGGCTGCTGTATGGAGTCCTATATGGCAAGCCACAGAAACTGCTGAAGGAGAAGGTGAATCGAGCCAGTTTGCAGAGGTAAAGGCCATCCAGCTGGCCTTAGACATTGCTGAACGGGAAAAGTGGCCAGTGCTCTGTCTCTATACTGACTCCTGGATGGTGGCAGATGCCCTGTGGGGCTGGCTGCAGCAGTGGAAGCAAAGCAACTGGCAGCGCAGAGGCAAACCCATCTGGGCTGCCACATTGTGGCAAGATATTGCTGCCCGGGTAGAGAACCTGGTTGTAAAGGTACGGCATGTGGATGCTCACGTCCCCAAGAGTCGGGCCACTGAAGAACATTGGAACAACCAGCAGGTGGATCAGGCTGCCAAGATTGAAGTGACTGAGGTGGATCTGGACTGGCAACATGAGGGTGAACTGTTTCTAGCTCGGTGGGCCCATGACACCCCAGGCCATCAAGGGAGAGATGCAACATACAGGTGGGCTCGTGATTGAGTAGTGGACTTGACCATGGATGTTATTGCGCAGGTTATCCACGAATGTGAAACGTGAGCTGCAATCAAGCAAGCGAAGCGGGTAAAGCCTCTGTGGTATGGGGGACGATGGCTGACATTTTTACTTACTGTAGAGGGGGATAAAGTCCCTGTAGTGCACGTAAAAAGTATGCTGGGGAAGACAGTCTGGGCTATTCCTGCCTTGGGCAAAGGCAAACCTGTCCATGAGATTGCTTTTGCTCAAGGGCCTGTGTGCACTTGGTAGGTGATGTGAAGGGATGGGGAATTATCATGGTTTAACCCCAGTCAGCAACTAAGCACCACACAGCCACTCACTCACTATCCCCGCAGTGGGACGGGGGAGAGAATCAGAAAAGTAAAAGTGAGCAAATTCGTGGGTTGAGATAAGTACAGTTTAAAAATTGAAATAAAGTAAAATACTAGTAGTAATGGTAGTTTTAATAATCATATACAAAGTGAATGATGCACGATACAATTGCTCGCCAGCTGATGCTCAGCCCGTTGCCTGAGCAGGTATTTTCATCTGAGCAAGTCAGCATACATTTAATCTATACTTTTTTTCTGAACTACACCTGGGATAGAATACTGGATGCTAAGGTAATTTGTGCAAAATTGTCCTCAGGAGCAGTCTGGCCTTCTCCACAGCCATTGCTTTGTAGCATAAGAGTCTTCTGCTGGATCCAAAAAGTAACCTTGTAAACATGAGACACAAGTACTATTTCTGAAGTTGTTTTCAGTTGAAAGAACCTGTAATAATAGGAGGACATGTCACAGCCCATCAAAAATAACTTTATGACTTCATACTTTGAGGCTGTATGAAGCTGTGAGCATCTGAGAGTCAGTGACCTCCCTAGACAGTGTTGAAGAGTGATGTTGGATGGACACATCCATACTTGGTATACATCCATAGTGTCTGAAGTCAGATGAAAAAATGCAGGTACCACCAAGCTTCTCTATTACTCCCCTCCTCAGCAGGACAGGGGAGAAGATGAGATGGAAAAAAACTGTTGTGGGTCAAGATAAAGGCAGTTTAATAAAAGCAGAAACAAAGGCCATGCACAGAAGAAGGAAAACAAAGATTTTATTCTCTGCTTCCCATCAGCAGCTTACATCCAGCCACTTCCCAGGAAGGACAGCTTCAGTATGCATAGCAGTTGTTCCAGAAGACAAATGTCACAAATAACTAATGCCCCCTCTTCCCCCTCCCCTCCCCCATCCCTTCTCTTAGCTTTTGTTGTTGAAGGGACATCATATGGTATGGAACATCCCTTTGGTCAGTTGGGGTTAGCTGTCCTGGCTGTGTCCCCTCCCAAGATCTTGCCCATCCGCTGCCTACTGGTGAGGGGGGAAATGTTGGAGAGACAGCCTTGATGCTGTGGGAGCACTGCTCAGCAGTCGCCAAAACACTGGCCTGTTATCAACACCTTTCTAGTTACAAATACAAAACACAGCACTGTGAAGACTGCTATGGGGAAAATTAACTTCATCTCAGCCAGACCCAACAGACTTCCTAAGGGAATTATTTTACTATCTTCAGAATGAAACCTGAGAGTAAATTATCTTGGCCCAGACTGAAGCAAGACAGAAATGGGGAGTAAGACAGATTTATAAAATAAGACTTTGACAATTGAAAGAACTAGAATTTTAGGTAAGTTCTTAATATCAGAAATATCCTAAAGTATTCCCTAAAGTGTCAGATGAATTGTTCCCTAGAAGTGGCTCTTTTCTTCCTGAACTGTGTTTTGAGTCTAAGGTGAGTAGCTCAGATGTAATGTTTAACACTAAGCAAGGTGAATTCCTTCTGTACTTTTTACTCCCTGACCACTATCCTGAGCAATAAATTGGTGATAAAGAAATTATTATCTCCTGAAAACAGGACATTGATATCAGAATTTGTTCTATATGTACTGCTTTTAAATGCAAGAACAATACCAATAATCTCTACCTTGTAATCTTTTAACATTTTATTAAAAAATATTGTAGAGGTAATTTTATAGATTTTACTCCCACTAGTTTTGTAAGAAACATCAGAAAACTCTAATTATAATTCTGAATACTGGACACTCGCAGCAAACAGAAAATTACAATCTGTCTCTTAATGGGAAAAAATGTTCACATCCAGTTCTGCCACCATAAATGGCTAATTTAGAATCACATAAATTTTTTTTCAGTTCAACTAATTAATTATTCTGAAGGGAATCATGGTGCTTTCTTTAATCCCCAGAGGAACTGAGTTAAGAAAGGCACTAATATAGCCTTTTTTGCCAGCAAAGCTCAGAGAGGTAAAAAATCACAGCAGGCTAAGTCTGAGCCCAAGCATTTGTTGCTGTCAGAAATGGGACTACTGCCTCCTGCATATTATGAGTTGGAAAGACAACTGCAAGACCACGGTAGTAGATAGTGTCTCAAGCAAAAAGCAAGATTTTCAGTAATCTTGTTATTACAGAGTATTTAAAGCTCTTTATTACATCAAAAATGATTGCTTAAGTATTATTTATGTTATATTTGGTTGGAGAAGTGTAGGGGAATAGACAGGGATCGGGCTGTGACGGAAAGATAGACTCCTCCCCATAGGAGTGGCAGGAACAGGAAGCGCAAGAGCTATATAAGCGTGTGACGCAGCTAAATAAACGGACATTTTGTATCCATCATATTGATGTCTGTGCATCACTGTCCCCAGGGTGGGTAGAGCCCTGTGTCCCGGAGATATGCGGCCCAAGATAAGTTCTCCCGTAGAAGCGTACAGCTACAGAGAAGCTACACTTTCATCATCATCTCATGAAAGTAACCTGAAACAGGTTGGTTTTTTGCAAAGTGATGTACGATATGTACAATCACAAAATGAGAGAAGTAGACCTCTGTTAACTCCCACACTCTAAGTGATTACTGAATAATTGAATTATTACAGTGAAAATAATGAGCTGAATGTACAGAGGGAAAACAATTTTTAACTCCTTAGATAAAATTTTATTGCTTGCCACATTCAATGAAAAGGTCTTACTGAAAAAACACATTCAGGAACACAATTTTTCTCACAAAAAAATTACAAGTAATCAAGACAAAACCCATTTTCTCTCTCACGTCCCCCACTTTCTTCTTCTCCCCACCAAAAATATTGATGATGAATTTTCAGCTTTTGAGATAAATTTTTAAAGGCCACACTGTAGAAAACAGTGACAATCATGCAGTTCCTCAACACTCACGGATCTGTTACAATATTTAATTTGTGCATTGATCTCTATGCTTAATAAATGTCCCTTGATACACCATGTGGCTAATGAGATTTTTAAAGGACTTCTTACTTTAAATGCAGTTTTTCCTATACCTCTCTTTACCTTATTAAATAGATATTTAACAGAACTACAGGAATGTATGTAAGGATTCAGTTAAGAATAATTAGAGGGAGGGAGGGAGGGAGGGAGGGAGGAAGGAAGGAAAGAAGGAAGGAAGGAAGGAAGGAAAGAAGGAAGGGAGAAAGAGAGAGAAAGAAAGAGAGAAAGAGAGAGAGAAAGAAAGAAAGAAAGAACATGACAAAAAAAAAAAAAAAATAGCAGGTGGATCAAGGTAATGGTCAAAAAAAGAATGGCTCAAACAAGATGTTCCAAATATACCTGAGCTCTCATTGTCACAAGGCAGGGATTAATGCTAGGTTTGAACTTTGTAAGCTTACAGTGGCCAATTCTATGTAAATCTGCTCAAGTCCAACTAGAAATCTACATTCATATAATAAATAAAAAGTCAGTTTTGTTGAAATTTTACCATTTTGACTACTTGTTGAAAAATAGTTTTTTACTCAGAATTCCGAATTAGACATTGTGTCTCCTAAATATCTGAGTTGTGGTTGTCAGGACATAACCTGTTTCTTATCTCATGGTATATTAAATACATTGTTATATTTCAGTTTATTATATCTTTCACATTCATGAGTTTGTTCTGTTTTGTTTTAGTTTAAAACATAAAACTTCTATATATTATCAGGCTGTTTGTAGTGAATAGCTCACCAAGATCTTCCAAGAGCTTTGAAAGGCTATTAATTTATATTTTTATGCACACTAATCATGCAAGCTCATGTTATAATGGCATAATTGCTAAGTGATTGTTGGATTTATACTGTACTTGTGTAAGGTATGTAGGTAATGAAAAATTATTCTGAAAATGACCCGTGTGCATTATCATAAGGATATATTTCTCATGTTCTTGTCTTTCTGTTGCAGCTGTATTAAATTGTAGGTTTCAGTAATTTTCTTTCTTCTCTTTCCTCTAAGTGAACCTATTGTTCTCCTTAAGAAATATATTGAAAAAAAATCAATGACTGGTACAAAACCCATTGCTGACTTTGAGCAAGCATAGTTAAAAAGAGGTTCTTTATTTCCCCTTTAAGAAATAACAAAATAAATCATTAGCAAATGTTACTTTAATTTTAATTAATTCTATAATAATTAGCTGTTCTCACTCTACAACTAAGAGAAGTAGACACAGAAATAATAAACCAGTCCTCTCAGTGATGTCAAAGGAACAATTCAGTTCAGCTGAACAGGGCTATTTTATCAGGCTAACTCATTGATTTCTGCGAAGTTATTTGTGCTGGGAAATGGACAGAAACAATTAAATGACTTGATTAAATTTAAAAAAGAGAAAATTTAGAAGGGATTTTAAGGCAAATTAAGGTCCTAAACCTAGGACTTTCTGACAGTAAAGAAATTACCCTCAGGATAACTCTTGGTTCATTACCACCATCCCTGGTGTCAGTTGAGACCTATTAGGGCAACACGATTAGGACAGATATTTTAACAACCTGTTTACATGAAGCTGCTAATTTACATAGCCATATGATATAAAACACAAGCTCAGTGTATTAAAAAGCTGTATCCTTAGATGTACATTGCTTCTGAGAAAGGGAGGAGAACATTTTTCTCCAGTGGGTTAATATTTTGCTAAGAGTTTAATCAAACTAAAAGACAAGACATTATATGCCAGAGGAGCATCAGTTCCAAAGAAGTAAAAGAAGTCAATAACACAGGGGAAGAATATTAATTTTTTTTCCTGAATAAGCTAATAAATCACTGTAATTCCCGAATTCCTCGGGGCGGGGGTGGGGAAGGCATGGGAGAGAAAAACAAATACAAACTGGGGAGACAAGAATGGAAACAGAGTACAGAAGTTATCCTAATGTCCCCTAAAGAATGCATTTCCTTTAATTGCAACCCAGACACGTAAGGCATGCAAAAGGAGACTAAGTCTGCTACCATCCAGGTAAAAGTCACCTACCCCCTGTGAGATGAATATGAAAAGGAAGTCTGTAAGAGAGGCACTACGTTATATACTTTCCTTTTCTGTCAGTTGTGCCTGCTGCCTATAACCAAATCTTCTGAAGTGGAGTTGTGGTGCACACTTTCTCCACTGAAAGACTTTTCCATGATGTCTGGAAAGCACAGGATTCTTCCTGCCTAAATGCATGGGCTAGTATAAGAGTAGGTCATGCAGGTGTGTGAGAGTTAGGGGTGTTCTTGGTTGTAGCCAAGAAACCTCTCAAGTAAATGGCACAACCTTTAATAAGTAATTTTAGTGTTTAATGTTAAAGTAACTTTTAATAGTCCGGACTTTCAGAGGCCGTAGCTTCCAGCATTTTTTAATGCTTTTGTCTGAAACATTAAGGGGCTTTGTAGTATCATATATTTTTCTACCGCTGTAGGCAGATTCAGACCAACATCAAGGTCTGTTTAATTTTGAAGGAGTTAAAACAACTCTGCCCTTGAAGTCTCGCTACATGAAGAGAGTTTTCTAAATCTTACATCATTTTGTTGTCTGGATATTCCCGTTTTTCTTTTATCCCCGTTTAAACAAGTGGAACATAGGCATATCATAGCTACATACTTAATTTCACTTCCTACAATGTAGTTAACATATACTTGTAAATAAACCTATAGAGGCCCATTCAATGCTGCTCTTTTGGCACTATGTACTGCGTGGGAAAGAAACTTAATCTCTGCTGTGCAGTTAGCAGCCAAACATGTAATATGACTTCTTTACATCCTTAATGTACAAAGGTTTTTTTCCCCAGAAATATGTTCTTAAAAATTTAATATTTCATTATATACAATTTCCCAAGTGAAGCAACTTAGTTTGCTATTTGCTACCCTAATGTCATATATTTCTTATTCTAATGCTTGATCTTAAGATAAATTTTATTGCACAATGACAAGAGAATGATGGTCTTATCTATTTAAAATAAAGTTCTGTTCTTTTCCAAATTGAACAGTACACCTTCAAACTAACCCTACTGGAAATAAACACAGGATCCCACTTGAAAATAATGTCATTAACCAATTAATCCCGACTTAAGTAATATTTGAGAAACTTACCTGTGTTATTTTATTCGTGTGTACAATAACAATGGCTAAGTATTTGGACAAATCTAATACTCATAACAAGTATTCTAAATATTTTGTAAACAATTTGAAAGTAGTAAAATATATACTTTATCTTCTAAAAATATTTTATTTATCTTTTCTATTTAAGATATTATACACTCTAGGAAGTTAATAGCTATATCTATGAGTTGTAACCAATATATCAGTGTCATTTAGCACTTCTTTAAAATATTTTAGGTGTTTTTCTGTTTTTCCTAAACCCAAATCTGTTTGCATTGTTAACAGCAAGTTTGCTTTGGTTTAGGACGCATTTGATTGAACATCTTAACACTATCAGTATGCTGGCTTCCATTTCACTTAGCAGACTGGCCTACTCTATCCAGTTAACAGCAGTGCTGCTGACGCAACAGCCTGTGGCTGAATGTAATTGAATAGTGTGGTGAGCCCCATCTGACCTCCTCAGCTAAATCCCATTATTAAAAGTGCAAGGGCTAAATATCTCTGACATCTAAGTATCAACTTAAACGGTTCCAAAGGAAACAGCTTTAAAAACACATTTAAGACTTTCATTCCAATGGATGGTTTCAGTTCCTATATGAGACCAGACCGATGGCAGGGGATGAAAAGGGCATCCTGATCAAGTGAGCACAGAAAGGAGGTATCAAGTACACTATAGAAATGCCACTGCTGAAATTGTACTCTTTACAAAGCAATATTGCAATTAGACTGAAAACTGACTCAGCAGGACTTAATGTCTTGTACCATGTGTTTCCTCCACATGCAAAGAAAGTTCAAAAGTAAAAATAAAGTAGTATAGACTCTATTTTTCCTTAAAATCTGAAATTTTTTTTAAATGTTGATGAAACAACCAGATAGGTGAGAAAATTGAGTACTGTAAGAGTTTTTTTTTTACTTATCTCTTTAGAAAGATTGAAAATATGATTCTGATTAGATAATTCCCCAAATTTGTAGAATATTTGCCTACAGAATCAATCAGAAATGTTACCAAAAGTAGTGACCTACCCAAGTTGAAGAAAATGAGAAGCCTAATTTTTTGCTGTTGTTGCTTAAAACTACTCCTGCAAGCCATTCTGACCTTGCATGATTAAGGCACTCACAAATGACAAGGACGATAAAAGAAGTGGTAAATCTTTCAGGTATCCAGAGATGGAGAGTTAGGCATACATTTTTTAGAAGATTTTTGTCATGCCTCCAGCATTTTCCATGTCACTGTGTAGACTTTTTGCATCCTTATTTTGAGATCCTTAATTTTCCTTGGGAACTGGATGAGAATAATCTCCTCATTTGGTTCAAAATTCCACTGCAAGGCTTCTAAAAACCAGTAATGCAGCCCCCAATACAGGTGAATTCTGTCTGTATACGATGTAGAATGGATGTAGACCTGATTTTGCTAACCATATTGGTGCAGTACTGTGTATGAACTAATAAGCACTGCTGGGAGACTGGGAGTAAAGATGTATTAAAATTGTGTTCATAACAAAACATATTTCAAGGGAAATCATCATTGTCAAAAGCATTAGGAAATTTTGCCATCATTCTTCATTAATATGAGCTATCATTTTAATCACATTTTTCTCTAAAACCCTGTTAACACAAGAATGAATAGCAAAATAGAATTGGTTTTGTCATATAGACGCAATTTCAAAGCTAACAACTGAAATGTTACACTGATGCCCAAACAGATTAATGTGGCAAGAAGACACACAAAATCATGAAAAGCAACAATAATTCTACAGTTTGGTTGTAGAACTTCTTTTCTTTGACATTTCTTTAGGAACATGTTAAGCAGTATTTAAAGAAAAAGTAAGGAGGAAAACCTCAATGCTGACTCTTGTTAACACTCATACAAAGGAAGAACATTGTTCTTCCAGACATTGTACAATAAGAATTGGTAGAGCTCAGACTTGGTTGCAAACTTCAACAGCCAATGACTCAAAGTTGAACTTTAGATTATACACATGAATTAGAGTGGGTGAAAGTAAACTCAGGAGGGTAGAAAGAGATGGGAAAATATTAGGAACTGAATTTTGACCTTCTTACATTTCAGTTTGTACTTGGATAAACACACAAGGTTTTAAAAAAGTTAATAAAGGTTGTATATATTCCTTTTTACTTTCAAGTTTACGAATGATTTTTTTTTTTGTCAATAAACAGACACACTTGGGACAAGTTTTTTCTCATACAAACAGAAGAAAATTAATGTCTTACATGTAGTTACTATGGTGTAAGCAATATAGTTGTAACACTGAATTTGCAGCTGTGTCTCTGCAAACTTTACACTTTACAATATGCTACTTACTGTGTACACCTGTGTGTAGGCATGTATATTAATATAAATGTACTTTGAGTCAGCAGACTTTCTGAAACCACAAGAGGGAACAAACCTCACTTGTAGCTATCAGTTAAGACATACTTTTAATTTCCCCTACTAAAGACCCCTACATGCACTGACACTTCTGAACGGAAATCATACAACTGACAACAAGCTGGGAGAGGAGTATCTGCAAGTTTTCTACCACACAGTGAATTTCCAGTGTAATTAGATTTTTGTGGACATGGAATCCAATGACAAAATCATGTACTTTAACAGAACTCCTGGGACCATGATCCAGCAATCATTTTCAGAGGCTGTTTGCAAGCAGTGACTAGTTCATATCTATGGGATGACTCCTCAGAGGTGCAAAAATTCTGTGTAAACAAAGGCTCTTTTTTTGTACCATATCACTGAGGGATGTCAGAAAATAATCTGTTCCCATTGGACAAAAGAATGATTATCACCTCTGGAAAGACAACAGTCATGAGTCAGCTGTGGCTTTAATGAGGGCTACACAGGTAAGCACTATCACAGAAGAAATCACTAATTTACTACATGAAAAGTTATGCACATACAGAATATACCAGTATTTGCCGCTGAATTCCAGGAATATGAAATATTTACTTGAACAGTGGCAACTGATGTAAATGATCATAGTTTATCCTTTGTAAAGAACTTACACATGTGTTAACAGAAAAAGCTTTTAGTGTTGCAGCTGTGGTGTATTGTCAGAAATAATTCAGACACATCTGTGTGTGAAGTCATACTAGATTCCATGAAGAACATAAGTATAAGAACTTTGGTACTGTATGTGTTGTGGGAAGGATGGGTATGTTCTTCACAGATTTACTAGTGTACCCCTTTTCCCTGATGTTAACATTACTCTTTTAAAGTCCCTTTGGGTCTTACAGTCAACACTGAAATCCTTTCCAAGAAGACTGAGCAAGAGAAGGTGGTGACAACGAATTACCAACACCCTGAGGTCTTCACCAGAAGGACCATGATATAAGTAGCCAGCTCCCTTCTTCCTCAGTCTTGGGTCTGCTCGGGATTGTTTTTATGTTTTCCCATCACCACCTGCTCTCTTTCCCCTGATCCCAGAGAAAGGGTGAAAGCTGCCCTACAATCCCCTAATATCCCATCCCTCCCCTGGCAGCACTCACAGCCCTGGAGCTCAGGCAGGCTGAGCAATAGGCACTTAGCCATGCTGGGCCTGGTAAACCCAGCTCAGCTGCACTCACACTAAGGCCTGCAGCCTTTGATGGCTAATGATAGCAAAAAACATTTTTATTTCACTGTAAATATTCTGTCTCGTGTTAATTAAAATATTATGATACAACAGGTTGCACAGGACAAAGGGTTTTTTATAAATTGCACAAGGAATCTATGACAACTAAGATTAAAATTCACTACATAAGCATAGAAAGAGGATTTTGAATCTTGGGTAATAATTTGAACTTAGAACTTATTGGGTAATTGAGCAATATTAAGGCAGTGGTGTTTAAGGATTTTTTGTTCTGCAGCTTCCATTTGACCACTGTCTGAAAACCAGTAAACACTCTCCTCTGGGTTTCTGGTTTCAGAACAGGTTCATTGATCTTCTCTGCCTCTCCTATCATTCAAAAACAATTTTAGATTAGATTAGAATAAATAGGCTAGACTAGACTAGACTAGATTAGAACAGGAGAGTAGAAGATAATAGAGTAGACTAGAATAGAATAGCATATTTCCATTCAAAGGGACCTACAATGATCATCTAGTCCAACTGCCTGACCAATTCAGGGCTGACCAAAAGTTAAAGTACATTATTAAGGGCATTGTCCAAATGCCTCTTAAACATTGAGAGGCATAGGGCAACAACCACCTCTCTAGGAAGCCTGTTCCAGTGTTTGACTACCCTCTCAGCAAATAATTGTTTCTTAATGTCTAATCTGAACCTCCTCTGATGCAGCTTTGAACCATTCCCACATGTCTTATCACTGGATACCCGGGAGAAGAGATCAGCTCCTCCCTCTCCACTTCCCCTCCTCAGGAAACCGTAGAAAGCAATGAAGTCACCTCTCAGCCTCCTTGTCTCCAAACTAGACAAGCCCAAAGTCCTTAGCAGGTCCTCACAAGACATGCCTTCCAGCCCTTTCACCAGCTTTGTTGTCTTCCTCTGGACTCATTCACAGACCTTAACATTCTTAAATGTGGGACCCAGACCTGCACACAGTATTCAAGGTGAGGCTGCACCAACGCTAAAACCAGTGGGGTAATCACCTCTTTTGACCAGTTGGTTATACTGTGTTTGATGCACCCCAGGACATGGTTTGCCCTGTTGGCTCCCAGAGTGCACTGCTGACTCATATGGAGCCTGCTGTCGGCCAGCACCCCCAGATTCCTTTCTGCAGGGCTGCTCCCCAGCTACTCCTCTCCCAACTTATACTTGTGTCCAGCGTTACTCCATCCCAGGTGTACAATTTGGCATTTGTTCTTGTTAGATTTCATGCCACTGATGATTGCCCAGTGTTCCAGTCTATCTAGATCCTTCTGCAAGGATTGTCATCACTTGAGTCACCAGCACCTCCCAGTTTGGTATCATCAGCAAACTTGTTAATGGCACATTAAGTTCCTGCATCCAGATCATTGCCAAAAATATGACCCCTAGAACTGAGCCCTGAGGAACACCACTGGTGACCAATCACCAGCCAGAAGTATCCCCTCCACTACAACACTTTAAGCCCCGCTGATCAGCCAGTTCTTCACCCAGTACATTGTGTTCTGGTTTATCTCACAGTTGGACAACTTGTCCAGAAGGATGCTGCAAGGCACAGCATCAAAAGCCTTACTAAAATTCACATGAACTACATCCACTGCCTTTCCATCATACACTAGGCAGGTAACCCCATGTGAACTGTGCCTGATGACTGCATTGTTGTTTAACAATTTGATGCCGTTTCCTCTTGTCCTATCACTTGTTCCTTGGGAAAACAGACTGACACCCACCTAGCTACAACTTCCTTTCACATAGAGAGTGATACGGTCTCACCCTCAGTCTCCTTTTCTCTAGGCTAAACAACCCCAGCTCCCTCAGCCATGCCTCATCGGACTTGTTCTCTAGACCCTTCACCAGCTTCACTGCCCTCTTTGACTCGCTCCAGCACCTCAATGCCTTTCTTGTAATGAGGGGCCCAAAACTGAACACAATATTGGAGGTGTCAAATACTCAATACCTGAACTGGTGTCACCCACCAGTGCTGAGTACAGGGGTATGATCACTTCCCTGGTCCTGCTATTTCCACACAATTTGTGATACAAGTGAGGATGCTATTGGCTTTCTTGGCCACCTGGGAACACTGCTGGCTCATACTCAGCCTGCTGCCAAAAAACATTCCCAGCTCCTTTTTCTCCAGTCAACTTTCCTGCTGCTCTTCCCCAAGCCTGTAGCATTGCATGGGTTGTTGTGACCCAAGTACAGGACCTGGCATTTAGCCTTGTTGAACCTCATACAATTGGCCTTGGCCCATCAATCCAGCCTGCCCAGATTCCTCTGTAGATCCTTTCTACCTTCAAGCAGATCAACACTCCTGCCCAACTTGGTGTCATCTGCAAACTTACTGAGGGTGCACTTGATCCCCTCATCCAGATCGCTGATAAAGATATTAAACGGAACTGGAAAGTCATGCCCAGCAGCATACTTCTGCCGTAAATATTTAATATGCTGGACATGTTACTTTGATCAAATTACTTTTTTTTAACTGGTATTTGGTTTTTTGCTTTGGTTGCTGGTTTATTTTAAACCATTTAACATCATAGTTTTTGTCTGTTTAAGGAAGATCATTTAAGAAGTAGTTGCCCCTTGTGCACGTAAGGTATGTATGACATTGAGGTGAATGCATCTCATAATTTAAATCTCAATAGTTTTGCCTTAAACATATTCTTAAAAGATATTTTCTGCTTAAATATATTGCACAATGCCTACAACAAAAAAGGTAAGAAGGATGCTTAGATGTATACAGTGTTTAAAAGCCGTTCATGTCACCTTGTTTCAGACAATCTATAAAAGTCAACACAGAAGTAGCATGTGAATAAATCTCTACCTTTATGAGAAGTGATTAAATGGGTTCTATTTCTATTTGTTATTATCTTTTTCAATTATTATCTATTTCAATTGTTAGTGTCATCAAGAACATATCCATACTCAAATTTCTGTTACCTACACACCAATAAAATGACAAACTGTTCAGTCAGAACTATTCACTGTGCTTCATTAGAGTCATATTGTACCCATAAAAGAAGTGAGGAAACATGTCAGGACTTTTTCTATTCTGTACCCTACAATCCTCCTTAGTGTAATACGCTAAACAACTAACACAACTAGTACCTGTGCTTCCTCAATAGTTGTCTGTAATCATATCCTGTTCAAGAGACAGATGATAGTTCTTTTCTACCTTTGGCATCGCATGGTATATCCAGGCTTAAAAAATTTATGCTTCCCTCATCTATTAGATGGTTTTGTAAAATATGTTCTGATTCCTCAGGGTGAGGATTTTATCTGCCACTGGAGAGGCTATTCCTGGCTTCCTAAGGCTGGACATTACAAGAACTGTGTATAAATGACTCTTGAATTATTTAAGCTCTACAGACTTTAAGATTACTTCAGTTTTAAGTGCTTTAGATACAAGTAAAACACTATGTTATTTTCTGTTTTAAAGCCATGAGTACTTTCCTTTTTTACATCTGAATGAAAATTAAAAAAAAAAAAAAGGCAAGAAATTCTGGAACTATTAGCAATTTACAGAATTTCCAAGACATCAATGATACATGTCATACTTACTTTTCCAAAAACAGTTATCAGATTGACTGTGTAACTTGTGCCAGAGGTAGCCCTTCCTCCTGCCTCCAGATCGTCAGAAAAAGGTATGTCTAATGACTGGAAAAAACTTCTTTTAACCTACTGTCCACACACCTACATAACACCTATGAGAAAATTTTGGGTAGGCTACCTGGGGTCTTAGATCTATGATGGCTATGTGCTGCTACTCTTCTATGAGGTCCCAGAATGATTTAGCCTAACAGAAATGCAGAAAGGGACATGTCTCTAGAATTTTATAAGCACTGAAGCTTGTAAGTCTACAGACACTTCTGTCACTGATATTGCTAACTTAAGCAGTTCCTGCTTTCCAGGTTGCTTGTTTGTGTCCTTGTGTTTTCCTGTCACTGGTAATGACAAATCACATTTCAATCTAGCAAAGTGATCCATCTTGTGTACTGGGGTTTTTTTAAGACATCTGGTGCAAATTAAGGCATAGAGGAATTTTATTCCTATTATGGCAGTAGGCAGGTTTTTGTCTGTCCAATATTCTGCAGTAACAAATGAAGTTGCTGCTTGCTTTTATTTTTTTCTTCTTAATTAGATCAATAATGGCATGGTAATAGCCTCCTGCAATCATCCTGTTTGGCTGAGAGGAACTCAGGAATGTTTTTTAAAACTCTGCCTTGAGGGACTGGGATGGGATGTGTGAGTGTATGACCTGAAGATATTAATTTGCCTTTATCAACTATATTGAAACTATTTTTTTCTCCCAGGAAGTTTTTCATATGACACCTTCTGTAGCTCATCACATGTCTCACTTTGCAGCGTGCAGACACTCTGAATCAAGGGGGAACAATGTAACTTTCCCCAGGTGTCATTTCTAGAAACACCTATGTCCAGGTGATAAAGCTACTGGCGTTTGTGATATCTTGCCTGTACACTTGTGCTCATGTATTTCCTAGTGGCCAGCTTCTGGCATAGCCACCCTTACAGCTTCCATGTGTTAGTAATTTTGAAATTCTTGCTGTCTTTACAATTCCAGATATCAATGTGAACACAAATCCCACACTGTGTTTTGCCCCATCTCAGAATTACTCCTCAGACAGAACATGAGTCATTTGACATTATCTTTCTGCACTTGGTTTCTTGGGCACATGGACACACATGGCAGCGTTTCTGAGCCTGGAAGTTTTGGGTTGAAGAAACACCCTAGAAATTCATGCAATGAATTTACGCGATGCAGAACTTCACACAAAAACCTATGGAAACATTCAGCATGAATGCACAAGTGGTTGCAATTGGCTGTGAAGGCCTAAGAAACAGTTTTTGACTCATCAAGCCGTCAAACCATCATCAAGTACCACCACATATGCATCTTGTGCTGGTACAGTGGGGGAGGCAGGGTTCATACTAATTCTGTGGACCTATTTAGATGCACACAGTGTTGTATTCCACAAACCCAAAGACCAGGATGGTAGCCATATCTAGAAGTAGTACTACCACAGAGAAATTTCTAGCTGGCTATCATGAAAGAGCACAAGTTTATTTTAAGTATAGGTGTTACATTAAGCATAAAAGCATGCAAAACTGATATAAAGACAGTAGATGGAAAACAAATATTACATCCTAAATCCACTCTTTCCACCATTTATTTTGTGCAGCAGAACATGCTTTAAATTCTTGAACAGTTTCTGATATTTTTGGTGTTATACAAGATTCTGTATTTTGTTCTTTAAAATATTTATACAGCATACAAGTAGTTATAATTATGTATAATAAAAAGCGTGCACTTCTGGATATTTGATATCTTTCATGTAGTAACCACTCTGCAGAAAATTGCTGTTTCAACATTTATATGAGTATTTCATCAATATCCTTATTTTGACATCACAGTGAAGACCTGCTTAAGTGAATTAGTTAAGAATTCTTTTTTACTTCTTCTTTGGGTGGATGCAGTTTAGAGAATAAATCAATACATAAATTACAGAATAGAAAGAACACAGTCCAAACCATGATCATTCCCTGATCTGAATGACTTGCATGACTGAAAAGGCCAAGTTTATTGAAGCATCAATGAATTTACGAGGCTCTGCATAAGAAGCTGTTTTTCCAACAGTACTAAAATTTTATCCTTTAACTCAGCTATGCAAGATTTCTTTTTTTACAGAAGTCTTTCTTCAATCCGCATATAAAATGCAAGACTGAGACTCCATATTTATACCATAGACTTGTCTATTTTCAATAGGAGGGAAGAATCACTACATAATATTCCAGAGGCATTTCTAAGAAGAACTGAAGTGCTACATGACATTATAACTTGAAGATTTTTACACAGAAAAGCATTCCTGTGTGGGAAAGGATGGCAGTGAGATAAGGGTGTCAGCTGAGGGCAGCAAGACTACTCAGAAGACTAAAATGTCTTCAGTGCCTTGATAAATTGAGCCCATAGCATGTTTTAATTTAAACCAACTAGAGCAAAGAAATTTCCCTTAGGTACAACGATGCAGTGATCTCACTTATGCAGTCTACTACATTGTGGTATGTGTCATCTTCAGACAAAAAAAAAAGCGCCTTTTTTTAAAAAAAAAAAATTTGAAATAAGCTAGAAGAGCTAAAATAAGGACTGAAAGAGCATACAACCATACATCTCCAGTCAACTTCACCTCCCACTTCATTTAGTACAAAGCAGAGTGAAACTTTGTATCTATTTAGTTTTGTGAAATTATATTTTAGTGTTTGAGAAACATTTTTTCTCCTTTTCAATGTGTTTAACATATGTATTAAACAAGAAAATAAAAATGGTGCTTTATTTTGTCTTGAGTATATTGACAATCCAACATTGGTCCTTCCTATGTTCTTCCTACATTTGTTTTTTTTTCTTCAAAATCCAGTATTTTGCAATACACTTGGCTGTTCCTACCCTCTTTCTGCTCTGTCAAGTTGTTTTATTTTTGCTGTTATAGAAAAATATATTCTGGAACAAAAGTCATTCTTGTCTTTATTCTGAGACTTTAAAAAAAAGTAAAATTCTTTATATCTTGTCTTCAGTGTCTACTCAAGGAGTTAGTTAATTTATTCCTCCTTTTCTAAAATCCCAATTTCAATAAAAAATAGCAGAGTTCAAGTATATCTGCACAGCTTCCAATTATAATAATAACTGTTTGAGAGTACTAAGTATTGCAAGTACTCTTATTGAATCTACTTTATTTGGAGCAGAAAAAAAATACATAAATGATATAATGATATGATTTGGAAAACCAGTGTTAAGGTTGTTGGAACAAAGAAAAAGGAATCAAGCTTCTGACAGGAAAGGTGTGATATAACTGCTGTCATATAATAAAAACGAGTAGTAATTTAAGTGGTAAGATATCACATAGCAGGGTTTTGTTCATTTTGTGTTCATTTCCTATGAATTTATTGCAGAAAATCTCTAAACAATAGCAAGGACCTACTAGGTACTTCACAGTCACAGAATAGACTAAATTTTCCCATGAACAGTTTGTACTCTAAACTGACAAACCCAAACAAGTCAATAGGATACCTTGACAAACACAGCTGAGGTGGGCAAGAGTTCACTTTCAACCAACCTTATCACACCAGAATTTGCTACCTTCTCAGCTGTGTGTATCTGAATATAGGCAATAGTAACCCAGTTCCATCAGAGAGAGTCAAGTTTGAACAGGTTATCACTAAAAGCTGAATTAGGTCATTTAAACAGAAGTGAAATAGGAATGTCTACACTTGAAGGCTGAGGGGGACGAAGGTAACTTTCAGCCAGAAGGTGCTGAAGAATCAACAGGCCCAGCTGCACCTGGGAAAAATATGACTGCAGAGGTAACAAAAGAAGAAATCTGATGAATTGAGATTTCCTGAGTCCTAGATTAGAGTATTAACCAAAAAGCGAGACAACTTCATTTTGTACACTATATTAAAACAGGCTAATATGTATCTAGGTGCTAATAACACTGACAACCTTCTGAACAATTAAGAATTTTCAGGAAATTTTTTCTTCTGGAATTTGTCCCCCAGTCTAGTGCTAGGTAAAATAGATGCTGTGGTCAAGGTTCATTCTTTCTGCTGCTTTCTCTTCTATTTCTTCTGATAGTTTTTCTAGTTAAAAAATACCTTTGCAGTCACTGAGATGAGAAGCTGCTCTTCCTTATTATAATAGAAACATTTACTTTTAAATTTCGTTTCTACCATCACAAGCTACTAAGGCATCTACTGTACTTCATGCCAAAATAAAATGAAGTTGCGGAGTCAAACATTTAAATAATGTTTTTGTGCAATTAGAGATGTGCTGATCATTTCAAAACAAAAAAAGACAGAGCCATCCATATCCTGTGCCAAGACCATTTGAAAACAATCTGCCTTTACAAAAACAGGTTGGAAAACACTATTTCCAAGAATAAAAAGCAATTACTTTTAAGAAGCCAGTGAGATTTGGATTTTGATGTTTACTGCTGAATTCTCTACTAGTTAATGAGTCACATCGCTTTGCTTCAGTCACCTTGCCTTGACAGACACAGCACAACATGACACATACCATTGAACAAAGTCAGCCAGAAAATTTGAACACATGTACTTTATGTAAAACTGAGCTTGAAGTGAAATAGGTTCTTTAAATATCTGTACTGAAAAACAAATAAATTATCTTCAGGAATTTAGGGACCTCCTTGGACGTGTAAAGTGAATGAATGGATATTCTTCACCCTGGTATTGGAATGGTATGGTTTTGTTTTGGGTTTGGGTTTGGTTTGGTTTGGTTTTTTCTAAAAATCATGTAATTGGTATTCCACAGATCCAGATAAGTGTAGAGTCAATAAAAAACTTCTCTGCAGGCAGTAGGAATGTAACCTCCTAAACAGTATAGAAGTATATTGCCAAAAGCTGAAAACGTCTTTAAATGCCTGTTCTTTCCCTTTTAATTTCACCCAACAGAAGGAAGATTAAAAAGGTATAGACATTAGCAATAAGTAGCATACTAACTGTAGAGACTTTAAATTTAAAGCATAGCGTAATCTCAGACCATTGAGGATCCCTGCAACAGGAAGCCAGGGTAAACTTGACCTTCCAGGAGCCAAAGCTTTTTAGCAAATAGAGGATGCCATAGGCTATGACCACTGGACTGTGGTGAGAATCCCTTTACTTTCCTTGCAAGGTAGTTCCCGTGATAAATCTGAGAGAACATTTCTTACATATAATTTTGATGAACTTGCTTAAAAAATATGTACATACATAGTATGTACAGGAACTTAGAGATTGTAGACCAATGTGGCAAATAGGTATTTGATTTCCTGCCCCCTAAACTAGCTCAAATCATATTCTGATTTTTCTTATTTCAAGTAGCCCATTCCCAAACTTCTCTCTTAATATTTTTATTTTCTTGATCATATTAGCTGATGCTCTTTTTATTTATTTGTGAGCCCACCGTGTTACATAAGGCAGATATTTAAGCACGTGCTCAGAATTTGGGTATGAAATATCCAGCTTAGTACACCAGTCATGAGGACAGAGTCATGTTTAGTCACATTTTTTGTGCTATAAACACTGAAAGTTTCAGAGAGCTGCATACGTTTTACTGAGCTACAAAAAAAAAAAAACAAACAAAAGAATGACAAATGCTGTCTCATTCTCAAAGAAATACTCTCTTATCATTTAAGGTTTTCTTATCTTTCTGTTAATGAAAAGGAAACCTCAGTATGGGTTTATTACACATTCTGCCCATCAATTAAAAGTTTTTGGCTTTATTACTTCAGTGCCACTTTTAAGGAAAATAATAGCACAAACCATCCATAAGATATTATTTTCCTTTTTCATAAATCAAAAGAGAGAAACAGGCTAACAATTACTTGTTATCTGATGCAGCATATAATTCTCCATAAAACATTGCCACTATGTTCATTTGGTATGTAAAAGATCCTATTGCTGCACCGCAGTCCAAAACACCTTGAGATGCTTTAATTAAGTAATTTTGTATAAAAATACCAGGGTTTGGAAGTAAAAAATATTCAGAGAGGGAAAGCCACAACAATTAAGTAATATTTTACGTTAAATTAAGAGATCCTTAACACTTAATGACAAGAGCTGTTAGACAAATTCCTCCATAGAAGTATGGGGGGTTTTTTCTAAAAAGAAAAGTATATCTTCAAAATAGTTTTTCATCCAATCTTTTTCCATGTTTGTGTCAGAGGCATCATGATCTGAGAGAAAATAACTTCTCTTAAGTAAATGCAGAAAAACAGTCCTTTGCAGTCAGGTACAATAATGTATTACTCCATCAAAGCCCTATTTTGTCATATAACATAGTCAAAATTTCTATAGTTTCTCTTTCACACCAGTATAGGGGAAGATACAGCCAGATGACCGCATAATTATCAGTGTTATAGCATGTGTGTGCCTCATAAATTGCAGGCTGCTCAAGAGTTTAGAAAACTTAAGGTGATTTTTAATTCAATTTATATCCTAAAACAGGAAATTGCATCCTATTCTGAAATCATTCCATTATGAATAGTACTTGCAGGATATAATATTAAGCAATAGTGGTATGTGTGAATAGAAAAATCCAGTTCAAGAAAGAAAGAAATAAAAGCCATACCCATAAATAGATAAAAGTACACTAAATGAACAAAGTTTTATTTTATGCTGAACACTATTGAATAATAGTATTAAACAGCAGCTTGGAGCTACTGTTATGCCAAACGATGTTTTATAAAGGTACATACAAGCATAAAAAAAGTGCAGAGAGATCCCTAAAAACATGAAGTCCTGCTTACCACTGTGTTTCTACCTCACAGCATTGTGTGAAATTTTAAGTGTTAACCTCTAGCAAATTTCATTGGTATAAGATTGTTGATTTAAGAAAATATCCATGAAATGAAGAGACATCATAAAGGTCACAGGAAAATTTTAATCACATGTAAAGCTGAAAAACAAAAATTGTAGATTATGAATGGTACAAAACTGCTTTTATACAAACTTGAATATGACTTTTGTTCCCTTGGAAATTAACAAAATGGGAAAAAGAAAGAAACTGAAGACGTGTTGTACTGCTGTTATCACCAGCTGCACAGTTTATTGTTTGTCATGGAAGTTAGGGCTTTAACAGTGAAGCTGCAATGATTGTATCTTGCTATCCTGGAGTATCAAGATTTTTTTTATAGCAAGGGATCAGTCCAATTTGTGTGAACATCAGGAGAATATAAATAGCTTATCTGACGACAGTTCATCCTGAAATTGTGATTCAAAAGCTGACAGAGGATATCTTGAGTTTCTTCAAGGGGCTGAGATTCACGATTGTGTATTTATGTATATACAGGTCTCCAATTTCACCAGATATTCTTCTGCAGAGATTAGTTTCCTGAAATCTGTTTAAACACTCTGCTACAGCCTCAGGGTCTATCTTAGTCTTTAGGCTGCAGAAATCTTTGGCCTTTTGTATTCGAACAGTACGAAGTAAGGATGCCATGGTGATTGTCTTCAGTTACTAGTTTTGCTTGAGGATAAAAACTATTTTACCTGAATGTGTGACACCCTGCTTGAACTTGAAATTGTTGGCCATGAATAGAAAAAACTTAAACAACTCAAACCAGAGCTAAATGTTTAGTATGAAACACTTAGGGTTTTTTCATTTTCATTTTCTTAATATTTATCTCTTTGATAAACATTTTAATTATTTTTATTACAAAATAAAAGGTTAAAATGATTTAAAACATAAAATATATTGCATTTTTATTGGTAAAAGTAGAATTCACTATGAATATGCAAATACTTATGACCCATCCCAAACTGCATGATTAAGAAAATATATTATGAATCAAAAAAAGGCATCTTTTCATCTCTAGTGAGGATATGCTTGGAATTTTTGATCTTCCAAATCTAGATGCTTTGGAATCACAGAATCCAGAAAAGATGCTGAGATATTCTCCATATTAACCTGCAAGGAAGGACACATCCAATACTCCAGACAGCAGCCTTGTTTATGATCTGGTGTTTTGTTTCTCTTGACCTCTGCAGTGCAATATTTCCCTCTGTCTCAGAAAACTGAAACAGATACCCACTCTTAGCCTTTGGCTATATGAGAAATAAACTATGAAACCTGGGTATTTGTTAATATACCTTGTAAACCCTGCTGTGTATTTCAGTAAAAAAATGATTTGTTATTACCCAGGTAGTTTACAATCACACTTAAGCAGGATCAAGGAAATATGCAGATAAAATATTTATAATGTTGATAATGAACAAAATGACAGAAGATATAATTGAAATGAAACACACTATTTATTCCAAGGTAAAATCAGGAGGATGTCTCCTCTCCTTATCTGACGGAATTTCTATCCACTTCGACCACAATGTGGACGTTGGGATTTTGGTTTTACTCTGTGCCTTGCACCTCCAGATGCCCATTAATTCATGTTTATTCCTGTGCTTCTGTGAGACAAAGCATCCTATACAGGTTCCCCGAAGAGCCCATTTGGGAGCCTAAGTCAAAGTGAATTTGCATCTAATAGGTGACAACTTTCAAAGTCAGGCATATTCGATTCTCATTCCTTAAAGTGGTTTGAGAACGAAGTAAAAGCAAATGAGAAACAAAGGATCATCCATGATGAAATTGATGATTCACACCTGCAGTTGCTCTGCAAAAGACAATAGTCTATTTTTATTTATATCATTGTTATCAAAGACTTTAAGGACCTTTTAGGTATATACAAATAAACGTTATTGTTATCTTTTGTCTGAAGACCAGAAATTCATTATGATGGGGTTTGTAAAGCATCATGGTTCCAGAGAAGCAATATTGTCTCTATACTATGAATCATATACTTTTACCCAAATCACTAATTTGTAAGGAACTTTTCTGCTAAAACCATCCTTTTTCAACTATTTTTATTCCTTTTCTAGAATATTTACTTGATGCTGCCTATTCTAAAATAGTCTGTAGGAAGGGGAAGAGTCAAATTCTAGATCATTTCATATCAAGGTACTCTATTCCAGACCCACTGTTTTCCCCTCATACAGGATTTGCTTAAAAGTATAGAAAGGAAAACATTATGTTTTTCTTTTAGCAATTAGTGGTTTTGAGACTCTCATCTGCAAGCCTGTAAGAAACACTAGCCATTGCAAATTGCTCAGAAGAGAAAGTAGGGACAATTTCTACTATGAGAAATGGGGCAAGCACATTACTCAACCAGGTGTTTAGACATCATTAAAAAACAAAATATGCTTCAGAAAAAAAAATCAACATAAACATGAGATAACTTGCCAAGTTGCATGAAGTCAGCTAAAACATTGGTTATTGCCAGTGACTGGGAAGTCTGATTCTACTCAAACCACGAATAACCTAGAATGCAAGTTCAAACAGGCAAGTGGCCTGAATAAAACAGAAAGAAAAACCATATTGTTTTGCAAAGAGCTCTTCAGTGAATTTAAGAAGGAGGGGTTTTGATTTTTTATTTCAGGGGTTGGGTTTTTTGGCTTTTTTGGTTTTGGTTTGTGGGTTGGGTTTTGGTTTTTTTTTTTCTTCTATAAAATAACGGCATATCCTGAAGATGCTTTTAATCATTCTATTGACTTCCCACAACTTCTTGTGCTCATGATATTAATATAGACGTTTCAGAATTGCTAGCATTAGATCAAAGATGTTTGATTTAACATGAAGGCTTCTCTTTTGCCTACATTTTTCAGAACGCTGAAGGCTAAAGGGAAGCCAGTGCGGCTCACATTTAGCCAAATCCCTCTGCACCATCCCTAGACCTAGCAGCCAGGCCAAGAATGGCCAGTTCCTCCAATACCCAGTTCCGCAGCCCCTCTCTGATCATGACCTCTCCTCCAGCACCACAGCTAAGGGAAGATTTACATTATTTCCAGAGGCATTGGACAGGTCACTCCATTCCATTTGGTTCTTTTCTCTTAAAGTCTCACATGCAGTGGCCCTAAAAAAAGAAGGCGTGGGGGCAGAGAGAGAGGGGGAGAGGAAAAAGAATCCTCTTAATTAAATCAGATAACAATGGATTTTTCAAACAAAAAAATCAAAACAATAAAAAGTGGTAGTAAATTTATAAATAGATAACCACTGATAAACAAATGATATAGCCCTATAATGAAAAAAATCCATGCTCGACTGAAAAAAAATGACAGTCACATTTTATTAGCATATTACTTTCTTATTCAAATAAAATTTTGAATTAAAAAAAAACTTTTATTGAATCAGCTTCATAAAATTTCTTTAATCACTATCTAAACTCAACTCCCATTATAATCTGAGCATTAGAATTTGATTTTTTGATTGATTTGATCAGAAATGTAATTAAGAAAATGCCACATTTTCATAGTAAATGTCTGTAGAAAGATTAAGAAGCCTCTTAAAATTCTGTTTTACAGGACATATATCTAGTCTGTAATCTGAGGAAGACTACTTGCTTGATAACACTTCATTTTTAGTAAATGGGAAGAATGGAAAAAGGGTTCAGCCACTGTTGTGAAAATCTCCTGTCATGGCCAAGAAACAGCCAGGGCACCATTCTCTAAACAGTATGCTACTTTTTTGGCACTTTAAACTTGTATTGAGGAAGGAAATACAACATATGAATAACAATGAAATATGTGTATTTGAGATCTGAATTTAGGATAAAATTATTTTTTGCAACTACGGAGACCATGATGTAAAGCTCAATTCCTTAATTCTGCATTAAATGGTAGATGATTCATTTTGCGTATTACACTGATTCTTAAAACATGCTTGATCTATTTACTTATTCTGATTCCCAAATTCAGTTGACACATAATAATGTCTAAATGCAAAATTATAATAGGATTTTTACCTTGAAAATTATCTTAAGGTAATTATTCAATTTGACAAAATTATTCATTATTTGGGCTTACTGTATTCTTATCGTCTCTATATCCTCTGAAACCTAGCATTACATTGCAGCATTATTTTGAATGCACAGGTTTGCACTTTGGTATTCAAGAAGGTATTCAAAACAGAAAATGCACAACTATAAAACAATTTGGTCTGATTACAACAACTTTTGATAAGGTTCATGTTATCATTTGTGGCCTGGCAGCTTTATTCAGGCATTCAGATTCACTTACTTAAAGGACAGATCAGAGATGATAAAAATATAGTATGCACAAAGCTGAGGGGAACACCTATTCCGGTGAGACAGGCAGCTCTTGATTCTGAAAGAGCAGCACTTGAACAATGTTCTGACAGGGTCCTAGAGAGACAATATATTCTGAACAGTGACTAAGTGAAAATCGAACACTTATTCAGCTTTCGTTGCTCTTTAAATATACTTACTATGTTATCTGCTTGTTTTACTGACAGAACAAAGTTGTCTCTAGATTGTATTGCATCTTGTGCAATCTCAAGAGGTTTGTTTACAGATTTCTAATTAGGTGCACCTATGAAATCTCACCAAAGCAAGAGGATCCTATAAAAGTCAGAGTAGGTAATTTGGAGGCAATCTTATCATACAGGTATAAATAGGGCCAGAAGCTGTCCTGCTGAATCTTATTATCTTGGCAGTGACTTGTTTAATCAAAACCTTGGTTTGATTTTCAGATTTTAAGGTTGAATTTGCAGGCTGAGCAGAGAGAAAACACCTCCCAATCAACTGGCAGTACATCTAAAACATTATGTCGAATGTTGATCTAACCTTAATAAGTTGGTGTGACCTTTTCCTTAGGAGGTGCAGTACATTTCAAGAAATCAGAGTGAAATTTGACTGCTTTTTAGATTCATTAACCAGGATGCAGAATACAGAATTTTCAATTGTTACATTACCAGTTTCGAAACATTAGCTTAAACCATTTTCAAACGGCCAGTCAATACTTGTTGCCTCTTTTAGATGGGTTCTGTCTCTGTCTTTCCACTCTGAGTCTTCCACTTTACTTAGGGTAACAAAAGATTCATAGATAACATTATCTATAGAGTTGGCTTTCTAAGCAGTTATGAAGCCACCTAATAAAAGTTTAATGTTGCTCTTTTCATCTTTCTTATTAGAACTTGTCATGACACAAAAACCTTAAAGACCTAATGTTCTTCTCTGCTCACGTATCTCTTCACAGTCATAGAAGGAAGTTAGGCTGATTTGATACCCTGACTTGATTTGATGTTCCTCACAAATCCAAAGCACCTGCTATTTATCTTCTCGGCTCCTAGATGTTCATAGAAAATGTAGTTGTTTCTGTGTTTTTGAAAGAGCTACATTACTGAACAATAATTACCTGTTTTTTTCTCCCGCTTTTTTTTAAGGTATGGCCTAAGTATGCTGTTCTGTAATATTATGGAACCCCATTATCTTCGTTAATGTTTTAAGAAGCTGTGTCAGTATCAACAAATAGACAATGCCCTACATTATCAATATCAGGCAGTACAGTGTAATAGGATTGAATCTGTAGAAGCAATTGAATCTGATGAAATGACACTCAGAACGTACATATTACAAGTCTTAGCAGGATTTGGACTGTCTTCTTGGCTTGTGATCTGAATGTCCAGGAGGACATCAGGTGCACTTATGGAGTGCACATTTCAGTTTACTTCTGTTTGAAAGGAAAACACTTCACGTGCTCTAACGTCATTACACTGTCTCAGCCAAAGTGCAGTTAATGGATGATTGGGACATTCAGTTCAAAAGCTCATTCTTCATCTGAACTACAGTACTAATGTAGATGTAACCACACTCCAAATATCCTCTTTATCCCAGACCATTTATTGTTTGAAGTTATTTGCATTCCTTGATGTTAAAGATCTTTTCTAAAGTTGTGCAGAGAATTTCCATTAAAAATATTTTGTACATTCAGTAAGTTCCAAAAACCTAATAAATTACTTTTCTTGCATGCGGTTACACTTACATGCAGCAAAAGGTAGCTGTGCAATATAAGGAAGCAGGTAGGTATTCTGTAATTTAGATACATATTTAGTTATTTTGAAACAAAAAGGAAAAATAACTTATTTACTGACATTTGTGCCTTACCTAAATATGCCAAACACACCTCTCAGCATTTTGATTGCTGATTGTACTTTTGTGATTATGTTCTTTTTTACTGAGAACATCCCAGATTTTAACCCTAGCACATGCACAGCTGCTGAGCTTCTTTGGCATCAGTGATGTGCTGCGTATCTCTCTCAAAGATAAGTAATGCATGAAGTTCATATTGTTCCTGCTCTGCATCTTCATTTTCTGCCCTGTTAGTCACCGATTCCAAAACTGCTTCAGAAATCACTAGATTTACAAAGTGAAACAACTCAAAAACTACTTTCTTCAATGGAAAAGTTTGATTGTCGTAATGACACTTAACGATATCTTTTTCTCTGTTTTGTTAACAGAACCAGAACAAATGGTGCCAATCAAACCCTCTTTCTTAGAAAATACCCTCAACTAAACAGAACAGAATATGTTCTATTTTTACAATCAAGTATCTATTATGAGTGAATCCGGAAGCAATAAGCATAGTTTAGGGATTAATCACTCCTTATTAACCAATGTTATTTTTAACATCCAAGACCAGCACAGTAAGTGGATTTTATTTGGCAGCTTTTCCTTGCTGAACAAAAGAAAGGACTCAGTGTAAACAATAGTTTCTTAGCAAAACGTCTCTACAGAACAGTTTATACTAGTATTATATTTGCAGTTTCCTTTCATTGCAAGTGCAATGTGATCTAGCATTAAAATGATTTTGGTGAAACTACGACTCTAAACAAGATCCGAATTTGTTATCAAGGGCTGTGAAAAATCTCTAGTATTTTTAAGTCAAGAGCCTTTGAACCGACTGTCTATGCATTTTTCAGTCCTCTTCGTCCTGATAAGAAGCAATTTCTAAACAGTCCGAAATCTAGATATTTGAAAAAAGATTTTACATCATGACACTACCGTTCTTGAAGAAATGGAATGGAAGCCGAATCAAGAATACACTAAATCCCAATAAATCGTAAAACAAACATATTCCTTCTATTATCATTCTTTTCTATCAAACTATAAAAGCATGCCATATATGTAGTATGCATGCCTGTGAGATTAGGTGTGTACGTGGTCATTTTGACAGTCATGTCTCAAAAGAAAAAAAAAACATAATTGCTTTTTGGAAACTTCCAATGTTTTGCAGTAATGTTTAAACAGCTTGCTAGGGTCACATTTTAACTCTGGGAACAATCTAAATACAGGTTTTACCCTTTTAAATTCTTGAGGAGAAGCACAGGAAGCAAAGAGAAAATGTTCAACAGCTTTTACCTTCTGTACTAGGTGCTTCCTGAGAAGCTGGAGAAGGATCTTTAAGAAAATCAACACTACCCGTACACCAGTCATGAACATACAAGTCCTTCTATTTGTTAGGTTCTGTATTAGAAATGCATTTTGGAGATTGATGACATGTAAATTCTTCAAGGTGCAAGTCATAGAGTTTCTTTAAGGAACAGGCAGTTGCTTTGCTTGCAGATTCTCAAGGTTAAAAATCTCTGAATCCTGACTCTGGCAGTGAAGTGGATAATCTGTGTGATACACCAGGTGAAAACCATTGTTCCCCTTAATGATACTGTATCTTCTTAGAAATGCTACTTTTTTGCAGGTAGACATTCTTCCAGGATCTTTGAAAAAATAATGCTTCAATACATATGTGAATTTGTATTTCCTTCCACCAAAGCAGAGACAGTGAGGTATTTTCAAATATGGACAAACACTTTTAATCACTGTGGATGCTCATTAATATCCTAAGTTTTGGAGCATATTAATGTTCTACTACCCATTCAGTTAATGCCATTTTTACAGTTATTAAAGGGTCAGAATAAGTGCTAGTATTTTCAAAACTCCTACCACAGCACACTGAGGGGTAAACCCACATAAAAATGTATGGTTAGGTATTATTTAAAGGCTTGCCTGTAGTTAATGTTTTAATTTTCATTGTGTTTTCCTCATTCTCTTTTTTTAAAGATACATCTGAAAAACTCACAGATTACTGGCCTTCACTGATTCAGATTTTGAGCAATCGTCCAAGTTCTCCAGTATTAGTAATGGATTTAATGTGAGAATAAATAAAAATATGAAAACCATATCTGCTGCCACAGAATATGGCTTGGGCTGCTGTAGTCAAAGATGACATACTCTAGTAACAACCATGAAAAGTCTAATTGCCCTCCAGATACATACCAGCTAGTGGGTTATGAAGTATTTAACTCTCTGAATACTGAACATCAGAAACAAGTTCTATGTAGAAATGAATGCCTATAAATTCAGAAAAAAAAAAAAAAAGAGTAGTGTGAAATAAATTTTTAACTTGTAGAGTCCATTTTAAAATGTACAAAGATTCTCCCTGGAATTTTTCTTCATTTCAACAGAAGCTCAGTTCACAGACTTGATTGACTTACTGAGACCATAAGAGTAACACACAAAAAAAGGAGCTATTTCAAATCTGGGCAAAGATAGATCATTAATAATTTACCAGACTCTTTCTCTAGAGGTGGCTTGCTGCATAACAAGAAACACCTGTTATTGGTGAGTGCCAGAAAATAACCAGCTTCTGATGAATTATCCAATTCATTATTTGTCTCAAATTTTAGAAGCAAGTGTCTAAGATTTACAGTAGTTATGTGTCAAATCAGAGAAAAGTAGGATGTCTGAGTGGCTACCTTCACACATGGACAGAGATGTAAATTGTAAACTGAACTTACTTTGTGACTTTCAGTGCATGCCAGCACAATGAAGGAAGAAATCTCTTTAAATCCACCTGGCCTACTTTGACCGTTGGATCTGGGTGTGCAGAGCTTACTGAACCTAATCGCTTGCTTACTTTCTCCCCACTGCAAGTGGGAAATAGTCAATCTCTTTTCTTCATAGTCACTTTGGAAGATTTATTGTGTTATCCCATCAGTAATTTACTCTTTCCATGGGGAATGAATGAATTGTGGAAAGAACAGTGAAGGGAATAGGGACAGTGAGTGAAGAACACCACACGAAGCAATGCCTGGAGCGGTACAATTATGTATCACCTCCTGCTCAGAGCAATGCCTGAAGTCATATTCTAGCAACCTATGTTGCTATGTCTTTGTCCAGGCATTTCATTGCTCTAACGAGTTTACTAAAATAATGTATGTATCATGACCTGTATTTGAATTCTTGGGTAAAATATTGTTAGTCAGTTGGAGGGCATTGATTTGTGGAGGGCTTGTTTTTGGAAAACAGTATCATTCTCACTGTGCAATACCTCAAGTCAAAGCAAATTATAGCTGAAGCTACATGATAGTTGATTAAATATCTGACTCAAAGCCCCCATGCCTGAGGGAAAATAATTCTTAGAGCTTTTTAGCATGCTAGGGAAGTGAAAATATTTGTAAGATATTCCAAATCATATTCATCTGACCCACTACACTAAAATAACATTCCTAATACCTAGCAAGAATAAAGCACGATAGACACCTGACCTAGAAGAATGCCTCACTGAGATCTCTCATACACTTTGTTAGATTATGCATCAAATCCTGTGTAGGAAGGATGATTTTTCACTGAATTTAACTTATTGAGATCATAATAAATATAGTAAATTATATTTACAGAAGACAATGTTATCCACTTTTACTCTACTTATTGCTATGTCACTGTGAAAAATCTCAATAATTTATTAAGAATAGATATACCTTAACATAATACTGGCATCCTTTGTCTTTACTTGCAAAGTTATGTGATGTATAGTGTGACTATGTATGACATACAATATTTGGCGTTTTGAACAGAACATATGAGAATGGAGGTGATGAGAAACTGAATGAAGGATCCACTAATCAGAGAACTGCAAAAGTGAAAATGCAAAGCAGTATTCAGTCTACTTAAAAAGGTATATGAACGTGTATACATCTATATTTATCCTCCAGCTAGTTAATTTAACAATCTTGTATGATACATGTTCTATGTATTTGATGAAAATCAGGCCATTTAACAGCATGTTACAGGGATCCTGGTTGATGCAGAAGTATGAAATCTAATGACAGTTAATATCTGGATCCCCTTTCTTTTTTAAGCTGATGGAAGATATTTCTATGCAACTTACTCTGTTTAAAGGATATTGTATTTTCCATGTTTACAAACTATTTTTACTGCTACACTGTTCTTTCAGAATTATTAAAGTGGCAACACAGCAATCAATGGAATATCCATTTAGGAGTACTGGTGACTACAGATAAGATACTATCTATTGCAGCCTACCCTGAAATGCCATGATAGTGCCCATGGCTTTAGATAATATTCTAAATGACTATTTCTTAGTTGTCTAATAAATTAGGCAAGGAGATAAACAAAAAATGGGATAAAATGGGATAGAGCCATAGATCTATGTTTGATAAACTAGTTTACTGAAAATCAGGCTTAGAGAACATAATTGATTTTATTGACAAGGGAAGAAGCAGCAGCTTGTTAATGAAATCTGTTGAAGACACAAAGTCAGGAGCATCAACGCAGAAGAGGATTAGAATGTCATGACAGAAGAACCTGAAAACCTCAAGGATGGGAATGAAATAGATTTTATTAAATTTAGTAGTACAAAGTACCATACTACAGAGTTTAATAAGATTTCTGAATTCATGCTAAAAACCTCCTCAACAGATATTATAGGAAGAGGAGCAAGGCTTGTTTACTGAATACAGTCTGACATTGTATCAGTATGGTTCAATCATGAACTACTTATAAACACAGCACTGGCACTTTTCTATCAAGCAAGACATTTCTAAGAAAGGGGCGGGTGTTCAGAGTTGTCATAGTTCAACCCCAGCCAGAAACTAAGCACCACACAGCAGCTTGCTCACTCCCTGTCATTGGGATGGGGAAGATAATTGGCAGAGCAAGAGTAAGGAAACTCCTGGTTTGAGATAAAGACAGTTTAACAGGTAAATCAAAAGCTGCACACACCAGCCAAGCAAAACAAGGAATTCACTCACTCCTTCCCATTGGCAGACATCACTCCAAATGTTCCCCCCTTCCTTTTTCTTCCCCCAGCTTTATACACTGAGCATGACGCCATATGGTGTGGGATATCCCTTTGGTCAGTTGGGGTCAGCTGTCCTGCTGTGTCCCCTCCCAGCTCCTTGTGCACCCCCAGCCTGCTCGCTGGTGGGGTGGGGTGAGAGGCAGAAAAGGCCTTGATGCTGTGTAAGCCCTGCTCAGTGATGGCTAAAACACACCTGTGTTATCAACACTTTTTTCATCACAAATCCAAAACATAACCCCATACTTGCTACTATGAAGAAAGTTAACTCTACCCCAGCCAAAACCAGCACAATAATTAAACAAGACCTTTACAAAATGATAGCATATATTTATTTCTGATCATCCACATTTAAGATGAATCACCCCAGACTTGAACTTTTGCAGCTAACTGCAGAAATTGTATGAAGAGAAGAAAGGGTGTTCTACTTTATTAGATACACAGTAGAAGAATTTGACTTCTTGAACACAGCTATACAAAGCCAGAGAAAGAATGCAAATACAATTTTGCAAGAAATGAGGAGATCAACATCAGAGAAGATAAAGCTTGTTAAAACAAACGGCAAAACAGAATGGCTATAAACTGTCTTGAATTCATCTTAGATTATGAAGAAGCTTCTAACTACCAAAGAAGAAGGCTCTGGTAGTATCTTTAAAAGTAAAAGTGGGGCAAACATTTAGACTGCTCCCCCAAAAGAATACTTGAAGTTTGCAAAATATATGAAATGCATTCTCTGACTTGATTGACTTTAAAAATAAGGGATAGAAAAAATAGTCTCAAACCTCCTCTTGACTACTGAAATACAGAATGTGCACTTTCCCCCTCTACAATTTCATGTTTTTCTATTGGAATACTGTTATTTCAAATGTCTATTTTAGAGAAAAAGACTGAAGTATATGCTTAAAATTATGCATGTTAAAACTATTTATAGAACAGACTTTTTAATCAACTGCCCATTAACTGAAGATCTGCTTAAGAATAGTAATAAAAGTAAAGAGAGTTCTTCAGGAACAGGAGTTCTTCAAACTTTCATATTTTGAGACTCTTCTTGCCTCATCAAATGCTGCAAGTTGAAACTACTCTTTCAACTCCAAGAATACTGTGATGTTTCTCAGGTCAGTTACCAAAAGATACCAGTACGCTACTGTTACAAATTTCATTGCTTTTTAGGAGCTTATTCTTTAGCAATCTGGGTTTTTCATGTAATGAATAGTAGAGAGAGTTTTTCTTGTAAGTGTATGCATACTGCATTGTTCCTCAACAAAAACCTGAAGAATTATTTAACAGATATCTAATTAAAGAATTTTCATGGTCCTCTATTCTACCTATATATATATTAAAAAAACCAAATATCTTTGTAGCTACCTGTTTAAAGAGGGTAAGAAAGTGTCTTACAAAAAGCAGATATACATACTTCAGGTAGCAAACTGGTCACCAATGATCATAGATTTAGCATGTTTATACAAAACGGACTTTAGTATGTATATTTCGGCCAACTTTTCTAAATACAAAAAGAAATTTAGGGTTATGTAGATTCCAATGAATGTTTAATATATTACCAGCTCTTTAAAAAAAAAATAATTTGAAAATACAAAAGGATTTCAACATTTTCTTTTCTGAACTTTCAAACTGCTGTTTCTCAGGAGTTTAACAAGAATTTATAAATGGCAACACCTTAAAGGTAGAAGGTAATTTCCCATAAGAACCAGCTAATTTATAGCTTTCTACACACCAATGACCCTTGCAATTTGGCAGTTGCTTCATTAATTCCTTTACACCTGCTCCATCTACCTTGAGAAAAATAATAAATAAAAAGTGTAATTCACTCACACTACATTCACTCCTGAAGGTATTGGGGGGAAAAAAAAAAGCTGTCTTACTACTTTCTGGCATAAATTGTAACTATTTCTGTAAATGTGAGTGAAACAAAATTGAAGGTAGCATGGCAGATAGATTGATATTACCGGAGGCTTGGAGAGGAAAATCTGAATTCTTCCCTGGTGTAATGCTACTGAAATTGATTTACACCAGGGATGCATTTGGCGTGAAGGCTTGAAAGCACATGTTCGAAAAGGAAGTTCTATTTGCACTGTGGGGTTTCCATTCTCATTTTATATATTCCAACCTGTAAGTCCCTTCAAGTAGCACAGAGAATCCATTTCAAAAAATAAAGATGTACAAATGTACTTTCAGTTTCTTCCTTATCGAACCAAAGAAAAAGATATATTTCACATAAAACAATAAAGTGACTTGAAAAAAGTTTGGGTTTAGTGAAATAGACACCTGCTAACCTGTTTTCCTGATTAAACAAGGTGAATCAGAGAGTAACAATTATTTTAAATAACAAAAAGTTTGGCATTTTGGCTTTTAAAAATTATTTATAATAAACATGTGAAATTTGTTTTGCAAGATAATGAGTCCTTGTTGTATTCAAATAGTAAAACCATACATAGGTCATTAAAAGAGAGTTGCATTAAACATGTTTTCTTTAAAGTAAGAACATACATCCTGTATTTTTCAAAAATAAATCTGCCATAGATGATTAAGCTTTTGGAAGAGGCTGAGTTCACATTAAAGAGTTTCATAATCTTCTGATCTTCATGTGATAGAATTCTTAAATCAGATTTGTGTCCTCTATCAGCTCCAGATTTTTACTGTGTTTCTTTGTTTTAAGGGACTTGTTCAGGTTTCCTAAACAAAATTCTGCTTTTTGTTTATCTGCTTGGATAAGTTTTTTTTTTCAAGTTTTACACATAAGCAAGTCTCACTCAGTAGGCTATGTAGGAAAAAACATTACTTTTCCTTTTTTTAATGGAAAAGACCACCACTTCAGTTGTATAAACCTGAAGAAACTTTAAAAAGTTGGTTAGCCGTCTGATTATTTTCATGTCCTTTGTTGTGGATACTGTATCAAAACATTTGATAATTGCAACTCGGAATTAGGTTTGTTGTAATACTTGGTAGGAAAGTCATGAATGTCTAGTAGGAAATTTAAAATAGAAGAAGGAAAAAAAATTTCTAATTTTTGGTATTCAAATGATTAGACTCCTCAGTAAATATATGATTCAAATTAATTTCAAAGTATTTCAAAATATTATTGATTTTATCTCAAACTGATAGGACTTGATATTTTGGCTGCACATCTCTGCTATAGATTAAGTATCAGATAACAGTAACAGTTTGGAGAAGACTTATTATTCTACTAGCTTTACTTGATATAACAAATGACAAAAATCCTCCTAAAAAGTAATCTAAGTTGTTTCCTCAATCAGAGTAGAGTTTTAATTGATGATGCTTCATTATTAATAATAATAAACTGATTGAAAAGAGTAAGTAAACCTCATTAGTTTGATCCTGATGCTTTTATAAAACACTGTCAAATATATTTTCCTGTCTCTGCCATAGCAAAGTACTTTTCAGAAGTTCCTGCCAGACTCTGTCAGGTTTTATTCAGAGCCCAACCATAACTATGTGAGAGTAGCGAGTAGCACAGTTAAAGATGCCTACTTATCTACATAACAGCTCCTCTGCTGGAGTCTCCTTCTCTGATCCCAGCACTAGCTCCTATACCATGAAGATATATAGCCTTGGAGGATGGCAGATGTTGTTTTCAGAGCTCCTTGATAACTATAAAGTATAGATAATACCTGCTAGTGAAATTTACCTGCAAGAAATATTTCTCTCTCCTGTGGTATGTCTCAACTACTGTCACTTCCTTTTCCGCAGCCACAGCTGGCATCTGGCATGATATGAAGCACAAGCTCACCGACCATATGAACTCCCTCTGCCAGTAGGTCTATGATAAGAGAATTTGGCACAAACCCTACTATAAATCAAAAACATTATTTTGAACTAATGCTGTATAGCTCTAATTGTCTCTATTGAAATATAGTGAACTGAAGCCTTTATGTTCTCCCCAGGATCATATGTTCATAAATTATCCCAAGTCAACTTTGCTGAGGTTGCTAGTTTTTCCAGTAGAAATCAGTCTTTTTCAACAAAATTTCCAACAGTAATATTTCCTGAGTCTGCTTATACTATTTTTTCTCTAAATATAGAAGAGAACGATTAGCCTTCGCAAGCTACATTTCTAGCGTTTCTCAGTAACATTAAAACAAAATTAAGTTTATAATATGCTGTTGCTAAGTCTCAAAAGTTGACTAAATACCTAACTTTAAAGAGCATGTTTCTATCTAATCTAAGCACAAATGAGTAAATTCCTTTAATTAAACAATTCTGTTGAATTAAAATGAAAACAGAAATATTGCTGCTAGAAGGAGTTTGGTTTTCTTTGACTTTTTAAATAAGTCCTTGAAATGGTTTTTAAATAATGTTACTATCTTAATAATAATGAATTACATTTTAATCAAGGGGGGAAGTCACTGACAGCAAAGATAGGACTCGGTCTACACTTTAAATGGGTTATATTGTTAGTTCCAAGTTCAGGGGCCAAAACAAGTTGGCAGTGTTTGATTTTGTTTCCCACCAGACCTCCTTTAGTGGGAGAGATGATATCTGTAATGATCAGTAAAAAGAAGGGGCATAACTTATGTACACCTGCCAATGGTACTTATTTTCCCAATTGACTCTAGACTGCAGAGATTAGCTACTGAGGATGGGTGCCTAAACTGGTTAGAAGAGAAGGAAAACACTGTTGTTCATTAAAGACTTAGCTTGGAATTGACTCTCTATGAAAGTTTTAATTTCAAGAGAAATGGTGGGAATTGAGACCAGTTCAGATTTTCTATAGGTTGCTTTCTAACTACAGAACAGACATGTAGGAGTTCAGAGAATGTACTGCCAAGAATCTGCTTCTTTACAGAATGATGACTTAAAGAAAAATGTTTCCAACAACCGGGTAAACAATGATGATGGATCTGATAATTAGTTGCTAAATTTGTAGACAAAGAATACCAATAGAATAACCTCTGCCAGAACATGAAAGTCTTCCAAAAAATGTGATCATGTTGCCAGTAAAAAAAACCTTGATGGACTTTGTCAGAAACCCCTAATACTCATAGACATCTATCACCGTTTGGAAAAGCTGTAAGAGGTACCCCATAGTGATTTTCTTTTAAGTCCTCTTTTCCTGTCCATTAAGACCCTGAAATCTGATACCAAAGTCCTGCAACAAAAACAACAGGGCCTGTCAAATCAGAGGGTTAGCTTAAAAGAAAAAGTTTCAGAAAGCATGTGAAAAGGAGAACAAATGCCCAGCTAGATATTGTTCAAAGTATTCTTCACAAACTGACAGACTTGAAAAAACACTGTAAGATGAGTAAAGACAGAGAAATGAGGTAAGCATTTACAGAGCTAATCTTACTATAACCTATATATAACATATATAACAATCTATATATGTGTATATATATGTATAAAACTTATAATTTTGTGAATAGATGTGAAAACAATACTATCAGTCTTTTTTATCTATTTCCCATGACTATGTTTCTGAAATATCTGTGAGTGTTCTTTAAAATATCTTGGCTAATTAAATACCTAAGCAACGATTCTCTTACTCCTCCTTACTATCATGGAGCAGCAAGTGCAGGACTGTTGCCGAAGGGACAGGAGCCAGCAGCTGAGGGGAGCACAGACAGTACAGCAGGGACCATGCCATACCATGCAGAGCTGGAGAGAGGTGAGCAGGACATACCCACAGATGACAGCAGGACCAATCAAAGGTCCAGATCAAAAGTCAATATATTGGTGATGAGACAGGTCAACAGTCAATCCAGTGATCACTGGGTATGACCACGGTAGTGAAGACGGGCTGAGGTAAAGCCAGGCTGCAGATCAAGGGGCTCTATGACTGGGCATCATCACATCCGTAGCTGAGATAGACATCAGCTATCCTCCAACACAGCTCAGACAAGAACCAAATGCCCCTGAACTGGGCCTAAATAGTCCTCCTTGTCCATGGATATGTGTGGAGGGCCCATTTGAGGCTGGTTAGGGTCATTAAGGCTTACTTAATGACTGACTTACTCAAGGACCTGAAAATTATTTTCTTCCTTTACCACTTAATTTCTTAATTTTACTATCCTTAACCAATTATTTGAATATTCTTGGGTATAAATTTGTGTTACATACATACTTGTAAAAATCCAACATATGACTTGATTTCACTTCAGTGAGAACAGTATACAGAACCAGCATGTTTTAGCTTATGAGGTCTTAAAAAAGGAGCTCACAGTATGAGATTCATGTAGCATATGGCTCTCTGAAGTGGGAGATAAATCCAGATAACTGTTATATCGCTCAGAGTTTTAACCAATGAGACCATAAATTGGAAATTAAAATCAACTTCATTATATTGGTTGATTTTCTACTGATGCCATACTGTTCTATGAATTCCATAGGTCACCCAAAAGGACTATCTGTAAGTATCTTAACACTGGATAGGTTTTAAAGCACTTTAAGAGATTAAGCCTTAATATTTTCATGCATGTTTTCTCTTAATGCAATGCAAAGTTATTTAAAACCTATCAGGGCCTTTTAGTAATATCAGACCTAAATTCCTTTAAATATAATTATATAATCATTACTAAATTTAGCCTATGAATGTAAGCAAAAGTGAACTTTAATATTTTATCAATCTCACAATATCAGTCATTACACAGATGGATGTGTAGTTACAAGAAATGGTTAAAAATATGTTAAGGATGGACATATTTTAATTCAATTCTTCTTGAACTTCATTGCAACAAACAAACAGAATTCTTGTCTTGGGAATATAGCTCTGCCAGTTTCACCTATTTTGTGATCTATTTCTAGATTATGTAAATTGAAACTAACACATCTTCAGTGTATTTTGTTTATGAATGTGTATCTATACACACATACTCATACACCCACACAAATACACATACATGTATATTCTGAATCAAACAATTTTAAAAACAAATTTCTCTTTACAAGGTCTTTTTTCTTGACCATCTTGCCTGTCCACTACCATAAGTTCTCTGCTATAGGGAAGATCCTTCCTGCCTGCTTTAATCATATGGATATTTTTACGCAGTCAATGTAACTACTTTTATGAACATGGTGCAGACGGTACTTTTATGCTTCTGTAAAGCTCTGATATGCAAAGAATAAGCTGTATTACATTTCTGATGTCCAACCATAAATCCCCATAGGTTGCTTTAAAAATTCTGTCTAAAACATGATGATGTGATGGATGGAACGCATAGTAAAGTGTGGTGCTATATGACTTTTACTGTAAGTAAAGAACTGAATATCTTTTTTCCTTCTTAATGCCTTTATTGGAGTGTCTGCTTCCACATAATGTCTGGCATTTATATCCTTTTTTTCCTCAGTGCCTCATATTTTTCAAATATTTTGATATATAGTGCTTTAATATAAAAGACAATAGAAATGTAATCCAATTCAAAACACATGGAGTAAGTCACAATTCATATATTCATAAATGCAAATCTATTGAATTTGTTAAATAAATTCCACAGAAAATTCAGTACTGCAGCATCTGATGGCTTAATGAGATCTAACAATTGTCAGGATAAGTATTTCTTACCTCCTAGAGGACTAAAATGGATCTAATGTTGTGGGATTGTATTGTTTGTCCACCGAATGACTGAGATGGAGACCTAAAATTCTCTTAACTTTCCAGAGTAAGCAGTGATTAAGAGCTTTTCTGTTTCTAGTGCTATTTATATTTTAAAGACCAAAAACATGTTCTACCTACTCTACATCATTACTTTGACGTTTGAGCGCTCCAAAATGGAAGAACCCAGGACACTCATGACTTACTAATGACAGTCATGTTACTAGCTGGAAAACTTGAGAGATTTTTGCAGGTCTTTGCTGCTGTTTGGAGCTTATTAACCATAATTTAAATAAGAAGAGTAATAGAAATTTGTCTAGACCCCTTTTTTTTTTTTTTTTTTTTTAGCATGAGACACCAATACACTGATATTCAGAGGTCCTGAACAAGTAATTTTTATGAGACCTGTTCAGGCACATAACCTTTTAATAGCAGACTTTAGATGTAGAAGGCAAAAAGACAAAATTACTGGAAGCTTTGTAGGCCTACATGAACTTAGTAAGCACCTAACAGTCACACAGACAATAAGCATAGTAGGGTCACAGCAACAGTTATCTTTCTGATTTCTGAAAAATAAGAATATCTAAAAAACAAATGGGTTAATAAATGAGTTAAAGTTTATTATACAATAAAAATATTTTGCTGGTTTGGCTACATAATCACTTGTGTCTTGATTAGATTTTTATATAGATGCACTGTACTAATCAGAACAAGACTGTGTAGAAAATAGAGTTTTTTAATGTTGGAAATCAGATATTCTTCATGACTCAGTATGCATAAGGATCATCACTGTATACTAAACTCCCAAAAATAGAGGATTGCAAGATTAATAATTTTAAGAGTTTATAGAAAAGATTTGAGAAAGCTAATATAAAACGAAGGCTTCATTTAACTGAAGGAGAGAAAGGCATTTTGGTGGGTATGTGACTTTGTACAGCAAGCCTATCCCATTAAGACAGTGATTTCCTTAAAACTTCGGTTTAACATTTATCTTATCAGCATAATTGGTTATTTTGGTGAAATACAATATATATAAATTACAATACATAGGAAAATATTTTGTGTACAAAGAAAGCAAAATATCCACTGTCCAGGTTCAATGTGTAATTTTTTTTTTCTATTGTTTCACAGCTATTCTCTTATTGCAAGAAGATCTTTGCAGCTTTCATACTACTACCAGTATAGAGACTGCTATTTTCTGTCTTGCAAAAAAAATGACATAGGGGTACACTGAGTGAGAGTTTCTTGTAGGGACATGAATAGGCTTTTATTCTTGCCCATAAACTATAAATTCTGAGCAAGTGGATCCTTACTTTAACAGGTTTATTTAAGTTTTTGCATAGCTTCTAAAATGATTGGTCAAAGATGCTTTTTGTTGTCCTTTGGAATGGAAAATTGGATAGATAACACCTGTTAACCTTTAAAAACTGTAGAAAGATTTTGGTTATTGTTGCTTATTTTCCTGTTGTTTCACAAAAGGTACTGAAATGTGATCTTAGGGTAATCATTCTCAGAAAGGCAGGTCCTGAATCTGTTGTCCTTCCATTAAAACCAGAAAAGTTTTAATACATATTGGGAAATAAAAAGTCAAAGTTTCCTATGACATGAGCCTGCTGCCAGCTATTTTAGATGCAAAACAAAAACCCTGCAATTAAAAGGGATCTTAAGGAATATACTGAAAGTAACCAGTTTTAGGCAAACACAGATTTAGAGAATACCCTGTACTGATTAATGGTATCATGCACATTACTTATGGTATCGCCAAAAAGCAACGTAGAAACTCAGACTTGTTAAATAGAAGGGAGACTTCCCTGTGACATAAAAAAAAAAAAGAAAAGGAGCTAAAGTATAGAAAAGAGGCCAAGGTGAAAATATATGAAATTTTCACTTCTAATGAAAATTCAAGGACTTCAGTTTTGATGAGAAACATAAACAGTGTAGTAAAAACTGACAACAAATGCAGTGATATTAGAATATGAACACAAAATGTTTCCTTTTCCTTGTATGCATGTACAAAAGGAAAAAAAAGAAAGTCTTACATTATAAAAATTGCCATAAAAATGATATATATTTTATTTTTTTAATATTTTTATCTTTATATTTTTATATATATCATAACTTCAAAAAAGGGTCAAGAAGAAAATTAATTGTCTGTTCTGACATATTTACAGTGCAAAACACAATAGAAGTGAGTCCAGTGGCAAGTTAACTAATGAACAAGCAGAGAAAGATAACTGTAAATCTCCATTGAGTGACTGAGGATCACTCACAGTATTATTTAGCCAGAAAATCTTACCACTGTTTTCTACAGCTATTTTATCCTTCCATCATATTGCCAGGAGCTATAAGCATTATAAATACTTATAGTTTTACATCTTGCATAGCTAACAGAAAAATGGGGACCAGTAAGCATGTGTGTGTATGTGTGTGCATATATATGATCAATACAGTCTACAGCTTAGCTGCAGAGATTGTCACTTAAAATATATAAGAGAATGAGGGTATTTTCTCTATTGGAGTAGAAATAAACTCACAAAATCTTATGAATATTGACTGCATCCACAGAATAGCTTGTTTTGATCAAATAAACAAAGTCTAAGAGGAATAAAACTACTGGAATAAACTGTTGATTTGTAAAAGAACATTCCAGAAGCTCCCTAGAATCACAGAAGCACAGAATGGTAGGGGTTGGAAGGGACCTCTGGAGATCATCTCGCCCAACCCCCCTGCTTGAGCAGGGGGCACAGGAACGCATCCAGGTGGGTTTTGAATGTCTCCAGGGAAGGAGACTCCACACCCTCCCTGGGCAGCCTGTGCCCCTGCTCTGGCACCCGCACAGGAAAGGAGTTTTTCCTCATATTCAAGTGGAACTTCCTGTGTTCCACCTTGTGCCCATTGCCCCTTGGCCTGTCACTGGGCACCACTGAAAAGAGCCTGGTCCCATCCTCTTGACACCCACCCTTTAGATATTTATAAGTACTGATAAGATCCCCCCTCAGTCTTCTCTTCCCCAGGCTGAACAAACCCAGGTATCTCAGCCTTTCCTTATAAAAGAAATGCTTCAGTCCCCTGATCATCTTTGTGTCTTTCCGCTGGACTTGCTCAAGCATTTCCCTGTTAGAGGCCTCCAACCAGACTCTGTGCTGTTGATCACAACCCTCTGAGCTCTGTTGTTCAGCTAGTTCTGTACCCACCTCACTGTCCACTCATCTAACCCACACTTCCTTAGCTTCCCTATGAGGATATTATGGGAAACAGTGTCAAAAACCTTGCTGAAGTCAAGGTAAACAAAATCCACTGCTCTTCCTTCATCTACCCTAGGTTTCTTTAAACCTTTATACCTTGAGTAGTAAAAATATTTCCAGGTTTTGGTTGCTAATTTCCAACCTATGCTATTTTTTTGCTGATTTGACATATCAGAGAATTTTACAGAAACTGTCATGCATTCAGTGATGACTTACTTGGTAGAGCCTATGTTTCAGCACGATCACCCTGTCAGTTTTGGTAGTTTCTTTTTTCTGCATTTTGTTAGAGCACCACATGGAAAAGTCTTTACAGTTGGAACAGGTTGATTACTATGAACTAGATCTGCTGACATTCATGCTCACTATGACCTATTTTTTTTTGAATGAAATGCTATTTAGAAGTGCAGGTGTCAACATGTAGCCTGCTTATGTTTTGAGGACTCAGATTTAACTGATGTCAAATCCTTTCTATGACTTGGAACTTTGTGGGAGTGAAGGGTATACAAAATCTCTCAGAAGTTAATCCCTAATAATGTAAATGTGTTGCTGTGTTTTGCAAAATAATATGTGTGTGTGTGTAGTCTGTACAAAACTAACTTTAAAAAAATAAACTGTTTTATACTCGCCGTCAAAGCTGTCAAATAGATTTCATTCTCTTGAACTCGAAAGAGATGATTCCAAACACTTTTGAATAAATTTTGGCTTATTTATGTACCATAACCATCTCAAATTGATCAGCTGCCAGTTTTCTTTCCTCCTTGATTTTTCAGATTACTAACATTGAACATCATTCTGAAGATTTTTGTTTTGTTCTGTTTTCTAACAAGAAACATGTTTTGACTGGACTTCATTAAAAGTACCTTTTGTGTTGTGCACCACATCTGTAAGAAGAATGGAAATCAGATATGATTCTTGTTAAGACTGACATAAAAGTTGTTTTACTATTAATTGTAATTTTTAACAACAAGCAATGACAACATAAAAATCAGTTCTGATTTAAAATCTTCTTTGCCCCTTAGGAAAATTAAAGGCATTATCCAGTATGAGAAAGATTTATAACCCTTGGTCACATACCCTGACTTATATAACAACAGCATGGAAACAAGCTTGCAGATGCGTGAAGACAAGAAAAAAAATGAAGTTAGAAAAAATATATATGCCACTGCTGTTCTATTGCTAGAAAATATTCTTCTATAACACCAGAAAATTAATATGTTATGTTTATTTGAATGTACCTGACATAGTCAATTTCTTCTGAGAAGGAAATGGGCATTGATGAATTCAGCTCTTTTACTGCAGAACATATGTTGTTCTGGGCCAACCTCTGTCATGAAAGGAGAAATGCAGAAGGTGCTTATGTCCACAGAGGATACTTAAAATGGCTGTGGATATGTTGAACTAGAACTGGTTTTGATGTCTGACTGTGGAAGACAGGAGAGATATACCACATGTGAACTGACTGTTCCTGACATGAATGCTTCTATGTTTACTTCCCCTTAAAGCTCAATATTTTGTTTAGGATCTTACATAGTGCCTGCAATGCGAAATGGATAATCGTAAATAGAAAAAGTGACTATGTTTCTATTAACAACAACAAAAAAAACCCAGCCCAACCCAAACCCTCCCAAAACTTTCCATACCTGTTAGCATTATTGTTACTATTCAGTCTAAAGCCAACTGACACTAACGGAAAGACTCCCATTGTGGACTGAGAATTTAAATAAAAGAAAAATAAAAGTGAGACGCGCTTAAACCAGAGTAGCATACTATAAGGAAAAAAATGCGGAAAAAGAAAGGTCTTCAAAATAAGTATGCATAAAAACCCTAAGCTATTATATGAAATCTAACAAAAGATACAGTTATATTTTTGTTAACCATAGACAATAAAAATAATAAATCTTAAAAATAACACTATGAAAAATTATAAAAATGCCATTAAACTAAAGGAAAAAAGTGGTCCTGCCATAGAGGTTTTCATTAGATGTTGTTGGATGCATGCCTGTTGAGACAAGAAAATGTATTTTATTTAAAAGAAGAGGTAATTAATTAGGGGAAAAACAGTGCAACTTGAAAAAAACGGTACAACAACAACATAGGCTAAATAAGAAATGTTACACTTTGTGAAAATAACATGGTCAGGATCAAACTTACTTCATCTATTCATCTATTTGCTGTGACTGTACAGTTTTAACACAAGTACACACTGTCCAGTATAGACAGTAGGTAATAGAAGCTACACGTGCAGCTGAGTAGAGCTTATGACTCATCTGAACTGAACGAAGACCTCATAAATGGCTGCAGCCACTAGTTGAGAGAAGGACCATGAATGTTTGGATGGGTAAAGGGAAGAACTATAGGAGTGACAGTACATAGAAAGACATGCCCGGGAGGAAGATATCTGAGGAAGATATTTGTGAGAAAAGGAAAGTATCTGTAAAGTTTGACAGAGACAGGAACTTTTGGGGTTCTTCTGACAGTAGGCTGAAACGGCTCGGTCAGTTTCTGTCATCAGTTTAGTTCTTGCCAAATGCTAACCCACGAACAGAAATTAAAGAAAAACCTTCTTCTCTCTTTCCCAAAATGTATGGTGGTTATCAAGCACCACATTTCCTGCGATAGTGGTATATCAGTCAGGATGACAGGAGTTATGATCATAATTTAAAAGGGCTGTGGTCTGTCATGAGTGATTTTATTTTCCTACCTCTATTATTTTCTTCAAATGTTGTTACTCATCAAATACTTACTGAAATTCTCTGTTAAATTCACAACTAAATGGCTAGCTGACAAACTTTGACTTTCCTCTTTCTTGCCATCTCATTCCAAATTAGTAACTTTTTTATTTTTATTTTTCTCCATAAACCATGCATCTCCAGCCTTCTACTGCTGCTTTCTTTCATAGCTTCCTGTAGTCTGTTCATTTTTTACTTCTCAGTAATGATCATAGACACATGGGTGCTGAGTTTTATCATGGTCATTTGAAACTACCACTCTCCCATTTCAGTGTGCAGTTTATCTAAAATTGCAAATCACAGAACAGCTGGTCTCATCTTCAGCCTCTCTGTTTTACCCTCATTTGCTATATTGCTTTGCAGATGCTACAAGTTGTTAACTACAAGTAATTTTTGCTCCTTTAAGCATTGTCCTTTTGTGGAATACTAGCAGGACAATTCAAAAATGAACAAATCAAAGTAATAATACTGCTGTTTAATTACATATCTAATTAAATGAAAAATTAATTTCCAGTTTTGAAATTGACTTTGCAAGCCTTAAAAAAATCCCAAACAAATAAAACACTCTGACAAATTCTGTTTGATTTTCCTGGTTTACACAAAGTATAAGGAGTAGTATATATTTGGAAAAAGAAATTCATACCTGGAGACAGAAGTTCACAACAGCCTCATCAATATTTAGAGTAGACTCTTTGCTTCCTTTTTTTATTTTCCTCGGGAATATCCTAGGGAATCAACCTTACGTTACACTGCAGAATACAATGACATTCTGAATAAGATTAGGTCACAACAGTCACTTGGAATAAGACCTTTTTCTCCATTTGAGCTGGAAAATCCCTCAGCAGGGTAGTTGGAATATATGATCTTTAAAGGTCCCTTCCAACAGAAACCACTCTATGATTCTTCGTTTAGTGGAGAAACCAAAGGCAAGGAAAGGGAGGGATCAAGGTAACTCATGGAAGAACAAGCATGAGTGAATAGATGGATTAAATGATAAAGGAACTGGATGTGAGTAAATGGGTCGTTGGTTAATTCACTCTTCTGGCTATGTCCTGTGCCTGATCAGTGCCGTCTGTCCCATCCTAGCATTAAACTCTATTTCTAAATATTTCCCTGGGTGAGGGGCTTTCTGTTCTGTGTGTATGTGTGTGCACAGCACTTTAGGTGCCAGTAACTGGAGTTGGACTGTGGGTCATATGGTCCCGTATGTGTGTGGTGCCAGCAACTGGTATGAGTGAAAGTATTCATGTCTGTGTGCTTACCAGCCAGTATCAAGCCAGGCTAGCTGGGGCAAAAGTGAAGAGGCTTGGGAGCCAGCTATATGAGTGTCTCTGGGAGTAAGATGGCTGAAGGAATGAGCTACCAAGGGACCAGAAGGTCCAGATTATCTGCCAGAGATACTATGGAGTCTGGGTGTTGAGTGGGAGACCCATTCAATGTGTGTGCCCCTCTGTGCAGGAAGCAACTGGAGACAAGAAAATTCAAAGGCCAGCCACTGGGTAGACTGAGTGTCTAAGCTGAGTTACTAGAGGAATCCACAGGGTCTGTGTCTGTGTGTGTTGGTGTGTAAACAGTGTATGCACCAAGAGCTGGAGTAGGGCTGCAGACCCTAGGGGCTTGTAGGTTCTTCTGACACCTACTGGGGAGAACTGGGGTCAGCTGCTGGATGGACCACATGTTTAAGTCCAGGTACAGGAGGGATCCATGTTGTACCTATGGATATATTTTCCACTGACAGAGCATCATCCTGATCAGACAGAAAGAGAAACAGGTTGAGGCCATTTGTACAGTTTGTGCTTGTGCTGAGTGCTGTTTTCTGTCTGTGACAGTCTGTGTGGCCAGTCATGTGTACATGTGTGCTTTATGTGTGTGCCAATGAGAAAGCCTCTATCTGAAATTGCATCCTCCCAATTCATATTCAAATATCACCAGTGAAGATAAGTTTCTCAACAGTCTAGAAGGCTATGAAGGAAGCTCACTCCCATTCCTTCCTATTACAGATATGCCATCATGAAGGAAACTCTTTTTTGTGTGTGAGGTCCAAAACACATCACAAGTGAGTACAGAGATACATGGCCTACTTGTTAAACACTCATGTGAGAGACCTGCATTTGACTGTTGTGACCATGCGATGTGTTTTACAGGATCTGGTCATTAGGTAGCATCTGTACACTTCTACTGAAATCCTAAATGAATTAAAATTTTGGAAAAAAAACCTTGAAAATTTGTGGTGTTACTTTTAAGGACCTGTTTGGAGTATAACTCTATGCGCAAGTTAAGTTCTGCAGTTTGGCCTGTGAAAATAGTTGACCTTGAAACTTCACCAGGGAGATGGTTGTATACCAAATGTTTGCAGCACTCTGTCATGAGAGGAAATATAAATGAATCTTTATAATTGCAGTAAATGTCTAATTTTGGTTTCACTTGTTATATCAAAGTTGTTACAGACAAAAGGTGACAGACCACGTATGTGGAATCAAGACTACATTGCTAACACAACTAACATGTTACTACTTTAACAATCCAAATTATCTGAATACAGAAAAGCCTAATTAATAATACAGCTTAAACTGTTATACAAAAACACGACGTCTGTCCTAGTACCTACCCCTAATACTACGGTCACTCTTTCAGTGCCCTCTGGATCTTACAGTCAACACTGAAATCCTTCTCAAGAAGAATGAGCGCAGGAAAGGGTGTGAACAACAAGTCACCAGCACTGAGGTCTTCACCAGAAGGAGCTGATGCTGGTGGTGGGCTCCCTTCCTCCTCTGTCCTAGTGTTCCCCTTGGATTTCTTCTTATACATTTTCCCATCCCCACCTTCTCTCTTTCCCCTGCTCCCAGGGAAGGGGTGAAAGCTTCTCTGCAGCTCCCCAGTATCACCCAGGGGCCATTTGTCCGGCAGGGACTACCTGGGTCTGTCAGCCCCTTCCCCGGCAGCACTCACAGAGCTGGAGCTCAGACAGGCTGGGCAATGGGCACTCGGCCATGGGGCGCCTGATAAACCCAAATCAGCACCGCTCAGGCCAAGGGCAGCCCAGCCGCCCCTAGGACCCAACACAGCCTGATGCCTGACCCCAGCAGTGGCAAAATCATATTTACAGGGCTACAAACTGTGCTGGTTTTAGGCTATAAACTCATTTGAGATGTAAATTGGTTTGCATTTCAGCTAGCATATATCAAAGTTCATTCCGCATGTGGTATGTATTTGAATTGTTTACCTGTATGAGGTTTTATTCCCTTACAAGATTTTAAATCCTCTCACAGTAGTAAACCTGTTAACAGGAAAATGTTAGCCTTCTTTAAGGGAATAAAATGATATGTAAAAGAATGCGAGGGCTTTCCAGTTCCTAGAAATTAGTTTGGTTTGGGTGTTGTGTCTTGAACTGCTAATAAATTAGCTGCCCATTGTGCTACAATGATAAATAGGGTAAGTCATCTCATGTTATGTTAACATAAACCCGAAAACGTACCAGAGAGACAAATGGAGACACACTGATTTGGTATCAGGATGAGGGCCAAAGTATACAAACAAGACCAGTTACAAGAGTTTAGCTCTTCTACTAACAATGAATATAAAATTTAAAGGGTTAGTAATTGTGTTTTTTATGTGCACAATAGCTGGTATAAACTTACTTACCATGTCAAGTTGTAACTTAATCTGTTATTAATTGTACTGTCAGAAGACTCTAACAGAAGCATAGCTAATGCTTTGAATTTTCAATTTTATGGAAAATCTGAAGTCTGATGTATGTAAATATAAATATAGAAAACAATAATACAGCAAGTAAAATTCATAGAAATGTTATTGGTTTAATATAACTGCATTGAAAATATGTTACCATGATTTTACAATTAAGGAAAGAAAAAGAAATCTTTGTCTGCAACAGTATGCTGAATGTCTCATACAGAGGCATTTGATCTGGCAGAAGACAAATGGACATGAGGATTTTAGTTTTTACTGATCCGAAACAAAGATTTCTGGCTGCAGGCATAGCAGTCCATTGGTAATTTCACACCATGCTGTGTTTACACATAAATTTCTAGCTTTGCTTCCTTTGACTGTTTTATGAGAATTCTTCCATGTTCTATCTTGCAAATATACATCAAACCAATACACTGGAAAGAGGCAGACTATGCAAACTGATTCTGATATTGCCTTTTATTACTATGAAGAATAGACACAAGTCGTGCAAACCCATAGAGACTCTTGAAGCTTCCACCATCAGCCAGATGGCTGCATTGCTATTACTCACTCATCTCTCCTAAAGCACATGCAGTCGCAGAGGCTCAAAGATTCAATCATCATTCAGCAAGTTGTGAATGTCTTGTGGGTGCTTCAGGTTTTTTGTAGTCTCCCCGAAATAGCTAGCTTTAAACTTAAACTAGGCACATAGCAAATCTAAGTAGCAATTTAAATGGTGAAGTAGTAATAAGGAAAATATCTGAGCCATCCTAAATGGGGAGAGTACCAAAAGTATTTCTCCCACTGAGCTACATTATGTTATTGTCACATTAGACGATGAATATACTTCTCTGTCAAAGGTGTTATTTTGTTGATCTTCCATTCAAAACTAAATTAATGGCTTTTGAAGAGAGATGCAATATTACTTGCTGTTAGAATGAGTTCTAAGGGAAAAGAAAGACAAAATCATCAATGACAACATCATACTGTGTACACTTCTTAGAGAGCTGTATTCTGGACTGCTAAATCAGTCTGGACTGCATTTATTCTGAGTTTCTCTGTCTCTGAACCTGTTTCTGAAGTAACTGTCAACATCTGCCTCTGCACTCAGGCCCCCTTCATTATCCCCAAATAAATGGTAGCAGGCAGATTCACACACAGAGATAACAGGAGTGCAGCAGCTTTAATACAGAGCTCTGACACGACACTGCTGTCAGAATCCAAATTTAATCAACAGTGCCACCACGTGGTTATACAGCACCAGGCGTTAAAGCTCTCCCGTAAAAATGATTGAATGACTGAAAACGCGTTTGTATTTTGAAACTGATGTCTTACTAACAGAGCAATCGAAGTTACTATACGTGAGTTGTTAATTTTAGTGGAAAAGTAATGCCAATATCTTCACAGCAATATGTTGTCTGTTATAAATTTTCTGTAATTACTCACCTATCTTGAAAACTGAGTAATCCTGAACTTCCAATAAACAACATGTGTTTTATAAGGATTCAGTACATTCCAGGGAAGGGTTCATAAAGCACACTGAATTTTTAGGATTAATTTTATCCTTAACCAACCTGCTATCTCTATGCCACATTTTTCATTTAAAACATACAGGACAATATTATGGATAATGCTGTTCTTAAAACAGCAGCCTCTAATCAAGTATTTTTATTAAGAAGAGCCTTTGTTCTAGTCACAGAATATTTACTAGTGCTGCTTTAAATGACTTTTTTATCATATTAAGCAGACAACTGCAAGTAAATGTTAACAATATATCTATGAAAACAGGATTTCTCTTCAAAGAATAGAGAAATCTATTAAATTTCACACAGACCACAATCCACACAGATAGATTGGAAATGTTCTGTTCCATGTCTTCATATCTAAAATGTAAGGCAGCGATGGCAACATCTTTCAAGAAGAGGTAGGACAGAAGCAGTAAGCTTAGAGAAGTGACAATAAGATGATTTCAATAAAGGCCACTGACAGTTTTAAATAAGCAAAAGTGCCTTTGCAGTCCATCCTGTGCTACTTGATAGAGAATTTGAGGAAGGAAATAAGCTAATATCTGTGCCAATGTACTTAGGCCATACTACCGCTATTTAGATAAGCCCCAATGTTTGCCAAGCAGCAGCAAGAGCGCGTTCCTCTGCAAGGGAAGGCGGGTGATATGGACTGAGGGCAAGAGCATCAGCCTAACAGGACCTAACAGGGGCAGGAAGGTCTTCCTTTCTTCATGCTTTCTCTAGCTCTTTCTTTCAACGCTGCCAGTTGTACTATCTCTAAGTTGGCCTGATCCCAGGCAGCCAAACCTCCAGGAGGTGGGACGTGCTCAGGGCCCTGCTACAGTTGTCCACACTATGAGAACCATTATAATGTTGGTATTGAACGGGATCTGTTCAGAACTGTGACATAGACACCTTGTGCAGTAAAAGTATTTAAGCAAAGGACTTCAAAGTGTTAAAAGATCCAATAGTTCTATTTGTTTCCTTTATTAAATGTGTTCAACCAGATAATAAGCCAGTTAATAAATTATATTGTATCAGTTGTAGCACTGTAATTTGTAAGCTGAATGGTATATCACTTTGTGACTAGTCAGCAAAGGGCCACACTGGATGACTAGACGGAAAGCATACTAAGCTAAATCCATTGCTAACATGACACTACGATTACAGTTCCAAAAGGGCAGTATTTTGGTGAGAGATTCATACAGCCCAGTGTTCTGGTGCCTTGACATGGAAGAAAGGTGGGGAATGCATAAATACATACAGTACACCCAAACTATTGCCCAGTTAAAAGAAATGGTAGAACCATATGCATTGCTTTCCTGTATTCTATGGTAAGCATTCCTAAACCAGAAATATCCTCAAAGTAAAGCATGGGGCTAAATAAACAAACAACAAAATGCATCAAAATAAAATCCTGAAAGTGACTATGTTAAACGCCCAAGAAAAAGACTTTGCAATGAAGTTCATCAACCACTGAACGGCCTTACTTGATCCATTAAGATACACTATTACACAATCCATTAAAGTCTTAAGCAGGACAATGTGACATAGGAACAGATTTTTCCTAAACCCCAGGCTGTCCTATTTGTGAACAATGATAGGAATAGCTCTGAGTATTTCTCTGCAGATTGTGGGTGCAAGAGCCAAAGATGTGTAGAATACAATTAAAAGAAAAAGAAATTAAATTTGTTTGATCAAATAAATTAAAATTTACTATTAAACAAAGAAAAAATTATCAGAGCTGTTATGCTGGAATTCAAATACTAATTCTCAACACATGAAGCAGAAGTCTTCTTACATAATTGGTTCTTTCTTTACCATAAACCTGGAATGATTCCAAATTATGGGATAATTTTTTTCTGGTTATGGAGCTAGTTATGGGAAATTCATCAATTTTTTTCAGAGCATAATTGGCTTGTACTATTAAACATTGATTTTAATTTAAAAAGTTAACCACCATGTTCTATAAAATTTATAGAAAAAAACCCAGCAGGTAGCAGGTATAATGACAAAATGGGAAAAAAACCCGTTATTTGGAAAAAAAGTGCCAAACTAGTGTCTCCATATACAGCTAAAGGGACAGAACACTGGCCTGACAATGGACATGACAGTTGTCTTTTCGTTTAGCAGTAGGAATCAAAAACATGGCAAAAGATAGACTAAACCAGGAGGCAATGTCAGAAACAGTTCATGGGCAGATGGACAGTAAATAATTATACAGTCAATCTTTCACACAGAGTATGCTGGACAAGGATATTTGCAATATGTCTGAGAAAATGAACTTCTAATAACCAGGAACTTATGCACTGAGCAGAATACAGCAGAATTGCTTGAATAGCTCTGTTACAGTCCCTGAGAAAACAGGTATTGTAGAAACTCTTGTTGAAACTCACTGATTCTGAAATAGATATAATATAAAACTTAATATTATTAAACTTAATAATAAAGGCAGGACTGGTATGATCCTCCCCATGTACATGCTTTCAGAGTGCTCAGAAATCAGGACCATAGATTTACTTAACAGGGCTTTATCATTTTTGATTTTTTTCTTTTTTTTTTTTTTTTAATGTACCTTTTGAGGAGATAAAAAGGTAAAGAAAGATTTCCAGTCTAATTCCAAAATAGCCATAAAAAGGAAAAAAAACCTCCAGTGTTGATACTTCAGTGTCCAGTATTGACGCTCCAGTATATCCTTCAAAAAATACTGGCTTCTTCTTTGAGAGCCTGCTTTCTGTCAGGTATCTCAAAGCCTACACTTACAAGTTCTCTAAAAACCTGCCTAGGGAATATGCTACTTTTAGAAAAAGATGCAAAGCAGAGACAATCTAATGGTTGAAGGGGGTCCAATTTACTGCACTTTCACAAGACAGCCCACTGCAAATACAAAAAGAAACTTGAACAAAATGGTCCTGACAGGAAACTTTTATGCTTCTGCTTCCTGAAATGGAAAATGGCAGCTTATACGAGATGACTAGATTCCATTTGCAGCATTCAGGAAAAGCTAGATTGATCCTGAGTTAACAATAAACTGAATAACAGCTGTAGATAAATCTCTTCTGTATAGGATCTTTTCTTCTTTCAAATAACAAAGCAGAGGTCACACTTTTCTTTCAGTCCATAGCTAGTCAATGAACAAAATGTATAACAGTCATGGTGGGAAGGATGAGAAACATTTTTCCTCTGGACAAAAAATGACTGTATCATCATCTTTTCTTCTCAACGTTATGGTAGATTTTCTATTGACAGGACCTCTATCTAACTAGTGAGATTTTAAAATTCTAATGGATGATCTTATGTACTATATGTTCCAAAATCAAACCTATGTTCAAAATTATTCACAAAAATTAAGGGTTTTTTTACACTACATCATCCCGCTGGCTTTTCTCCTGAATTTGCAAACTTCTGATTAAGCAAGGATAGCTATAAGCTATCACAAAAAGCCCATGAAGATATAGTCAGATCAACCTTTATGATACAGTTTGACAGTATGTCATTATGTTGTCAGTGTGTATAGTCTATAGCTACAAAATGGTCAACAACTGGTCATATCAAGGCCCATTCACTGTTGGGAAAATCTTCTATGCCAGGTAACTGCTAACTTATTTGATTTCAAAATTTTTTCAAGAATGTGACTGTTTTTCTCATTAATAAGCTTTATTCATAAGTATATCTACTCACTAGGAAAAAGAACTAATGTTTATTCCATATCTTTTGCAAATCTCACTCTCATCCAGTGTGCTTTGCTTCCCATGAATATCTTTTTCTGCAATATCTGTCCTAAGGTTCTTTCCCATATATATGTAAGTGTTTGATGGCAATATCTGATTCCTATTAATATCTTAAGTGTCTTCCTATGGCCTCACAAGTTAAAATAACCTTGCTAATAGCCTCTATTGGCAAAAGCAGTTTCTCTCTTTTGTATGCCTACCACTACCCCTTCATTCATTTAGGGTTAAAGTCTCAAAATCTGTCTTTGGTATTTGTGTAGAAGAATGAGCTAATTATGCATATTCTACAATCCTTATGGGTCTATAGCCTTATACTTTCCAATTTCATAGAAGCTGGATATAGTAGCCTACAGAGAAGGAAAAAACAAGCACAGTATGCTCTGTCAGTCCTGGAATACGTGATTTTGAAATGATGAATTTAGAGACTCCCTTCCTACTCAGTATAACACTACCACGTTCACAGAGTTGCTGGCTCAAGCTGGCAGTTAATCACTGTAGGTAGCCTGTGATAAAGAACATCTGAGTATCTCTAATAATCATATTTAGCTTTCTTGAACAACAACAAAAATGCTCCTTATAAAAAATTAATCAACATGGATATTAAACATGCCCTGATGTATTTTTGAAATCCATGCATCCTTTCCTCTCAGTTTAGATTGTTGCTATCGCAACCATGATCACAGGCTCCTCTGACATAGCTAACATATTTGCTCAAAAAGAAGACTTATTTTTACAAATATTTTATTTCAAATGGCCTGAATAATCACATCTCAGTAAACTATAAAGAAATATAACTCTGTAAAGCAATCATTAGTGCATCATATGATTTCATCAAAGCAGCATAATAAACCTGACCATGGCTGATTATATACATAAGGTTAAATGTAATCTGTAATTTTTTAACAAAATAAACAGTTAAGTATCTTTCCTAAACTCTGAGGGTTCCATGAAATATTGTGTGGTCAGCAACAGGACTTAAAGTACTTCAGCACGAATCTGTACATGCACATTCTCTAAAGCTACTAAGACATAGGTTTTAAAAAAACCCACCAATTATTCTAAAAGAAAATATTTGTAGAAGCACAACCCAAAGCTCAGATGTAAATAAAAGTAACCATTGAAATTAAATTTTTGTTCTCAGTTATAACTGATATAACTGAGTTGCACACTTTTGAGGGCGCAGATCATTCAAATCCAAGAATTTCCTGACATTCCCTTTTCCTTCAGTTTTAAGTTCTGGAAACAGGATAGAGTTCAGGGTTTCTGTTATACCAAGATACCTCCTGAAGTTTTCATGTTGACCTGAAACGTTCCTAAAATGACTATCGTTCAGCACGTTAGGGTACCTCAAATTGATCCAGCCTGAGCCAGTACGTACCTGTGTTGAGAAATGTGGTATCATGGCATCCAGGATTCCTGAGAAGCCTAGTCTGGTAATCATTTCTGCAGCACCCCAAAGCAGTCACATGTTCTTTAAAACAATGGCTTGTTGAATTCTTTGAGCTTTAGTTTTCATGCAGCCAGTTGCTTAGCAATTTCCTAAGAAGATACACTGCTTGGGTAAAAGCGCTACTTGTTTTCCTTGTTCTAGCTGTGGCCCTTTGTGTTAGCTGCAGCCTTCACACACAGGAGAACTGATTCCCTAGGTGTAACTGAGACTGCTTGAGAGCTCTTCTGACATATTCCCTGCAAGTCAGATGTCTTCAAATAGATGAAACTTTGAAAGTAGCAGAGAGCAGACACACAAGTATGCTTTAGGCAGAAAAAGAGAAAGACACTCACTATCTTTGAAAGTTTCTTCAACCCAGAAAATCATTGCATTCCTAACAGTGGAAGAGTGGGGGAAAAGAAACAGTGTGTTTTGGATCTTGCATTCTTTCCTGCAAAGATTTGTTTATACTCATTATTTCTGTTCATCTTAATGAATAATTTTCTTTACTTTAATAAATCCATTCCTTTAGTTTCTGCCCAAATAAAGATAGATTTCTGGATTCAAACGTTTTGGGGCATGGTCTTTAAGGAAAAAATGGAGACTGATCCATGTTTGGCAGATAGGTTCAACTTGGGGTCCTGTTGCAGCCCAACCTGAAATACATAGATCTTTGACTTTTCAAGAAGTGTGCACAAATAGCACTTACTCCAAATGCACTGACTTGTGACTTCTCAGTCACAAAAAAAAAGATAAAAAGAGAGTAGTAAATCATTGAACATCCAGAAAATAGAGTGCATTTTCTGCGAAAACAGCAGTGCTGAAAGAAGAAATAGGAATAAAGAGGTTGTACAGATCACAGTTTCATCCACTTTCACATTTTATTCTGTCTCATATTTCAAAAGCAAAGCATCATCAATGTTAGGGGGAAAAAAAAAAAGAAGAAATTGTGACCTCTTGGCTTGAGAGGCTGCACTATTACAAATTCAGCTATGAGCTGGTCAGGTACTTATCAGATGACTGGTAACATGGCAAAGCACCAATCATCCAATTTATAAACCCAGATGGCACAATTATGCAAAAATGATTGGGAAATAATATGATTAAAGGTCAAGCTAATACATTAAAGGAATCCATATGGGCTTCAGCTCAAGCAGGCAATGAAGAAAGATCCTTAACAGCCCACATACAAGCAGCTGAGGTGACCCATGTATCAATTAAAAGTTTATTCACAAGCTAAGTGTGAAATTGACCTTAGTTTTATGTATCACTAAAAAGTGAATTTTCACTCCTAATAAACAGTCTGCTGTAATATAAAGTTTAAATTTATCAAAATTCTAGTATGGATCTAATGTGAAACTGTGTGAACTTATGTAAAGTTGGGTTTTTTTAAATAAAGTTGTAATATAAAATGCTCAATGATGTTGAACTATAGTGTCTATAACAAGAGTACGTACCAGAAATTAGCATGCTATAATTTAATTTTCAAATTTGAGATTTGTTCTCAACTAATTTTCAACTTCTAATAAATTAGTATGGATGTATCTTTATTAAAAAAGAAACCAAAACAAACCAAAAGAAAACTTTTCCTTGCCCCTGCATCAGAAGTCATAATGTACTCCAGGAATTAAACCACGAAGCTAAGACTCAAAGAGATTGATACCAATGAGCAACCAGGAAAAACCAGAAGCTGACTAAATCCAATGAGACTTAAAACACTTTATGCCAAAACTGACTATTATCAGCTGAAGTGTAAAGAAGCACCACAGAAAATGCATACAGAGCAGATGGAGAGTGTAAGCAAATACATGGCTTCTGAAAATACTTGTAAAGAACGTCATACCAGGGTGCTACAAGATGCCACTAAGATTACTGAAGGCTGCAGAGGATGATGTGAAATACTATTTTTAGAAAAAGGATTGGCAAAATATCATTACAAGCAAAATATTGGAAAAATACTGGAAAACACTGGACATTATAGCTGTCACAGGAGAATTTAGAGGTGGAGAGTCTCAAGAGCAGAACTACACCACTCAGTGACATAAAATTTGAAAATTAATTATTAAGTAAGGTATGTACAGCAAGAAGGCTGCAGTTTCTACTACAAGATTTCTAATCTACAGCACACACTCACACAGTGTGCAGAACACAAACAGGCCCCTACCATCTGGTTGTGAGGCAGGGCAAAAGTACACTCGCTTGAAAGTACACTCCACGTCGGCATGTGTGCATCTGGGCTGACAGTGCAGTACCTGTCAGAGTTCCACCATGAGCTCAGACTCCTTTACCAAACCTCTGGATAGGGATGTTCACCCCAAGGGGCTGTTGTGTTCTTCCAGGGCACGCTGCAGGCAGGCCTTCTGCTCCAGCAGCCAGCTGCCGTGCGCTGCCAGGAAGAACCAAGTGTTCCCCCACAGGCTCTGGCACCTGGAGCAGGGCATCTGCCACAGCCCGGCATGTTGCCTGCTGCCCAGCACTGTGGCTTTGCGGGGTCTCTCCTGTAGTGCCAGCTGGAAAGACCGAGGATCCATCTGGGGGCTCCTCCTGCGCAGGGCGGCGGGGCCTGGGCTGAGCCCCAGCAGGACAAGGGGCCGCCGTGCGCCACAGGCCCCCAGCTCGCACCGCCGTGCCTCGTGGCTGGAGGCGTGGGGAGCGGCCATCGGCCCCCGAGCGCTGCTGCCGGCCATCACCACTGGTCGCCTTCCCTGGGTCTGCAAGGGGCGGCAGCCCCTGACCCTGTGACAGCCACGGCCTGCCCTCACCATGCGGGAGCAGAGACAGCGTCTGCCGTGGGCCAGGGGTGGCTGAGTGTGGCCTTTGGTGTGTGGCCTTTGGTGTGTGGCCTGGCCCCCAGGGCTCAGTGGAGGCGTGGGGCAGGACGGGCTTTGTGGTGGGTGGGCCTTCGTTGGCTGTCAGGTGCCCACCCAACTGCTCTATCAGACCCCTCCTCAGCAGGACAGGGGGAAGAAAACAAGATGAAAACAAAAGAATGCTTTGGACAAGATCAAGGCAGTTTAATAAAGAAAAATCAAAGGCTGCGTGCAGATACAAAGGAAAAAAAAATTATTCTCTACTTCCCATCAGCAGGCAATGTCCAGCCACCACCTGGGAAGTGGGGCCTCAGTACGTGTAGCCATTGCTCCAGAAGACATTCCTCCTTTCTCTTAGCTCTTATTGCTGAGCAGATGTCCTACTATATGGAACATCCCTTTGGTCAGTTTGGGTCAGCTGTCCTGGCTGTGTCCCCTCCAAAGCTCTTAGCCTTTTGTGGTAGGTAGGGGCACGGTATGAAGAGACAGCCTTGATGCTGTGGGAGCACTGCTCAGCAGCAGCCAAAAAACTGGCGCGTTTTCAGCACTGTTCTGGATACAAAGCATACCACTATGAGGGCTGCTACGGAAAAGTTAATAGCTTCCCAGTCAAACCCAATACAATAATGCCTGTTTGGGGACAGTTCTGACATTTCTGTAATATATTCCACCCTAATTTATTGGTAAATATATCTCAGTCTCAGGTTATTTTGAAATGCCAATTTTTTTCTGCTGCAGATACAGAAAAGGTATCATCTTACACTTGTTAAAATTGACAGGATGTTTCTTGCTGACTAGGATATACCAGTAGTAACGCATTTCTTGCTCTGAATATTTATCTGTTAACATAAGTAAATAAATATGATCTTTTTCAGTTATTCTACTCTTGAACTGACATTTCCAGTGTTTTTCCATGATCTCACAAGATTTGCCTGTGAAATATTTCCATTGTTTATCTCTTTACTCCCAAAGTAAATCTTTCAGATGTTCCTACAAGGTCCTATGCTGGTATCCTCTAACCCAGTTGCTTATACAATCCACAAATGAGTCAAGTGAATCAGATTAACATTTTCCCACTATTCCAAAATCACGGACTAACATTTACCAGATATTGGCAACACATTGCTGTTAAGCATGTCAAAAGTTAGGTAAGTGCAATTTTTTGTGGACTTTTTTGCCTGACGTACTGCATTTGTTTCTTTGAGTAGCACCATCATTGCTATGCGATATAGAAAGTCTGAACAAAAAGCCTCAGAAATATGTTGTCAGGCCATAGAAAGCCAGATCAATCTACAATAAAAAGAACAAGCTTACTCTGAAAAATTTGATAAGTCTTGATTACTTTACCTGTGGAGTTAAGCATGATAATGATGGAGGAGGATCTAAAATACCAGACCTTCCATAGTCTGCATGTCTATTCTCAGGGTACAACATAAAAAGTATGCACAACTTTGTGCCTTTATCCTTGGTATGGTGATAGAAATGCAGTTTGAAGAGAACTATGTGCTTTCCATATGTTTCACCACTGATCAGGATTACACCACAGACTCTCCATCATAGTTCTCTAGAGAAGAGTTCATGTAGTCTTCTGTAATTAAATGAATTATAAATTCTGAGTCTTTATTTGGCTGGCTAGAGAGGACAAAATGAACATAGATCTGCAGCTTTATGTTTTTCCCATGGAGAGGTTACAAATATACTGAGTGCTTTTTCTGGGTCTATTGGAAGGACGGTTACTTTTACAGGAAGGAGGTTTCCCTGATATGAAGAGACTTGAAAACTAATTATAAGAATTGTTTTTTCTTACACTTTCCTCTCTCCATATTTGTAGCAAAACTTGTCTTATTGTGATATAATGTCATCAATTTGTTGTTGGATGATTAAGTGAATAAAAAGGAATAAGGTCTAGTGATAATGAAATAAGGCATATCAAAACCCAGATGAATAATGTTAATTTAGGTGAAAATTTAGGTTATACATAAAGTAAAAAAGCTGTGAGGGAGTTAGGAAAGGATAAAAAATGATTGTAGGAGAAAGCAGAGATTTAATTTTAGAATAAGTTTTTAAACAACAGTAGGACTTCCGCTGTAGATTATAGTAATATTAGATAACTATTCTTACATGAGAGAAAAGAGCCTGAGGTCTGGGATTCTGTCCAAAACCAAGGAAGAAGATGTTTGGAAAAGAATTTAAACCACAAAGAAGGAGGAAACCTGTGGCTAACCTCAGGAAAAAGGAGGGAAGAGGCCCTACCAACTAAAGTACAGAAGTTTTTAGCGGGGATACAAAACAAGGAGAAGACAGGGTTTAAAAAGACATGAGAGAAAAACAAAGCAGAAGAAAATTACTGTCTTTGTGAAAAGCAGAATAGGATGGGAATAGACAAGTGTCCTTTGAAAATCTTCTAATTCTTAAATGTTCTACTGAAAATACTCCTAATGGATCCTTCTCTACATGAACTGCATTTGGTATCTTGAACTTCTGCATAAGTCATCAGCAACTTTCCTTTCAAGAAGTGCACTATCATGAGTACTAAGCAAGACAATCCATCACACTCAATGTAGGGAATATTTACATAAATGACAGATTGGGGTGGTTAGTTCTGAGTTTATAGCTACTTTGACACAACAATATCAGAAACAGTGTTTATCCACATATCAGTTTTTAAGGACACTTACAGAATACATGAAAAAGTATATATTTTACAGATTTTTAGTGTAAAATTTTATGCCCTATATCAGAAATAATGTAAGTTGTCTTTTGCATAGTCTGTCAATGGAAGGATTCTGTCAATGAAATGTTTATATAGTAAGAATCAATTATGCAAACTAATTAGCTAGAAAAAGTGAAAAGAAATCCTTCTATGTTGTTCTGTAGATCTTGAATTCATAAACAGATACTATAGTATGCCTATATCAAATTACCAATGCATGGAAAGACCTATATGTGTAAAAGGAGAACGAATCAGGCTTGCAAATTAAGCAATATTTTGGGGGACAGCAAAGGGACGGCACAAAAGCTGGTTCTGCAAGAGAATGGCATTGACTTAGAATCAATACTTTTAAACATATTTCTAAAAGTAGATGTAATATTAAGTTTTACGCGAACACTTGATGAAATCTGTGATAGTAGATTCTTTGTAATATTATTATTATTAGGCTTACCTCATTTTATTTATCATTAGCTGAGGTTCTTAAAAATAAATAAACGTAAAACTTTTATATACACAGATATTAAGAAACTTGCGTCAGTTCTACAACATAAATTTTTTTTTATATTATTATAGACACATTGTTAGATACAAAGGGAGATACTTCTTAGTTCTTTGTAAAGGAGCTGAAAACCACCACATAAATAACAGTATAATGTGTAAGTGTTAAAACATCCTTGTATCTTGATTTAACCTCAGTGTTTGTTCATATGTTTATGTCATGGGGGAAAAAAAAAAAAGAAAAACCAGCATGTTCTCAGTCTAAAAAATAAATCAAAACCACATTATTATCATTTAAGTTTTTAAACTACCCTGATATATAATTTATCTTTTTGACTTTGAAATCCTCACAAACAAATATTTAAATACAAGATAACAGGTATTTAGATTTAGATCCAGACTTGCATGGGGTTGTTGTGACCCAAGTGCAAGACCCAGTACTTGGCCTTGTTGGCCTTCATACAACTGACCTCAGCCAATGGATCCAGCCTGTCCAGGTCCCTCTGCAGAGCCTTCCTACCCTCAAGCAGAGCAACCCTCCTGCCCAAATTGGTGTCGTCTGCAAACACTGAGGGTGCACTTGATCCCCCCATCCAGATCATTGATAAAGATATTAAACAAGACTGGGCCCAACACTGAGTCCTGGGGAGCCCAGCTTATGACCAGCTGCCAACTGGATTTAGCTCCATTCACCACAACTCTCTGGGCTCGGCCATCCAGCCAGTTTTTAACCCAGCAAAGAGTACAGCCGTCCAAGCCATGAGCCACCAATGTTTGTTATATGTAGTATACTTGTAGAATAGTAATATATTGTGTTGTGCTTGGGAGTAAAAAAATACTGTGTGTTTAAAGAAGATGTCTATAACTACCTGTCAAGGGGAAAATTTCTGTAGTTTTCTCCTAGCTCTGTGTAACAAAAAAAAAAATTATTTTCATTGCAAACAAGTATGTTTAATAGTTAACGTGTTCTTCAAATCTTTCATTTACTGTAATTTTTCATTATCTTTTATTAAAGATGTAATGAAAACATATATCTGGAGTTAAAAACAAAGTGCCTTTTTATATTAGGTATAACTTGCTTATAATGGCCTGAGGACCAGGTAATAGATCTGTTCTTAAACCCAGAAATGTTTCGAAACAAGCATTCCGACTGCTTTTATGGAGGTTTGGTGTCTTCCCCCCTCCTCTTTTTTCCTTTACCTTTCTCATCTGTCCCATGAATTCTTGACTGCATCTTTAACTCTCTTCCTATGAATAACTCAAATAAAATGTGTGATGAAAGTGCATCAAAACTGGAGATGCAACTAACATTCATTCTTTAAGACTTTGAGTCGGTAGGCATGCTTGGTTTACAAACATGAATAATTCCTCTGACTTCACTGAGACTCTTGGCATGATTGCCCTCCTTCTTTGGGATGCAAAACCTAATTCTAAGTAAGAATTTTTATTAGGAGTACTTCTAGCTATATAAATCCAATGAACAGTCTTGAATAATTTATTCCACAATAAGCTTGATTGGGGAAGATTTCTTCCTTGTGCACAATTTTTCCCCAAAACAATTACAACTTGACAAGCTGAGCACTTCAACAAACTTAGTGGTCTTTCTTTCAATTCCATAGGAAAAGAAGGGAATTATACCAGCATTTTAGGTGTTTTTTATCTGCTAAGGTACAGAATAAAACAGGAATCGGAATGCTCCATCTATAGCTGTAGTAAGAGAGAATAATACTGTTGTTTCTTTAAAAAAATGTGTACTAAAGATACTGTGTATGATCTAGGTTCACAGACATGGTGAAATAAACTCAATTCTGCAGCCCAGTGATTTTTAGTATAAACAGAAGTTAAATTTCAGTTAGAAAATGTGGGTGCCCCTGGCATATAGGTGACAGAATTTAGGTTATTTTGTGTATTTCATGGTGGAATTTATATGCCTGAAATCAAATCTGAGATATGATATCTTTCATTATTATTCTTCCCTGATATTTCAATTTAATGTTGCCATGCTTCAGTTCTCTAGCTTTCAATAGGAATATTAAAAGTTCTCTGCATTTAGGGGGCCTTTTTGTGAATAATATACTAAATATGCTTGGGTAATCAGGTATCTTAGAATACAAGTACCTGAGACAGAAATGAACCTTACTCTAATGGCTGAACTAAACACTAGATGAATTCAAGTAAGAAGTAGGTCCAGAATAAAAATTGAAAAGCACGTGTCTGCTAGCAGTGTAAAACAGTACTTAAAAAGGTAATGTAAAACCTTCATAAAGAAGCAGAAAGCTAACTCAGGTATTCCAAAATCAGAACTATCAATACAGCATAGCACGTGGTGAAATTACAAGAAAGATGAACTGAGATTTACTCAGGAAAACACATTTTTTCTGACTAATGAATAGAGCACGTGTGGGTATGTGAGAAGGCGAGACACCACTTTAATTAAAAAAAATAATTAAAATTTCTGCTTGATTCATGTAACAGCTGCGTGTACTGTCAAAAGGATATAGAAATAGAGACAGATAGTGGAATACATACCTTTATTCCACTTCCTTGACTTGTTCTAACGGCTGTCTCAGGCAAACTATTGAGCTGGAAAATCCAGCTTATAGATGCAATCTGCAGGTATATTCAGGAAATACCTTTTCCAGCATCACTCTCACAATTAGCAGTAAATGGAACCTTTTGGCAGTCACAGCTTTAGCATAGTGTGAGGAAGATTTCCCTGGTGCTGACTATGTATGTCTTGATTTGTAAGATAAATATACCCCATCCATATCTTGAGTTGCTAATTTTGCACTTTTAACCCATATTATGTTAAAGTTAAATCCCCAGCATAGATTTTCTACTTGTTATTGTTCTTTCAGAACAGTTATCTGCTGTGTAGAATTGCCTGGGGCACAGAAAATACATCAATTTTGTAATCCATTCTTTTGATTAAAAACATGAGGCATTTTGCTAAACTCTCTCTAGAATGAATATGGATCATTCCTGAACATTTTTGTTGCAAACTCATTATGAATTTAGAAACAAACAAACAAACCCAGAACCAAAAAGCCCACCTGTATAGCTTAACTTTATATGATTGTTCAGAAAAATCTATAATCTAGGCAAATTTCCCTTCAAAAGAAAGGTACCTCAGACATAAGATGTGGCACTAAGTCTGTACCATTTTAGCACTGGCCCAAAATGTTGTCTCCCAACAAAAGTAATTTCTTTGTATAGTTTACTTATTTCATACATGCTCCAGTTTTGCAAGCCACGTTAAGTTATGCGTGGTAGACTTGTACCAAAGCTGGCTCTACAAAGGATGCGGCTAAAATGTGGTGGCACTGGGAACACTGAAGATGGTCTTCAACTTCTGACCCTCCCTCCAAAGATTCAGGAGATGCCTAGTTTCTGCCAGACTGAGCAGAAAATAAATCAACTAAATCCTAGTTCTGCCAAAGTCCTACTTCCTTTGCAGAATTTTCTTGCAGGGACTGTTGTGGTAGGTGCTCTGAAAGTACATCTATATATAGGGCTTAACACAAATGGCAGTCAAGGGTCATTACTAAGCAGCTAAGAGCAATGGAATGGTTCCCATGTATGTCGGACACTAGTGGTTAAAGCCTAGACCTGGATTCTGGAGGACATTTGGGGGAGGGGCGGGGGGGGAGGACGTTACTATCTATTGGATTTGGAACAAATATTTCAGTCCAGGCCTCCAATGTCAAAGGAGAGTTTTCCATTTTTCAAGACAATAACAAATTCGAAGTTGATGCTTTTGCTTCACAATTTAACTACTAACAGGAGGAGGTAGTGTGTGTGTTTTTTAAATGAGCTGTCAAGGCTAAGTATCCCAATTTACATGAACATTTATGTGGGAGTTCAATATCTAACTTTCACTGATTTCAGTGAAATCAGGCTATTAACAATCAAATGAGTAAAGTAGTTGGGGAAGAAGTAATGTGAACAGAAGTCTTTTGTTGCTTGATATTTTAGGTTTGGCTGTACAGACCTCTATCTTCACTTGATACCATTAAATCCTTACTTGGTTGTGTATAGTGAAAGAAAACCCTATATTTAAGACCAAATTTTGTATCTGATTCTCAAATGTTTGCCTGTGCCATGAAGAACCTAGCTACTACACAACTATATTCATACACGGAGAGACCCTGCAGTTTTCACTCTTAGAGGTTTTCAAGACCTGACAGGGTAAAGCCCTTGAGGAAATGAGTCTGATCTTGTAGTTGACCCTGCAATAACCAAAAGGAGATATTAGATTACCTTGGCCCTTCTAACTCAAACTTTTTTGGTTTTATATTAGACCCCGTCTGGAATTGGTTTTCAGGCTGATAGGCATTGACTCCAGATTTACAGTAAAACCTGGTTAGGTCCATGGCTTCCTTAGATACATACAAGTTGTTTAATTTTGATTAATATTAAACATGCTGTAAACTCAGACTATGTTTTGTAAGCTCTTTCACGTACTGCTATGTGGGGGGTTGACCTCAGCTGGACACTAGGTTCCCACCCAGCTGCTCTGTCAATCCCCTTTTCAGCAGGACATGTAGAGGGAGAGAATAAGATGGGAAAAAACCCTCATAGGTCAATATAAAGGCAGTTTAATGAAGCAAAAACAAAGGCCACGTGTAGAAGCAAAAGAAAAAAAAAGATTTATTCTCTACTTCCCATCAGTAGGCAATGGCCAGCCCCTGCCTGGGAAGCGGGACCTCAACACACATAGTGGTTGCTCTGGAAGACAAACTTAATAACAAATGCCCCCTACCCTTCCTTCTTTCTCTTAGCTTTTATTGCTGAGCAGACATCATATGTTATGGAATATCACTTTGGCCAGTTTGAGTCAGCTGTCCTGGCTATGTCTCCTCCCAAGCTCTTGCCCAACTCCTGCCTACTGGCCTTTGGGAGTGAGGTAAGGAAAAATTGGAGAGGCATCCTTGATGCTGTGGGAGCACTGCTCAGCAGTAGTCAAAACACTGGTGTGATATCAACACCTTTCTAGGTACAAATACAAAGCACAGCACTATGAGGGCTTCTAAGGGGAAAATGAACTCTATCTCACCGAGACTGAATACAGTCTCCACCCCTTATTCTGTACCATTTGTGTCATGCTCAGGTCCCACATGATTTAATAAATACAAATATCTTCAACCATCCCATTGTATTTAATTCTCATTACTGAAATCCCTTCTTATCAACACTTACAACTTACACTACATACTCAAACCATCTTTATACCCACCATACTGATTTAAACATTCTCATTAACTACTATCCCCTGTCCTTTAACAGATAGATATTATTTTCCTGTTCCATGAGCTTCCTCCACTCCTCCAAATGTTAGAAGGACAGGCTATGACTTAGACCCCATATGTCAAGATGAGTGTTCAGGACTGTTGAGCACCAGCACCAGGTTGGGTGGGTCACCATTGCACTTTCCTTGTTCCTTGTGAAACTCAGTCTTCATTGCTTCAGGTCATTCCTGGCTACAGCAAGGGGAGAAGATCAATTAGTAGTGCAGGGGTAAACCCATCATGCAGATAATCACATGCCCAAAAGCTGTGCCACTGAAGAACATTGAAACAATGAACAGGTAGTCAAGGCTGTCAAAATTCAAGCAGCTGAGGTGGACCTGGACTGGGAGCATAAGGGAGAGCTATTTGTAGATTGATGGGCCCACGAAATATCAGGACATCTAGGGAGAGATGCAACTACATGACATACCTTTAGGCTGATGTTTTCTATTTGGGCAGTGATGTCCTGCCAGAGTGCAGCAGCCCAGATGGGTTTACCCCTGCATTGTCAATTGGTCTTCTTCCACTGCTGTGGCCACCCCATAAAGCATTAGCCACCATCCAGGAGTTGGCATACAGGTAGAGTACTGGCCACTTCTCACATTCATCAATTTCTAGGGCTAGTTGGATGGCTTTCACTTCTGCAAACTGACTTGACTCACCTTCTCTTTCAGTGGCTTCGATGACTTGACAAAATTCTTGGTTTTTTCATTCCCAAACACTTAATATCTCCCTTGCTTGAGATACAACAACCTTTGTTGATAATGCACATAGGCTAGTTTCCTGGAACCACACCCATAAGAAAACTGTGAGCAGATGTATGTCTGTAAGTAAATTACCATTTGTTTTGTGAAAATAATGCAGTCAAGCAATGTCCCTGGGAAACTCCAAAAGCATAAGTCAGTATCAGCACAGGTTATGCTAATATACTGAAGTTTTCAATTAAGTTTTATAAAGGTTAAGAGTATAAATTCTTTTCCAATTCTTTGTGAGACAAAGACCTCAACTCTTCACAACTTTGAGGTGGATTTTATGTGATCAAAGCTCCTCACAGAAAACCAAAAGGATAATAAAGAAAACTCAAAGTACAAGAAGAATGGCTATCGAACAGATGCACAAACCTCCTATTTCACACCCTAAGAGCAAGCATTTTACTTTCCAAACTTACTTTTATCCAAATTTCAGAGTTTGGATTACAGCAATCCCTTACTAGTAGTCCCCTCTGGTCACAGGAAGCTCGTTCTTCGCTTATGAAGCATGACAGTCTGTAGTCTGCGCTTTCCGTCAGCCTCCCAGCTCTCTACAGTCTTTGAAACCTTTTGTCTAGGCAGGCTCTTTTCCTTAAAGATGGTCTACCTGATCCAGACACCTGAAGAAAAATAAGACAACTGTGAATTACAGTGGATAAAATATACTGTGTTTCAGTATATAGAGTGGACCTGAAAAACTATGCCCACTAGAAATACAATATTAATACAATATTCAAGCACAATAGTTGAAGCAAATCCTGAAAATTAGTAAGCTATATTAGCATTATTTCTACTTCTTTGGACCTTCAGTGTATTCTAGTAGATATGTTAATTAAAATATATTAACTCTTTGTGTAGTATGTTCCCAATTTCGTTTTTCTTTTTATCTTAAGTAAATTTATTTAAGGCCTAATTTGTATCTTGGACATCTATACAGCTTGTGAATGATTTAACAATCAGTTTAAAAAACTTGAGCCTTCAGTTTAACTGATGCAATATTTTTATTTGCACAGCATTTTTTTTTTTTTTGGACTTTATTAGTCCACGTAAGAAGGTTATGTAAAGCAGAACAAAGAATAGGGAACTGACATATGCTATGAGGCTTCTGATCCTCATAGCAAAATACAAAATGGCAGTGTAAATCTAACAAAAATTATGTGAACTCTTAATAAGTCTCACAGAATTTATTACATGGTGGTGATCCTGGCGTCACTGTTGATGGTGGAAAATTGATGATCTTACTGAATTATACAAGCTGGAGCTTTGCTTAATACTGTGAAACAATAATTCAGGAGAAAATTGTTTGCAGTCATCTTGCTTCTGTTGAGTAAACTATACGGCACTTTTGAATGCACCCTGTGTACTGAGGACAAGGCAGAGAGAAAGCTGACACTAGAATGAAATAAGTATACAGAAAGGAAGCATAGGAGAATAAAAAGTCCTCAAAAACAGATAAAATATGGGGGATTAAAGTCTGCTACTGGATTACTGGTGGCAGTAGCAAAATGGAATGTAGTGAATTCATCTGCATGGAGCTAATATGACTTAGTGCTATTGTATACGATAGTATTAGTTAATTACGCTTATTGTATGTTTCATTGTGGTTTACCTTGCCTGCCTGACAGATGCCCAGCCAGCCACTCTCTCACTCTCCCTCCTATCATGGTTTATCCCCAGCTGGCAGCTAAGCACTTAGACAGCCGCTCACTCACTTCCCTGAAGCAGGATGTGGGAGAGAATTAGAAAAGTAAAAGTGAGAAAACTTGTGGGTTGAGATAAAACCAGTTTAATAAGTAAAGCAAAAGCCATGCACACAAGCAAAACAAAACAAATAATTCATTCACTACCTCCCATTGGCAGGCAGGCAGCTGTCCCAGCTGTGTCCCCTCCCAGGTTGTTGTTCACCCTCAGCCTGCTCGCTGGTGGGGCGGGGTGAGGAGCAGAAAAGGTCTTGACTCTGTGTAAGCACTGCTCAGCAGTAACTAAAATACCCCTGTATTATCAACACTCTTTTCAGCACAAATCCAAAGCAATCCCCATACTAGCTATTATGAAGAAAATTAACTCTATTCCAGCCAAAACCAGCACACCTCCTCAACAGGATGAAGGGAAAAAATAAGATGGAAAATCTCATCAGTCAAGATAAAGACAGGAAAATTATTTACCGATTACTGTAACGAGCAAAACAGACTAAACTTGGGGAAGTTAATTTAGTTTATTGTCATTTAAAACAGACTTGAATGGTGAAAAACAAAAACAAAATCTAAAACACCTTCCCCAGCCTCTCTTTTTCTCAGGCTCAACTCCAGTCCTTCATCCCCAACTTCTCTACCTCCTCCCTGCTCAAGCATCAGAGGGAGATGGGGAATAGGGGGGTTGTAATCAGTCCATAACTCCTTCCTCCTCACACTTTTTCCCTACTTCAGCATGGATCCTTCCTATGGGCTGCAGTCCTTCAGGATAAACCTGCTCCAGAGTAGGCTTTCCACAAGCTGCAGTTCCTCCAAGAAATATCTACATGCTCTGCCCTGCTCTCTACCCAGGTTGCAGGGAAATACATGCTTCATCATGGTCTCCCTCCAGGGGCTGCAGGGGAATCTCTGCTCCTGCTTGGGCACCTGAAGCACCTCCTCCCCCTCCTCCTTCTCTCAACCTGGTGTCAGCAGGGCTGTTTCTCACACTTTCCCCCTTCTCTCTCTGTCCAGCCTGGCTGATGGGTTCAGCTTTGGCCAGCAGTGGGTCCACTAGAGCTGGCTGGAACCAGCTGTGTTCAGCACGGGGCAGCCCCTGGCCTCTTCTCACATGGACCACCACTGTAGACCCCTGCTTCCAAGACCTTGCCATTTAAACCCATTACAAACTGTAAAGAGCAAATAACAAGAGCTTGCAGGAAACTGGTATCACCCTAATTCTGATCCTGCAAAGCTGGGTCCTCAGGTCTTTCCTAGTCTGAGTGTTATATCACTACTGCTGATGGCCAAAGTAGCTAGCAGATCTCTCACGCTGATTGTGAAACTAAAAACATTTGAATTTTGTCTTGTTCTTTTCTTACAAATCTTTTTGCATCGCAAGGATCTGAATCATCCTGGTCAGTCTAGCTCCATGACCTTCTGTCAGTCACAGTTTGTTAAGCTAATCTGTAGTTCCTTGGGCAGTTGTGAGGGATTGTGAACTAGAGAAGAAAATTTGCTAATCTATTACAACCATGAAGCTTAATCTTTAGCATCTGTAATCACAACAAAACCAAACTGAAAACCAGACTCTTTTTTTTTCGTTTGGTGTTTTTCTTTTTTTTTGGCACCTTCACCTCATGTGGCCAGACATGTGCTTATTGTCTCAGTCAGGGACTGGGACCTTGTACATATATTTCACTGGGGGGTCAACCAAATGTTATACTCTGAAATTATATCCTTGCTTTATTCCCTCCATGACTAGAATGTCATGTTGCTTTCATAGACCAAAACTGTAGGCAGAAGAAAATAGTAGATGCTGTATTTATGTTTTTGTTCCTAGGAAATTCCACTTATTTATGTATTATTTGTTAAGAAGCCGTCCATCTTGCAGGTTCTTGGAGGCTTATATGCATCCCTGCTACCAGAAAAATTCAGGAGTAAGTCTTGCTGATCTGCCAGAGGAAAACTAAAGGTGAGGAAAGAAGGTAGGGGTAAATCTTCAGTCTTTCTGCTGAATACAGAACTGTCTTAATGTGCCTCTTCAACTTTTTCTCCCCCACAAACATGAGGGGTGACGAGGGCATGGAGGTGAGGATTCTGAATCTGTATCTTGTCTGGCTTCATTTTCCTTTAGTAAAAGAATTTGCTTAGTGCAGTAGAATTAGATGCAAGTATCTTAGAAGTCAGTCAATACAGTTTGAATCATAGCTAGAACAGATTACAAATTAAATTAACTGTCAGAGGGCTTATTGCATTTTGTGCAGCATTTTTCCTTTCCCTTATTAGAACAGCTTCATTTCAGTGGGCAGAGAGTTGGTGCTCCTCCACCTCTGGATATTTTTATCTACCTTTTTTATTTTTCCATAGTACTGTGAAATAGTATTGTATTGGGTCTACATGGCAAGATTTTGATAGCAGAGGGGCTGCATGGGTGGCTTTTGTGAGAAGACACTAGTCGCTGTCCCCATGTCCATCAGAACCAGTTTCAGCTGGCTCCAAGGCTCACCCGCCACTGGCCAAAGTTGAGCCAATCAACGATGTTGGTAGTGTCTCTATTATAACATATTAAGAAGGGAAAAAAAAACACTGCACAAAAGCAGCTGAAAGAGGGGAGTGAAAATATGTGACAGAACAATCTTGCAGACACCAAGGTTGGTGAAGAAGGAGGGGGAGGAGGTGCTCCAGGTGCCATTCTCCTGCAACCCCCAGAGGAGACCATGGTGATGTAGGTTGTCCCCCTGCAGCCCATAGGGAACCCCACATTGGAGCAGGTGGATATGTCCTGAAGAAAGCTGCAGCCCATGGAAAGACCATGCAAGAGCAGGTTCCTGGCAGGATCTACATTCTGTGAAGAGGAGCCCACACAGGACCAGGTTTTCTGGCAGGACTTGTGACCCCACGGGGGATCCACGCTGGAGCAGTAGTCCATTCCTGAAGGACTGTAACCTGTGGAAAGAACCCACGTCAGAGCAGTTCTTGAAGAACTGCAGCCAGTGGAAAGGGCCCACATTGGAGAAAGTCATGAAGGACTGTCCCCCATGGGTGGGACCACAAGCTGGAGCAGGGGAAGAGCATGAAAAGGAAGGAGTGGCAAATACAAACTGTTATGAACTGACTGCAACCTCCATTCCCTGTCCCCCTGTGCCACTCAGAGGGAGGAGGTAGAAGAGTCGGGAGAGAAGCTGAGCCTGGGAAGAATGGAGGGGTGGGGGGAAGGTGTTCTTAGATTTGTTCTTATTTCTCATCATCTTACTCTGTTGTTAACTGGCAATAAATTAAATTAATTTCCCCAGGTCGAGTCTGTTTTTCTTGTACTGGTAAATGGTGAGTGATCTCCGAGTCCTTATCTAGGCTCACGAGATTTTTGTCATATTTTCTCCTCCTGTCCTGTTGAGGAGGGGCAGTAACAGTGTGGCTTGGTGGACACCTGGTATCCAGACAAAGTCAACTCACTACAAGTATATTTGAAAGGATGTTATTAGTCATCAAGTTCAGTCTCTGAAACCTCACAATATTTTACAGGTAGCTTTAAAGAGGTAAGATTAAAATCTTACCTCTAATGTCTCCAAAGGAAATGCAATAACTATTTCACAAGAGAATTCTTTCTATATTCTAACTGTCCTTTTTCTCAGGAAGTTCTTGTAATAACCAAGGTAAATTTATCCTTCTAACACAGCTCATTACTCCTTGTTTTATGACTAACGTTCAGTGTGACTAGCTCTTCCTTTCTCTCATATTATTGCCCTTTAACTATTTATGTAGAGTTATCATGTTCCTCCCTAAGTGTCACCTCTTTACGCTAAATAAATGTAATTCCTTTAATCTTCACTTATAAGTTATGTTTTATGTAGAAATAAAACAAGACAGAGTTATGTGAGATTTGTGTCTTTTTCCAAACACTAACATAGTTAAAATGATTTATTCTTCTTTGAAGTTCTACAGTTGACTTAAGGAAAACATTTTTCTTCCCCAGAGCAGAGGGATGGCAACAGGAGAAAGTTCATTACAGGTCAATTTTGCATTTTGTTGAGTTGTGAAGGTTTTTTGGGAAAACAGAGAAGCTTAAAACAGTAGCTGTAAAACATGATCTCTGGGCTTTACACTTCATTCTGCATTATACCTTTCAACACGCGTTAACAGTGTTATATTGCAAATAACTAGGTTTTCTAGGATTTGCACCAACAGAGCAATAATACTGCTTTACTACATTTGATTGATTCTGCTTACACAAGGGGAAAAAATATGTAGATAAATAACCACTTCTCAATAACTTTTTTTGACTCCAGAAATAAAAGGTCATATTGATCAGACCATGGATTCCTGTCACTGTCATATCAAAGAATTTTCATGGTCCAGAAAGACCCCAGTCTCCTGCAAACCCTTGATTTTTAGATATTTTTTCCCATTTGTAATGGTAAATAGCAAGCTTTGAAGGAAACAATATGAATACATTAGCTAGGAACGGCTTTCTCAAGCAGAAGAATTGGTGCTGAGTTTTGGAGTTTTGACTTCAGGTGAACTCTAGTGTGATCTTGTGGAGTGAATATCCATAAGCAGCTAGAGTGCACTTATCGAGCTCCTGGAGTTCACTTATCCACTGGTTTTTGTCCAGAAAGAATCCTGCTGGCGAATAGGAGGCTGCTCTGCAATGTGAGCAAAGTTCAATAGGTGTTGAAGGTCAAGAAACTTACTCAAAGGAACCCTCCTATTCCAAATTAAAAACATAACATATAAGTTGCACCTAAAGAGTCTAGACTGCAGGTCAGGTGCAGCTGAGGCCAAATTGCCTTATTTGTGAGGAACAGCAGAAAGTTTCTACACAGTTATCTACGGGCAGGAAGGGCTTCTGACAACAAGGCAGGCTGGGGAGCAGCTCTGTCAGCAGGACTGGGGTCTTGGGCTGAAAGTGAGCTAAATGTGAGCATCCTGGGCTGTCTCAACAGGAGCACAGCCAATAGATTGAGGGAAGGGATTATCCATCACTGCTTGATGCTTGTTAAACCACATCTACATAGTGTGGACAGCTTGGGTACCCCAATACAAGAAAGATGTTGATCATCTGGAGTGAGGTTAGGGGACAGAGGTGGTTGAAGGTGAGGGACCTGAGGCTTGTTCAGTCTGGAGAACGAATAGCTTTGGAGGGGGGTTGCCTGTCTGTAATGATAGGATGGGTCACTGAGATGATAGGGCCAGCCTCAGGGTTGCACAGTGGGAGAATGAGACACAATGGACAGAAACGGAAACAAAAGAGAGAGAGGGGTTATAATGAAAAACTTGTATAGATGCAATCTCCACCCTCAGATGTTTTCTAGACCTGACTGGATAAAGCCCTGGATAAGCTGGTATGATCTTATAGTTGTCCCTGCTTTAGGCAAGATTTTGGAGTAGATAATCTCCTGAGGTTCATTCCAACCTTATCCTGTGACCCAGTGAAACTGAAATAAACAAGAAAATTAGATATAGGCAGGTCTCCTGATAAAGAGAGAAGACGAATGAGCCTCTGTTGATGCTGTTTTTCAGGAAGATGTCTGTAGCGGTACATTGAACGCGAGTATGTAGATGGAAGCAGCCTGAAGGCAGTTTCATCTGGTATAAATGTTATGTCTCTGGGCTTAGGCAGTGATGCAAAACCTCCGCTGTGCTCTCACCTTTGCACTCTCCTTCTGAAGTGAGAAGCTACATTCTCCTTCACTCTTGCAGAATCCCGCAGCTTATCCTCATTCTTCCTTTGCCCTCCATCAAAGCCCACAAAATCAGAGCTGTGGTGGGAGGTAGCTTCCATGTAATTTTCTAGGCTAGCTTAAGGTGGGCTTGCTAATAAAAGGTGTATCATTTTTACTTTAGTAAAGTCACTGTAAAAAGCATTTGGAATGGTCTCAATTTCGCACATGCTGGCAGGAAAACTTGATTGACTGGAGAGAAGAAAGAGGGATTGTGTTCATTTCTTCAGATGTTGCAGTCTTTTCTATGGTATTCTGAGATGAGCCACTTAACAAAGAAACCTGGCTGTATGTTTATCAATCTGCACAGTTTTAAACTTTGAGTTCTGGAAGGTTAGAAACAGAATTAAAAATATATTTCTTGGCAGTATCTTCTTTTATTCCGCCCCCCTCCCCACATCAACTCATGAGAACAAATAGGAGGTTTTTCCATCTGCTTCAATCCTATTAATGTTTTAAATCTCCTTTTCTCATAATCTCTTTTAAATGTGTTTAAAGAGATGTAGAGCTCCTGTTACACTAAAACAATGAACTAGATCAGATTAAATAGGGTGACATTTTTCTTTGAGTTTGATCCACTTAATATAAGAATGTCATATTTGGTGTCATTATTTGTGTAGGTTGAGATTTGATCCTCTTGTTTAAAAGAGATTAATTTATTCAGAAATAAATTCACATATGCAGAGCTCAGTTCTCTGTTGGTTTAAGTCTGGTTGGCTTCAGTTTGGATGATTTCACAGTGACTTTTACTCTCACAAGTCACATTATTTAATAAGCCTACAATATTTTTGCATTTGCATAAAAAATGCTCAAATATAGTTCTTTTTGTTTCCCTGAAGTGATTTTATACCACTTTATCTTATATTCTTTAACTCAATAAGAAAAATGAGAGGATGAAATGGAGTAGAAATGTGTCTTACAGTAGGGGGGATACATATCTATAGAATACTGTATTTAAAGAAAATTACAATACAAAGCATAAATTGCAGTAATTAGGGAATATTAATGCTATCTATACATAATATAAAGCTTGCCATATAGAAATGCTATTAGACATTTGCTTAAGATGCTTAAAGTAATATTTCAACAACTTGAGTTTGACTTTGAAGAATTACCTTTAGAAAACTGGAAAAAAATGTTTAAAGAAAGGGGCGTGTGTGTGTGCACTTGTTTTAACAGAGTCAGTAAAGAAGCATAGCATCATATTTCTTCCTTGTATTTGTTCCTTTGAATCAGTAAGGACATCAGAGCTGGTAGATCCTTGTACTTATTTCTTGATCAATTAAAATAGTCCATGGTAATAGTAATTTTTTATCTTTGCTAAAAAACTCTTGGATGAGACAATACTCATTGATGCTGGTGAATTTGATACTTATTTATGGTAGTTATGATGTGGAAATCCAAGGTTCAGACCCAAATAATTGAGGAAAGTGTTTAACTGGGGGAGCTAGTCTGACTGTATCATGAAGTCAAAAGCTAGTCTAGAGAGAAAAAGAATCACAGATTAATGCAGGCTTGGCACATCTCCAACCCTACCAGGTATTTACTCTTTACAGTATGTCCTCAGTATTTACTTAAGCCTGTTGCTGCCTACCCACAGACCTAACCCTGTTTTCAAACTTCATGCCAAGAAAGGTTCTTTTGGGTTTACATTCATGTCTTTGCTCCACTCTGAGTGGCAATCTTACATTAATTACATTTGGTGACACCAGCCTCTTGCTTTCTGGTTCTGTGTTTTCATTAGTTTAAGCACCAGCAGCATTATGCTGAGAACATTGGAGAGCTTTTTAGTTCCTACGAGGAGGAAGAAAGTTTTCCGAAGCAGGGGGTACAGAAAGCAGTTTGGGATGAGAGAAAGAAGTACTTTGCATGGAAAAAAAGCAGTACAAGGATGAAAAAGGAAGAAATTCTAAAGAGCAGAAAACAACCAAAGTCTTTACAAATTTCATGTATAGATATTTCTTGGATATACATTTTTATTTACCACAGTGACCTAAAGTCCTTTTGATACCTGAGAGAATCATAGAATAGTTTGGGTTGGAAGGAACCTTTAGAGGTCATCTAGTCCAACCCCCCTGCAGTGAGTAGGGACATCTTCAACTAGATCAGGTTGCTCAGAGCCCTGTCAAGCCTGACCTTGAATGTTTCCAGGGATGGAGCATCTACCAACTCTCTGGGCAACCTGTGCCAGTGTTTCACCACACTCATTGTAAAAAATTTCTTGCTGTATCTAGTCTGCATCTACCCTCTTTTGGTTTAAAACCATTAACTCTTGTCCTAGTGCAGGAGGTCCTGTTAAAAATTTGTCCCCACCTTTCTTATAAGCCCCCTTTAAGTACTGAAAGAGCCGTTTTGCTCTTCATTTGGCTCCAAATAATTCTGTCTTTCAAGAGTCAAAGTCCAGGATTGTGGTGACTTCCGTCTAGACCACCAGAAGCCACTGAGATGAAAATCTTCCAAATGCATGGATAAGGGAATTTAAGCAAGAGACAGACCTCTGCAATATGTTTTTGTGATTGCCTTGCTTTTCCTAATTCCTCTTGCCTGTCTATACGTGAAGGCTGACACAGTTGTGCTCAAAGCATAATAGGGATGTAGAAGCCTCCATGACGACCTCATACTTTTTCACTTTAAAAAATGTTTTAGAGAATCTGTCTTTGGAGAAATTCTTAGCAGTTATGTCAAAACTGTTCACTTATTTCTGTACCTGATTCCTGTAGCTGTTGACACACATTTAGATCTCTCTTCCTTGACATTGCCACAATTTGGGTTGATGCTTATTCTTATTTTTCCTGACCAATTTTTGAAGAATACTGGTTATGTTCCAGTAATGAAACTGTCAATTATTACAGACCAGGCCTATTTCATTGCCTCTTGGACTTACTTAGCCAGCTAATTTGTCTTTAATATTCATGCCATTATACTATTCCATCTCCCTTAGTTTGTTCTTCTAATGTTTAATACAGCTGAACCAGCTGCACTAACAATAAACTTTAATTTTTGTAATTCATGTGAGCATGTTGAGAGTAGGTCAGTAAGAATAAGAACTCTTCTGCTTTTAAGAGAATGTTGTGGTTTAGCCCCAGTCGGCAACTAAGCACCACACAGCAGCTCACTCACTGCCCCACGGTGGGATGGGGGAGAGAATCAGAAGAGTAAAAGTGAGAAAACTCATGGGTTGTATTGTGGTTTAGCCCCAGTCGGCAACTAAGAAGCACACAGCTGCTTGCTCACTGCCCCCACCCCACTGGGATGGGGGAGAGAATTGAAAGAGCAAAAGCAAGAAAACTCATGGGTTGAGATAAGAACAGTTCAATAATTAAAATAAAATAGTGATAGTAATAGTTGTAATGATAAAAATAATTATTATGATAATAACCATAACATGAAAAGGAAAACAAAGAATGAAAAGGAAAATAATGAGAGAGGGAAATGAAATCCAGGAAAAAAGAAAACCAAGTGACGCAACCGCTCACCACCCGCTGACTGACACTGCCAGTCCCCAAGCAACGATCACTTCTCTCCCCAGTTCATATAATGGATATGATATCATATGATATGGAATATACCTTTGGTCAGTTTGGATCAGCTGTCTTGGCTGTGCCTCCTCCCCTCCCGGCCTCTTGTGCACCTGGCAGAGCGTGGGAAGCTGGAAAAGTCCTTGACTTCATTTTCATACTAGATCCAAAACACAGCACTGTACCAGCTACTGTGAAGAAAACTAACTCTATGCCAGCTAAAACCATGGCAGTTGAGATAAATACAGTTTAACAGGTAAAGCAAAAGCTGCGGATGCAAGCAAAGCAAAACAAGGAATTAATTCACTGCTTCCCATGGGCAGGCAGTTGTTCAGCCGTCTCCAGGAAAGCAGGGCTCCATCACGCGTAACAGTCATCTGGGAAGAAAAATACCATCACTCCGAATGTCTGCCCCGCCCCCTTCCTTCTTCTTGCCCCAGCTTTATATACTGAGCATGACGCCATACGGTGTGGGACATCCCTTTGGTCAGTTGGGGTCAGCTGTCCCGGCTGTGTCCCTTCCCAACTCCTTGTGCACCCGCAGCCTGCTCGCTGGTGGGGTGGGGCGAGGAGCAGAAAAGGCCTTGACTCTGGGTAAGCCCTGCTCAGTGACAGATAAAACATTACTGTGTTATCAACACTGTTTCCAGCACAAATCCAAAACACAGCTCCATGCTAGATGCTGTGAAGAAAATTAACTCTACACCAGCCAAAACCAGCACAGAGAGAGAGAACAGCTACTTATCATGTTGCAAGAAGTCTGCCTAGATGATGCCATTTGCACCAACGCAACATTTAAAATATATTCTTTTTAACCTCTGTAAAATTTACCAGTACAGCAATACAGATTTGACTTGATATTTTAAAATTATTTTCATTTCTTAATATTAAAAAAATAGAACTTGTTGATGCTGTCTGTGTGTGGTCCTACCTATGATCAGAAGTTAAGTGATTGATGGTCAAAATTCTACTGATTTTTTGTCACAAAAGTACTTCTGTTAGGATGAACTAAGATTATATTAACCACACCAAAAAAGTTCTCTTTTGGGCAGCAAAACCTGCCTGGGAGCCTGAGCAAATACACGGGCAGTTAACCTTAATGGCTTGTCATTCCTCTGTAGCCGTGTTGACTGCAGAACTGAGATAACTCAGATTCATCATCACACGTTCATCACAGCTGCAGTATGAGAAGGCGTAACCCAGTGGCCTAAGATTTTAAATGTAGGTGTATAAAACCAATAATTTACACTCACCCCTCTCTAGCATACCCTTCTGCGCGAGTGAATTACTTTCCCTCTGCTCATGTAATTCAGCAAGAAATTACTGTATAGTAGGAAGAGTGGCAACCTGGACCTGACCCAGGCAAGTAGTCTTTTTGTCACATCAAGAAGTCCAGTTCCCAGTAAGTCTATGACTTGGCTGGATTAGGAAAAATGTATCAGTCCTTAAAGCTTAGCATTACATATTTCTTTATGGCTTTTTAATAATTTCTCTAGAGTTATAAAACAGCACCTTAATAGCTGATGTGTTGTGTTTCAGTGGAGTAAGCATGAAACAATTCCTCTTTCTTTGTTTATATGTAGATTACACCAACTAATATATATCCAAAATTGTCATTTCTCCTGAAATAGCTAAAGGAATTAACCTTTTGATTTTCTTTTGAAAAACTATAAGCATGAACTTCCAAGCAAATAAACACAATATTAAAAGTCAGAGATAGTGTTTGCTACATTAATTTTCACTCTAAAATTAGATTTTTTTCTCACAAGTCCAGTGATCTTCAAAAACAGTTGGTAACAGTTCCTTTAAATTTAAAATATTGTGTCATCCTTAAGAAAATATCTATAAAATGTCTAGTAGATAAGGCTATTTGGGTTATACTTGGGGCAGCTATTCAACTTTGAATAAGACAATTACAGAAATTAGGCACCTTAAACAGAGCACTGCAGAAAACATGTTATTGTTGAACTCCCAACTCACAAAAAAGTAGTTCTCTGTGGTCACTTGGACATTATGATTAGTAAAACATCCAGCAGAAGGTCAAATACATTAAGACACCTTTCATGCTTCTGTAGAATGTGCTTTAGTAGCTCCTAGCTTGACTGAGGTGAGCAGAAAGAAATCCAAGAGGCAAGGTATCTAGCTTTATTAGGCTGTAACACAGCAATTAACTCTGAGACATACTCATCACTACTTTGAAAGTGTGAGCTAAAAGTCCTCCCTTGAAGGATTTAATACGACTGAGGACTGCTGTCAGCAGTTGGTCTTCAGACTTTTTCTTGGGATGTTGCCCTCCATTGCCTCACCCTGACACTCACATCGGGGCGGGGGGGGGTGGAGTGGGTAGTTTGTGCCCCTCTACAGGATGTTAACAATCCCAGCTCAGCGTGTTTATAGTATGCCTTTGTCCACTGACTCCACCTGCAATACCACTTCTTAAAGTCAGTATTTCCCCAAAGCTCCTGACACTTATCTGCCTGTTTATGCTATCCCTTCCTCTCTCTTCCAAACCATAATTTCACTCCCTTTTGGGCAGAATGTTAATTTTTCTTCCACAAGTTGAGGTAGTATATACAGCCTTTGGGGAATCTAAATAAGAGATATGCTACTAGTAGGCAAATATAGGAAGTTTATCTTGATGTAGTTAGGCAATAAACTAGCCTAGGAGAGAGTGCCAGCCAGCAATCTCTTTCAAAACTATGTATGGAGATTTCTATTGATTCGGGACCCTTTTAGGCAGAAAGCACATATCACAGAAATAAGATACTCATGGCAAATAGAGTTTCAAAAACCAAGAAAAGTCCTTTGGCAGAAGAATGGTTGTTCAGCATTAAGTAGAGATGGGAGGCACCACAGAAAGGATCAGATACATACAAATCCCTGCTGTGAAGGGGAAGTGTTGATCTGCCAAAAAACTATGATGACAAATTATGTCATATAGAAATGAAGAAAAGGACCTGGGGAGTACTGCAGAAGTAGTGTTTTCTTGGCTGATTTTTTTTTTTTCAGTAATCTGGCAGAGAAGGTAATGCTAATGTTACTAACATTTTCAAACAATTCTAAACTTCATGGACTATATGCTGAATAAGCTGTAGACAGTGCAAAAAAGGTGCAGAAAGGGAGTCTGTAAATAGAGACAGAAAAGAGGCAACAGTGTTTTAATACAGAAAGATGCAAGCTACCAAAAACAATACCGTTAAATCAGATTGAATGAAGATAGCAGGGCACAAATTGGACCTGTTTACAGTGTGGTATAGCTTATAAAACTCCAGAACAATTCTTATATGTGCAGGTCTTTTCATGCAGAAAAAAATAATAGTCTGTTTCTCTCTGGTTTTAGTGTAAGCACAAATGGAGTATTAAATAAAGTTCCAGACACCTGAGCACTGGAAAGATAGCAACAAACAGTGGGATGTTTAGAGGGGTTCTGCAAAGAACATAAAAAGTTGAAAGGGTTTAAGAAAGAATAAAAGATTCAAGTACAAATTATTAATATTTAGAGACATTTTTCATACCTACTTCTGGAAATCATATGCTGTATCATCATGTGTTTAAAATACCTGTGAAAGAAATGAGGCTTCATTCTTTCATGTGATTTTATTACATTTCTAAGCTATTTTTCATGTATTATCAAAAAACAATCCATGTATTATCAAAAATAAACCTCATTTTGACTCTACGTTAGATTTGGTTTCTCTAAAGTATTTCCTTTCTATGACCTGATTTAATTTCTTGTGTGCCTTTGCAGGAATGAGTAAACAATAGTAGTCTCACTCTACAAATGACATCATGCAGACAAAACAATCTAGGGGTTTTTTTTGGTTTGGTTTTAAGTAAAAAAGCAAAAAAGGAAGATTGAAAGGACAGATCTACTAAGACCGTGTGGTAGCGCATAGTAGGTGTCAGATCTTACTTATCACCTAAACTTTACCACAAACTTATTAATTGGGCCTTTTTTAATCTGTAAGTATCTCTAACAATATTTTTACAATAGGGATAATGATATTTTCACAACCCTAAGAATGATCAAGTAAGATTCATACTCAAGTATAATATATTGCAAAGTGGGGACAAAGCTTGCAAATTAATGAATTTAATCTAACCTCTTGGAGGTTTGACTTTCCCAGGTGTTAGTTTCTTAGAGGTTTCACTTACAGACATTTAGGTGATTTGCAACAATTTCAGAGGGCTAGGTGTTTCACTAGACACACAGGTTCTGTGAAAGTTTGCACACAACATTCACTTATACTCTTGCAATTTAAACTCTACCAGTCTTTGCCTGCCTGCTCTCAGATGTGTGAATGCTTTCACATTTTATTTAGAATTTACCACATATAGGGAATGATTTACTTGGTAGAAAATGCCAGATCCAGGCATTCCCTCCTTTTTCAGTTGTGTTATTCAGTTAAATGAATGCAAAAATGACAACTTTTCATTTTGTACAGTGAGAAAAATGTGTCTTTCCATCATCTTTTCATAAACAATAAAACTATAATCCTTAAGCCTAACTTCCTGAACAGCATTGGACAGTTGCTCTTGTTCCCACTAAGGTCCTGTTTACATTTATGTGCTTTTCCTTCTGGAAATAACTAATGGTTTTGGCTGACAGGAATTGAACAGAGGCAAGTCCTTGGGAAAGCTGACTCTCATTTATTTGTGCTTCTAAATTTACGTTCTTTACTTGATGAAAAACAGAAGTGACACTGATTTGGACACAGTGACAACTTGTTTATTATTTGAGGTACTCTTTCGAAGGTAGAATGTTTTATACCTGTTAACTGTTGCCAGCTTCATGTAAATATTTAAAAGGCAAAATAGATTCCCATTCCTCTTTTACATCCCTTTACTGAAGAGAAGCTAACAGACTCTGAAATTAGGAGGCCCACCTGATTATGGAGACCTTTTGGATTTCACAGTGGTGAACTAATGGGCTCTGAAAACTGCTTTTGCTAAACACCTGCTATTTATGAAAAGCAAATAAGGTGAAATATAGTAACATTATGTAAAACCTTAAAGTTTATCCCAAAGTTTTTGACAGAAATTGAATAAATTATATTATTCTTATTGTTGAAAAAAAGTATGTAGAACTTAAGTGATTGTGTCTATTGTATTTACAGGATTATTGAAAGACTGATTTCACAACCGCTAAGCAATCCTAAAGGTGGAATGTTACCAAGGGGAATATTTCAGTCCCCCATACTTAACTTTATATTTCTATTGCTCTCATTTTCTTCTTTTTGCTTGCATTAGTGTTTGTGATGCTGCATGGGAAGTTAAATTATTTTTCAGATAGATTAATTTCCTAATCCACCTGGAAAAAAATAAAAACAAACAAAAAATAATCCATACAAATACCACAGCTGCCACAGAGGGAGAGCAGGAACTTGCAGTTTTGTGCATGGGGAGGCCAAAATCACCACTTTTGCTTTAATATGACTAAGTGTGATGGGAAATTATGATGCTGCATGGAAGTGAGATGACAAGTCTGTTTGTTGACATACACATTCTTCTAAACAAATGTACAAACACTTAGTGCATAAAAATGACATTGTTATGATGTCAATCTAGACCAGTCAATTTATTATTAAATCAGTTAGAATTGAACCTACTTTATTTATCACAGATTTGACATTGCTTAATATCACTCTTGCCAATTAAAATAATTTATGACACAGGTAACAAGCATCAAGATACATGTCTTATTGTTCTGGCAAAATATGTCTTAGTACAAGAAATAACTTGAAAGCAATACTTTTATTGGATATAAACAAAAGGAAAGCCAAATTTTTTACAGGAATGGTAATATAAGAGTAGGGGAACATAATGTAAAGCAATCAAATTGTAGCACCCTTAAGTTATTTCCTAGTGACAGAGCTACCATAACTATGTATGTAGTGTTAGCACACCATAACTGAGGCAAAACATCTCATTTTAAATAGCCATAAAAGCATTTTAATGAATTCTGCTTAACAGCAAAACAGGCCTAACAGCAACTATGTTGTCATTCATAGCAACTGAGCAGGTGTCATAACTTCTCATCAGCTTTTAAAAGCTAGATGTTTAAAATAATATTAATTTGTAAAAGTGAAATGTTATAATGGTAAGGATCTACAGAATTTCCTACATCCAGTTACATTAAAGAAAGTTGTATTAAATTCTGACTGAATTAGTTATTACTTCATTATTTGTGAACAGATACAGATGTTGGTGTGGTTTAGCCTCAGCTGGCAACTCAGCTCCACCCAGCCACTCGCTCACTCTCCCACCAGGAGTATGGGGGAAGAGAACCAGAAGGGTAAAAGTGAGAAACTTCATGGGCTATAAAACAATAATAGTAACAAGAACAACAATAACATAATGGAAAGGAGAACAACGAGAGAGGCAAAACCCCGGGCAGGGGGAAAAGGGAACAACCAACCAAAAGAAACAGCACACAACACAGCCACTCACTGACCCAACACCACCAGTCCCTGAGCCACAACCACCCCCCCTCACACCAACAGCCCCCATTAATGTACTGGCCATGGGGTCACATGGTATGGAAGGAACACCCCGTTGGCCGGTCGGGGTCAGCTGTCCTGGCCGTGGCCCCGCCCCTCCCGGCCTCCTGCCCACCTGGCAGAGCGCGGGAAGCTGGAATGGCCCCCGGCTGCTTAGCGCTGCTTAGTGACACTGAGCCGCTACTTAACACCTAAACATCAATGTGCCATCGGCACTACACCAGCTACAGTAAAGAAAATTAACTCTACCCCAGCCAAAACCAGCACAGGTGAGCATTTTTTTCCACATTCAAAGCAAGCTGAAAACAATTTCTATATCTCAGAGTATTAAAAGGAAAATAAAATATTTTGTATTTGTTCTAAGCTTCCATTTATTTCTGCGGGAATAAGTAATCAGGTATAATAATTCTGTGGCTTTTAAACACTTGGATATCATCTTACATGCAGTAAAACCCATAACTGGAAACCAAGTGTATATTCTCTGAAGCATAGATTGCCTTTGATGCACTATCTCAGCTGTGTAAATGACCCTTGACAAAGAGTGAATGTGGTAGAATATTCCTCACAATAGGCTGTTTATTATAGTTTTGGGGAGGTGCAGTGTGGACTACAAGGAAGGGAAAACTCTTTTCTTTTGAAAGGATAAAAAAAAAAGAAAAATAGTTAACTGTGAGGACCTTTCACATATCTTAAAATCACCTTCTACTACTACAAATCTCTTGAGAAATACCCTGCAGCAGATCAGTACAGATGAAAAAGAAAAAAAAAACGAACCAAACAAACAAAAAGGTAGAGAAAAACTCATTACAAATAAATCATACCAGCTTTATTATGAATGAAAAAATATAAGCATTTCCCTACCTATATCAGTGTGGGAAATGCACCAAGAGCGTGACAAATGAAGGTATGTAATTTTAAACTAGCCTTTCAAATATACTAGTTTCCTAAAAAGTTATAATGAATCACAGAAGGAGATTCAAACATGTAAATTAAACAAAATTTGAACAGCCATATCAGGAATTAATATCCAGCAATAAAATTAAATGTGAAAATAAGGTACTAAATATGGTGGTGGTAAACTAAAACCAAAATTATATTGCCTAGACCATATTTAGGACCCTACGTAAGTGACTGAAGTTGTAAGCACTTGTGACCAAGAAACTCTCACTTGGGCTTCTTTAAATACATTTTTTGGATCGAATTTTAAGTATATGTTATTAAGACATATACACATAGCATAAAGCTCATAGATATCTCGGATTGTAATGACAAATGTATATTTGTTCAGGTATCTGATTTGATGGTGAGCTCATAAAGAGGTGATTGTACTTGTCCAAAGATTATTTTTAACTAGGTAGAACTGATATTAAAGGAATGGTTAACTAAATTCTGCTGAAGAATCATTTGTTGGGCATATGCGTGCACTTCAGAAGGCCAGCTGTATCCTGGGCTGCATTAAAAGAAGTGTTTCTAGCAGGTTGAGGGAGGTGATTCTGCCCCTCTACTCTGCTTTCATGAGACCCGACCTGGAGTGCTGCACCCAGCTCTGGAGCCCTCAGCACAAGAAGGACATGGAGCACGTCCAGAGGAGGGACACAAAAATGATTCAAGGGCTGGAGAACCTCTTCTATGAAGACAGGCTGGGAGAGTTGGGATTGTTCAGCCTGGAGAAGATAAGGCTGCAGGGAGACCTCCTTATTGTGGCCTTCTAGTACTTAAAGGGGTCTATAGGAAGGAAGGGGACAATGTCTTTAGCAAGGCCAGTTGTGACAGGGCAAGGGGTGATGGTTTTAAACTAAAGGAGGGTAGATTTGGACTGGATATAAGGAAAAAAATTTTTACAGTGAGGGTGATGAAACACTGGCACAGGTTGCCCAGAGAGGTGGTAGATGCTCCATCCCTGGAAACATTCAAGGTCAGGTTGGACGGGGCTCTGAGCAACCTGATCTAGTTGAAGATGTTCCTGCTCACTGCAGGGGGGTTGGACTAGATGGCCTCTAAAGGTCCCTGCCAACCTAAACCATTTTATTATTCTGTGATTCTATGACTGATAACTCATAAAAAATCACTAAATCACTGCTGGGATACTTTTGCAGAGTTTCTGAAATAATTGCTTTGTGATGAAGTTTACAGTAAAGGATTACAATATGTTGTTGCACAGCTAAAGCTAGGAAAATATGCACAATATTCAGCTTTGTTCTGATCAATCAGAAAAGCACTGGCTTGGCTAATCTACACATTTATTAAAGAGTGCAGGAAAGGAGGTTTTCTTCCCATGAGTACTAAAACTATTTTCAAAATATAGAACGGAGCCACTCATTTAGACCAGAACAAAAGACTTGTCTAGAGAACAAGTTTTATGAGGAGCAGCTGACGGAGCTGGGGTTGTTTAGTCTGGAGAAGAGGAGGCTGAGGGGAGACCTTATCATTCTCTACAACTACCTGAAAGGAGGTTGTAGCGAGGCGGGGGTCCGTCTCTTCTCCCTAGTAACAAGCGATAGGACGAGAGGAAATGGCCTCAAGCTGCGCCAGGGGAAGTTTAGGTTGGATATTAGGAAAAACTTCTTCACCGAAAGGGCTGTCAAGCATTGGAACAGGCTGCCCAGGGAGGTGGTGGAGTCTCCATCCCTGGAGGTATTCAAAAGAAGGGTTGATGTGGTGCTTGAGGATATGGTTTAGTGGTGGCCTTGGCAGTGATAGGTTAGTGGTTGGACTCAATGATCTTAAGGGTCGTTTTCAACCTTAACGATTCTATGATTCTATGAAAAAGCACCTGTAAGTGAGTCCGACTTTCACTGCTAGCTGTGCTGTGCAATGTTCAATATGAGGCCAAGAGCCAAAAACTTCACAGATTTCATTTCAGCTCTCTGGTTGAGCACACATGGAAAAGAGGGAAAAAGTATTCTGTTCTGGCAGCTAAGGATCAGTTTCTTTTCCAGAAAATGTTTGCTGTTGCATGATACTATGCAGAATTTTTTTACCAGTTCAATGAGCAGAAACAACTTATTACAATGCTTGATCATCTCCCCTAGCTAATAAAGTCAATAAAACTCTGAAACAGCTCCAAAAGTTATAGTCCTAGCTTTAATGGCATAATTAGTGAAGTATTCAAATCCAAGGGTACATGCAGATTCCTGTACTCCTTGCCTTATTCATCCGAATGTTAAGGAAAAGCACCTCAGGAGTTTTAAGGATTTTTCTTCCATTCCATGGTTGCATAAGAGAAAATACAATTGCGATAAATATTTTTGTTTGTAAGAAACATTTTCTACAGAGAAAGAAAGGCAAAACATCTCCTTTATTTCCTGTACCTAGAATATTTGAGTAATTCACAGACATCTAAATATAATAAATTGTGTTATCAAAGGGTTCCCAGAAAGACAGTCTGCCTTTCATAATGACTTTGGAACCAGTCAACATAATTAATGACTAAGAAAATTTAGGAAAAAGGTAAGTAGTGTCATCAGGTTTGTTACTGCATTTTTGTTGCACCTTGTTTTGCTTAATTAGATTATCTGGTTTAACAGCATCTTTCCCAGTTTAGCAGCTATTAATAGTGACTCTTTATTTGATTTTTCCTTTGATTATTTACAAATTCACGCTGTGCACACTGATAACTATGTACCAGGACAGCGTAATTTCTGCTCTCCTCTAAGAATGCCATGTTTAGATCGTGTACCATCACTGTGCATGATGCTAAAACAGTTCCATCGCTATACTCATACTCTTTTCTACATAAAAATATTTCTAGTGTTGTAACAGCCACTCAGAGCTTTAATGATATTTTAGTATTGTTGAAACTGTTATTAATGCCTTGAATTAGACATTATAAATAGGATGAAAAACTTCAAGGTTCTAGTTAGGCTTTTTACATCCAGTTTGCTGGTGGTTAAATAACACTTGAAGGCTAGCAAATTGTTCTAGATAAACTTAAAAGCCCTCCCTAAAAGCATTCCAGATTAATGACATGAAGAAGGCTTCACAGAAAAATATCTAGAGAAAAACCTCTTTTACTTCTCCCCAAAGGCACATCATGCCACCAAGCTAGAGGACACAGAGAAGCATCTCAAAGAAAACCATCTTCTTTGTAAGATGGTTTCATCTTACAGGGATGAAAAATCCATGCTATGAGTGGATTTTACATAAAGTCCCTTGTCACTAGGGACTAAGCAGACAGCTCTTCCTACTACTTTCCTAGCCCTTATGAAGGCTACCTCCACTAAGCAGCAGCAATCACTTACACAGTCTCTTTTCCCATTTATCTCCTGCTCTCGAGTGAAGCAGTAAATAACTCCTTGCCTTGCCAGTATTCTCCTTTCAATGTTCCTCCCAAACTTCACACTGCAGTACTTGTCCATTATACTCTCTCCAGCAGCCTGCTCAAGTTCAGGCCTGTGAGGTTTTCTGAGGGTTAATGGAGGCAGCAGTGAAAGCCACATACTAATATTTAGGGAGGTCAAAAAGAGCACAGAGGACAAAGTAGCCCCTGTGTCCTAAAGGAATATTGTGCATCCTCTGGGCTCGGAACATCTATGGGTGACCATGGGTAAAGCAGTCCCCAGGCAGACTCCCGGATAAGTCAGTCTGCGCATCTCCTTGTATCTTAGAGAAAAGGAGGTGCAGGAAGCTGGATGTCAGCTCACTATGACGTTTTTCCAGAAAAGCTGCTTAGACACTGGATTGAGTTTACCACATCATCGCTGGGGGTAATGTTGTACAGCGGATGTTATCTAACTGTGGATTAAAAAGGAAGGTTAAATAGCAGGCACCAGTTTTTTTCTGAAAAAGGCATAAGGAAGAACAGAAATAAGGCTCAGGAGCTTTAGCACCATCTGTTTCAGTCTACTGATCTACTTCTGTTGCACCAAACATCTTACTAATGGGCACATAGTCTTAGATAATTAAAGCTCACAGAATTAATCTTCCCACCATGTGACACTTTCTCTTTTGCTGAAATCCATAATAATTTGTATGCTTTTGACCATTGCAGCCTCATTTCTTTGTTTTCCTTCTGGGGTACAAAGCAAGGGAACTCTTGAAGCAAAAGAAAACAAAAGTGAGATTGTCCTTAAGCTAATACAGTACAAGTAGTTTATACTGTATATGATGTGCAGGGTTTACTAAGCTACTGTCATTTATAACCTTGGGTACAGATTCTCTTTCTGCTATCATTTTGTTAAACCAACTAATGTGGTTTTTAACTTTCTCCTGGGATTGTAAGCTCAGTTGAATTTTTATTTCACTGCTGATCAGGTTAACAGTACCAGATGAATCTTCCTGTCCACAACGCTGAGCAGCCTTATAATTTTGTCCAAGACAAATGTTAAATGTAATTTGAAGGTCGCTGGAAGTGATACAGTAGTTGCTGTGAAACACTTTATATCACTTTACTTTTAAGCAGTCCACTTTCAGATGGAACTGAAAGAGACATAAGAAGTACAGAAATTAAGAATATAATATGTAATATTAGCAGCAGCACTGTTAACAGGCTACATATGAAACTTGTGGTACAGTGTTCCCTCACCAAATTTAAGCAATTAGATATACAGAGAGTAAACATCTGAAAGCCACAGTCTTCACAGTTCATTGGAAAAGGCATCAAACTGAGATATTTAGACAAGTTCAAAGCCCAATGTTTGTGTCTATGGCATCTTCCATTACCTGTGTAGAGAGTGTACATTATCCATACACCTAGAGGAATTTTTCCTTTCTTCTTCTCTAGTCCATCTTTCCATATAGCTTTCCCTTTAACCATTCAGGCTCACTTTTTTCCCATGGAGCCTTTTTGCTATTCACCATGAATTCTTTCCCAAATACATTACATCATTGACTCCTACTACCATGTTCTGCATTTATTCTAGCTACTGTATTAATGAAATGCCCTCTCACTATGAAGGAAGCACTGATAACTACTTGGAGTTTATAAAACAGTGAGTACTCACTTTTTAAAAATCTAGATTGTGATTCTTTAGTTTACTTTTGAGAATGTCCCATAGAGCAATAGGAAAAGCTGTACTGAAGTCAGTTACATCTTCTGTTGTAACCTGGTACAGGTTCCATCCTGGAGAAAATAAGACTCCTTTGGCACTATCTGAACTTTGACAAAAATATACTGTCTGGTTTTTTTCATTTTATTATCTCTCAGTATAAATAGATTGATAATGCTTTCTGTCCTAGTTCCTCAAGTAGATGCCATGATCTGTAATTCTTTTACATTCCTTTCCGCTGCTCCACCTCTCACTTCCTAATAGTTGATACAGAATTTCACATTATTCTTTTTTCAAACCACCTGTCTCCTATAATCTCTTGAAGAAAATTACTAATGTTTTATAAATCTTTTTGGTCAGATTTTTAAGCATTTAAAGGTAAAATTATCATGATATTATGACTTAAATTTAACTCATATATCTAAATATTCTTTAACTTGCTCTTTTCAAATTCTCCCTGATTTACTTATCTTTGTGATAAAACTCGCTGTGTGAACTATCTGGTCAAAAGGACCTTTTTTCATTCTTACTTTTTTAAATGAAAAAATAAAAAAGGGATTAAATTTAGTCTGTGTGTTTAGTCTGTGTTGGTTTACACGGCAAGCTTTTGGTAGTGGGGGGCCTGCAGGGGTGGCTTCTGTGAGAAGACACCAGGAGCTGCCCCATGTCTGACAGAGCCACTTTCAGCCAGCTCTAATGGACCCACCGCTGGCCAAAGCAGTGACACTAGTGGCACCGCTGTGGTAACATATTTAAGAAAGGTAAAAAAATGCTGTGCAGCAGCTGTGAGAGAGGATTGATAAAATGGGAGGTAAGCAACTATGCAGACACCAAATTAAAAGAAGAAGAAGGGGTAGGAGGTGTTCCAGGCACCAGAGCAGAGATTCCCCTGCAGCCCTTGGTGAAGATCATGGTGACACAGGTTGTCCCCCTGCAGCCCGTGGAGGTTAACAGGGGAGCAGATATCCACACTGTAGACTGTGAAGGACCCTATGCAAGAGCAGGCGGATATGCCCTGAAGGCAGCTGCAGACCATGGAGAGCCCATGCTGTAGCGGGCTCCTGGCAGGAGCTGCAGCCTGTAGAGAGAGGCGCATGCAGGAGCAGGTTTTGTGGCAGTAACTGTTATCATGGGGGTCCCACGCTGGAGCAGTCTGCTCCTGAAGGACTGAACTCCATGGAAAGGACCCATGCCGGAGCAGTTCTGAACTGCAACCTGTGGGAAGGACCCATGTTGGAGAAGATCACGAAGGACTACATTCTGTGGGAGAGACCCCATGCTGGAGCAGGGGAAGACCGGCTGCAACCCCCATTCCCCACCCTCCCTGCGCCACTTGGAGGGGAACGAGGTAGAAGAATTAGGAGTGGAGTTGAGCCTGGGAAGAAGAGAGGGGTGGGGGAAGGTGGTTTTATTTGTTGGAACTTCATGTCTTGCCAGTGGTGTTGCTTCATGGAACGTCATCTATTAGAAGAAACCAAAGCTTTAACTTTGGTTTTCATATCAACCATTTATGGAGTTACATATTAATCTCACAGTGTTTATAAATCACTGCCAAACCTAGTATGCTCAAACTGAAGGACTAATAATACCAGCTGTATACTCCTCTCCTTGACTTACACTACTAGAGGACTGTCATCATGTCAGTCCTCTATGAGGAAGATACATGACTGTCCAGAGTAATTAGTAAAGTAGTTTATACTGAAGATTAAATAAGGCATGGCCAAAAGGCAGCATTAGTATTGCCAATATATCTTTAACATCTTTGACTTGGTTCCAGCTGGGCTTCATACTTCCTGGACTGGTTGTCAGATAGGATTCACTCCCTCAAAAGGGGACCTTTAACTATCTCATTCTTCATTTTTTGATGTTGGAATAACCACAAAAATCCTCTGGTATTGAGACTATAGTGTCTCATCTGGTTGTTCTGGTCATTGTTTTTCTTTTGGTCTCAGCATGACAGTCCTTAAACTTGAAGGACAGGGGACTTGGATGATGTTACTCAACAGTTCTCTTATCTATGAGGTATCTGCCACCTCCTTTCCCTCAGGTAAAACAGGTGTTTTCCTCCCATGAGACTACTAATACCATCTTGAAGCAGCTATTTTTTTCCATGCTGGATATCCCTATTTGATGAAATCCTCACAATTCTAGACATTGGAGCCACTACAACCTGAACAGGTATACCATCTTCCTCAAGTATTCCATCTCAAAGTACATTTCATACTGTGTGCCTATCACCTGTGTGTGTTTTGGTTTGTGTTTTTGTTTTGTGCGTTGGGTTGTTTTTGGTTGGTTGGTTTATTATGGGTTAGGGGAGTCAGGGTTGGTTTTTGTCCTACTGGCAACACAAACTCCCTTCCTTTCAGGTTGGTTCCCCAGATCTCTGCATTAGCTAAGTGCCCATGTTTGGTGGTAAAGCAAGAGCTCGCAGCAGTGCTGCATCCATTCTAGACTACTTACACAAGAAAACCCATGTTGTGTTTGCATTTGACCTGCTGGCAAACATACCTACTTGTGAGAAATGGTGGCTAGAGGTGGTTTGGGTATATACCTGAATAAAGCTATGAAATTCAGCAAGCCTCTAAAGTTCAGCCACTGATTTTTTAAAGGAAAAAGTTCTTTAAACTTCCTTAAAAAGTGTAATCACAATAGTAACACTTAATATAAATGTGTGTGGGGGAGGTTGTTATTAGAGATTAGAGTTGAATTTCTGTAGTTGTTTTTTTTTCTTTCAAACTTCATGGTTTCTGTGTTGTGGGAAAAAAAATCTGTATTACTTATGCTATGATGCCCATTTTTTTGCTCATATTGGTGTATGATTTGAAAAATTCCCATAGTTTTCAGCTGCGATGACTGAGTCAGTGTTTAAATCCAACAGCTGGTACTGTATGTCAGCACCTGAAGTAAATAACACTCTTAGTGATGTACTTGTCTGTCCCAATAAACCTGTTCATTTGAAACTGTCATTGCAAGATGCCATGATTTATTACAGCTTGAGTTTCACTAGGATAGCATAACCAGAGCTATACAACAGAATGGCTAGACAGAAACTGTGGCCTCTCTTCCTTAACTTAATTTTTGTCACATTATTTTAATGGTAGATCAGAAAACTACTTGTTTTAGTAATATTTCATGGCAACCTATAGTTAGTATTCTTATTTCTCAGATTTTAAAAAAATGTATATGGAAGTTTTGGTGACTCAAAGAGGGTAGATCTGAAACTTTAAGAATGTAACAATAAGTATTTTTATATTCTCTTTTCAAGACTGAAGTTACTGGAGATGGAAATCAGCTAGATATTTTTATTAGCCCACATGTTTCAGGACTCTTGATCACACAATCAGTTCAGGATGACCTTTTATATTGAGTTTGCTTATCAGAATAAGATATTGAGGGAATTCTTCATTCCAAAAAACTAAGGTCATAGAAAGTATAAAGTAATCTGTAAAAACAAGTCTAGTTTCATTATTCAATGGTTTGTCCCTATCCATCTGTTCTTGAGAGTTATGATTCAGGAGAACTTTAAAAATTCTCCAGTGAACTCAGGATGTAGCAGAGTGGAAAATGGAAGAGCAAATGGGAATTACAGAGGAGTTGCTAAGAAATGGTTTAGAAATATAATAGAAAAGATCAGTGTGGAAAGGACAAAATGGTTAACAGAACTAATCAGAGCTGGGGGGAAGCAGTGAATTTTCAAATGACTTTACAAAAAAATCACAAAAAAATTACAGAAATAAAGCCCCTTAACTACTGGATGAAATAAATAGATATATGAAAACCAAATGAGAATCTTTTCCTGAAAAAGAACCATACCAAGACAGAAGTAGAAAAGAAACTATCATCACTTATGTGTGTAAAAGATATCGTAAGTTTAAAAACACGACCTGTAATGGATTTGGACATAACAATTGGTTTAACAAATGGACATGGACAAAAATTATTTTGCTTTTTGCACTTAAATAAGCATTTTAATAGGTAATTTTATGACAATAGTAGACCAAATGGCCAACTTCTTATTAAAGTTCTCTAGCAATTAAAATTACTGTTCTTCATTATTGCTGTTTTTTTCAAATATTTTAATTCCTCAACTATTTTGGAAATTAATTATTTTTTGTGCTGCTTCTTTTCTTTTCATCTCAAGTTATACTTCAATTTATCTTTTGACAATGCCTACAGACTTCTTGGTACGCTGCTTTATAAATGAAAAAGTCTCATTATTTTTGTGTGACCTGATGTACTTCTTGCCAGAAAGCACTCATAATAACTCAACTATCTAACTTGCTGAAAACTGTGCTCTTTGGTCAGCAGTGCAAGAGGATCTGAGAAAATTAATAAACTCAGAAATGTACACACAAATGAAAAAAAAAGGAACAGAAGGGAAAGGATTTAGAAAGGAGATACACATTTTTCAAGGCAGGCTTAAGAATGGAAAATAATTGCAAAAATAAAATCTTTAATAAATCGATACTCTGTTAGGGTATGGGGGCAAGACTGAGGAAAATGGATAATCCACTAGAAATCTGATAATACAGTAGAAATTTGATAATACAGTGGAAATCAAAGAAGAAAAGGCTGGAGAAGAAAGGCAGTATCTGTATGGAATTAGAACATACTGATCCAGGTTTTGAAGGTACCTGGGGCTTTCTTCATTGCAAGTGAGACATTGTGGCTGAGATGACTCTAAATCTCTCTTGCAAAGCCTGCAGTAATGGAAGCAGAGGGAGAGCAGTCAAGAGAGGGTGAAGTGCTCAACTCAGACCCTCCCCAGCACCTTGCAGAGAGACCCCTTCAAGTCCTCCAGGTCTCAGAACTGGACCCGGCCGTCGCCAGGTGAAGGGCACAAGAAAAGGCTGCTGCAGCCATGGCTGCCAATACTTGGAGTGTGCTTGTTGCACCTGGGCACTGCTAATAGAAAATTTACAGTCTTCATCCCAATAAAAATCCCATGCCTGTATTGGTTTGTACTTATGTCAGACTAGAGCAATCATTCTATGCTTCTGTGCTGGCCTAGAAATTGAAATATAAGATCTTTTTTATTGACCTGGGCTACAGGATTACAATGTCTGTGCAGTGGACACATGTCTTCACAGCTGTGAATCATAGAGAGAAATACTCTATCACTAAACATCTTTTTTTAAAATCCAAGATGTATTCTTCTTTCTATAAATGTAAAGAATTTGACTTCTTTCAAGGTTTCTTGTGTAAAGGAATTTAAAATGGCCTAATTCTTCAAAGCCTCTGTGGTTTCCAAAGTGGCTAGTTACCTCCAGAAATTTTGGCTCAAGTATTTGAACAGTTAAAAATCTCTTTTCATATCTCTACAGAATAAAAAGGTCGTAATTCATTTACATATATTACTGACGTGTCCTCTTTCTTTCAGATGTGAAAGAGCTAAAGTTAAAAGAAAAGGTCATTGCTCATAATGATGGGATAAAAAAACAAGCAAAAGTACTTAACTAAGCTAGTGCATAACCAGATATAAATGTTGGAAGAAGGATGGATAAAGAAAATATCAAAAGCCAACAGGATAGTGATGTTTTCTTCAAATATTTTAATTGAGTGTTCATTGAACACTGATTTCTATTAACTGTTTTGAGTTTGTTGCTGTACATCAAATCAGAGGCTAAATCTAAGATAATGTTTCTGCTGTAAGTGACAGTCGTTTTGCTCTGTTCTGTTTAAGCAGGGTGCAGTAAGGGTCAGTTACACAAAGGGATTGCTAGAAAAAAGAAATAATGTGACATTTTATCACAGGTCTAAGTGACGCACAACAAATGTGATACACATGTACCATCTACCCCTTGTCAAGGATGATCAGGGAAAAAGAGGAAAAAGAAATACTGTCAGATCATTTTTTCCTACTGAGCCCTAGGAACAAGTAGTAAGGGGGTCACGCTTAACTGCCCCTGTGAAAATTGCACACAAATCCTACATACGCTGAAGTGCACTTCTAAAATGACAAGTCATACACACTGGAGTTTCAGTACATGGGCTTGGTGTGCAGCAGAACTGAAGGTGGAACAAAGCATCTTCTGCTTCTCCTTGTACATCTGTAAGACCTTGCATTCAGAGTCCAGTACCCATTTCAGCTACAGTCAAGAGCTGCTGTTTTCATTTGGGCACCAGCACCAACTTGGGTGAACCCACAGGTAATATGACAGCAGAGCTTCACTCCAAGACAAGCCGTGTGTGCAAAAGCTTGCACATGTGTGCATGACAGGAGATGAGCCTCCTTCCTTTCCTTGCATGACTTAATTTCCCAAGCTTGTGCCACAGCCCTTCCCACCTTTATATTCACCTAGCCTTCCACAAACCCCAGTTCCCAGCGTACCTTAACACTGATCCCAAGTGCTTTGCTAAAATGGAGACTCTGGTAACCCAAGTATCATTGAACATAACATCTGACAGGTCATTCACAGCATTTCATAATGTTTTATTTGTATTTTACTGATGGGATTTTTTTCTATGTTTCACACTTATTTCTGTGTGGTAAACTAATCAAAAAAGCTGAGGTTTTGTTTTGTTTCTTCCTATAACAGATGTGAGGAGGAGGAGAAAATATATGTTCATAAGAATTTTCAAATACAAACAACTCTTCCTCTGTGAAAGAATAAACATATAAATGGACAAAATGTTCTTTATGGCAAACAGCAATGCACAAAGGAGATCTGCAGCCAAATAAACTAATGACATATGCTTAAGAATTGCATATAACTCAAATTTATTTTATTTCAATTTATCAGCAAAGACCTTAATTCTGTGACTTACTCCGTTATTTTCATTTTTGCTCTCCACTAAGCTGCAGAGGTTTTTAATGTGCACAGCTCAGTGAGATATGACAAAGAATGGTACATCAAGTTATTTTCCTATAATTACATGAAAAATGTAACGTAAAGTATGAGTGGTGGAAGGAGCTTTGATACATGAAAATATAAATCAAATGTGACGTGATATTGTCTCTTCAGTAGTACATTCTTGAAGTGTTAAAACTATTCATAAATGAGTACTAGCAGTTTCCATGACCCTAAAAGTTTGTTGCTTTTGTCTTGATTCTAGCCTATTACAGATATATTAATAATAAAACTAATTGATCAGACACTAGATTCTTCAACCCATCTGGGCTTTAAGACCTCCCTTCCTCCATTCAAGATGTTATGTTTCTGACTAATGTAGCATATTCCAACGCTGTACTTGGAGATCTCCCACACACAGTTTAAATGCTAAAGTTTGCATATTTCCAGTGTTACAAATTTGTTAGTCAAGGATGTAAGTTAATCTGGAGTAAAACTAATAACTCTTGGAGGAAAAATAAACCAAGAAAAACCAGTACTCCTTGCTCCAATTCTTCGTCCTAAACTCTTATCACAGTGGTCTTTACTTAACGTTTTGTCCTTTGTTTCTTTTATGTGAGTTGTTTATGGAAGTACTTTTTTAAGAGTTTGTGCTGTTTTAGTAAGCACATACTTTTCAGGACATTTCCATTTTCATTAATATGAATAAGACACAAACATTTCAGTTTGAGACTATTTTTGAACAGTCTTACAGCATCCTTAACAGTAGGTTGCTTTCCCCTACTGAAGGCTGCATCTTATTGAAAGATCCCTTTAATCATGTGTAACAGAATAAGAGGCAAAGCAAACTAGGATATAGAGGAAAGATCAAAAAATATTGCAAGTTCCAATCTGTTCTTTGAGAAACAGAGTACCTCTGGTGACCTGTAAATATGAATTTAAATGGACATTTTAAATAAACTCAACTGGTGGAAAGTGTCCAGCAATTTCAGTGGGTTTTACATCAAGCTTTATGTAACTGAGATTTCTAAGCCTATCCATAGGAATTCTAAGAGTCCCACTAACTAAATATAACATGACCCTGTTAAAAGAAAAACATTATTTTCTTTGTCTGCTGTGACCAGTTTGAAAGATGTTTGGAGAGCTTCTGGTTCACGTTAAGCAAATACTTTCTGCCAAATACAGTTTAAAGGATGTGGAAAGTAATCTCTAATCCTCAGTGGTTGTGGTTTGATAACCAAAGTGACTGTGATTCAGAAATGCAAGAAGAGAACAAAACTGGAAACCTCTTTAAAAGCTATGATGTTTGTTAACCCTTCCTAAAGCAGAAGGGTTTGCATGATCAAACTTGGTAACATTAACGTTAATATTAATTTGTTACTGTTGTCTTATGATTTACAACTTTCTACCTTCTTCTTATTAGATTAAATCTACTGCTGATAAATTAATAGTATAGCTGTAGCATAGGGGAAACCATATATGTAGACAGTGTAGTGCTGTGAACATGGGGATGGTATATACATTACAGTACAATTCTCTTTTTTACACTGTTCCTTAATGTGGGACGCTGTTTCGACATGATTAATTTCTGATTCTGCCAAATCACTAGATATGCTGCTTTAGTCTTTTAAATCTTACGGTTCTATATTGAGATCTTCTGTGTCTGGGAACTGCCATGGGAAAAGAAATAGTATGTTAGGAAATACATCTGCATGCTTACCCCAGCCAGAATTAAGATGCAAATGTTTAATCAATGCAAGAACTATACACCAAATTAATGCTAACTCCAAATACACTGAGCTCTAAAACAATCCAAGATACTATGTATACATATATTACTTCCCTTGTGTACATAACTTTTCACTTCCCGGGCATTTCATTCTTCTGGGAGAAATGAGCTGTCAGAATAAGTAGAAATCCAGAACAACCTGCTTGGGAAACCTTGCTAAATACAGCCAGTCTACACTGCTGCTGCAGTTCATTGCCTCTATTTTAAGGAGACAGGAGTAGAAAACAGGAGAGAATCATAGCTCTGGTCCTCTGCTTTTCCCAGAAGACTTGAAGGAAGTTGAAGCATGAGCTCAGATAGTCCCTTGTGCTGCCCTCTGTGCATTAAAGAAAATCATTCAATGTCCTAGAACAAACTTAAGATGTGTGGTTGGAGATTTAAAAAGAAACCCACACAACAAAACAATGTGCCACTAGCTGAAAGCAGGAAGGATCAAGGAAGAGCCATTCTTTTCTAGGACCCAAAAGGAAACTTAAATTCCTATGTGTTACCTAGGAAAAGTACACTTTACAGAATGGGGTCCAAGTAAGACAAAGAGCCAAAACAAAGACGCAGAACAAAAGAGCAATTGCATCCATCCTTAGTGGAAAGAAAATTCCCTCCTGGCCCTGCCTTTACCTCCAGAAGGTGAGCAAAGCCCCCTAAACAAATAACTGAAAGACTTCAATGGCACTACTGCACAAAAGCATTTGATTTCTAGCTGCTGTTAACATATAATGCTTCAGAGAAAGGTAAAAGAATATCCCCTTCCAGTAAAACAATAAAAAACCTCAGAGGTGAAATTTTGCAGTGCTTTGCCATCTAGAACTTAACCACAAGTGAGGGAAAGGTGAAGGTATAGTGAAGGGTGAAACTGTTTGGATCTGTTTACTGAATCTCCCCACACAGGTCTCATACGATAAAAGCATCTGTATTCTTCCTGCTTTTGAAAAGGATGTTTTGAGTGCAACAGAATTATAGATATAATTACTTCAGAATCAGTACTAAAAATGAAAAATTACCCTAGTGAAGCTAGTCTAATTTTTTCAGTGCCAGATTTTCCTCTGTCATATACTGTGTATCACATTTTTTCTCTAATAGCAACTGGATGGCTTTTCTGTGAGTTCCCTGAGAAAAACTGTTCCATGGTTTAATAACTGATACTGTTGGACAATTTTGATATTTGTTGAATTTTCCTTTTACAGGTTTTGAGGTTTGGGGTTTTTGTTTGGTTGGATTTTTTTTTCTTTCTGTTTTCCATTATTCCAAGTAATTCTTCTATGTTTCTGTATAACTTACTTCCTTCTCAGTATTTTCATCTTAGACTTCTTGCTGAATGTTTCCCTGGGCATAATTTAACCAGACACATGTGCTTAGTTCTCTTGATCTTTCTCTGTAAGTCAGCCACTTTGACCTTTCATATAATGTTTTGTACTTTTCTTTCTTTTATATGGCTCTATAACTATTACATAATTAAATCTTCTGAACTAAGCACAGATGTGGTCACTAGTCATTTGCTAGTTCATCCATTTCCCAATGAACACAAGGAAGTTTCTTGTTTATTTAAATGGACTTGGCTTAACTTTACAGAGTGCGTTCTTACCTTTCTTCTCCATGCATCAAAACGTCAGTGATGATATCTTTTAAAATATCTTTATACTTATAAAACAGAGAATTTAATTGGCGGTACACCAAAAATTCTTAGTTTCTCTCCCTACTTCTTCATATTTGAAAATCTAATCTAGTATTATATTCTTTAGAAGACTACATGTATTTATTGTTTTCTGTCATGTTTCTCAGTTGTTTACTATAATTTTTTGTCCCTTGAAACCAATGTACCTGAAAAAATTATTGTCATGCTGCATCTCTTTTTCCATAGTGTCATTTAATGAAGACACAATAAGACCTAGAAGCCTGACATTTGCAGCCATTAAACACTTACCTTCCAACAATTGTTTTGCTTTGATCCCAGTTGAGCCACTCAGCCAAGTTCTTATCATGGGACTCTGTTCACATAATAGTCATATAAAAATGATTAACAATACAGATCCTTCAATACTTAATTCTAAATAGATAACAGCCAGTTTTTTGTTCAATGAGTCATTTTATGTTGCCATCATTAAAAAAATTGTAGCTTGCTGTGCAAGATGTATCATCAAGTTTATTAGAAGTGGTAAACAGAGAGGAACTGTCCGTTCTGGACACTAGCCTGTTTCTTTTTTTTTTTTTGATGGTAAATTATCCTTCAGAAAATGATGTTGTGCCATCATTGTATGGAGAAGAAACATATGTTACAGGCCTAGTGAGAGGCTGTATATCACAGATTCCCCAGTGTATCTGCAAGGGGAAATGGACTGGCTTTTGTGGTAACCAAATTCTACCATGTCATGCAGATTAAATATGTTACTAGGTGAACAGCTAAACTGTTTGCCACTCTGCTGGTTTACTTCACCAGCTATTGCTTTGGGACACCTGTGTCAAGGACTTCTCCCAACATGTTCAAAAGTTTTAAACTTCTTTATGGGTGTATATTTTAGAGAAATAAATGCAAAGTGACTAAAAACACTTACAGATATAATCTAAGCCAAGTGTTAACATCACTTACCACAGAAGGTAACTTCATATTGCAGCAATTTTCCTAGGGCCTCTCATGGGCTGCTGCCTGACTACAAATTATGTAGCACAAATGAATGCAAAAATCATATCCTATGTTGCTTTAAATTCTGAATAAGATTAAAAACAAAGCACTAAGAAGTAATGGAAAATGTTATCGTAAATACTTGTCATGTCTACCTAGAAAGGGTCCAGAAATCCTTTTGCCAGTAATCTTACTCACCTGTAAGGATATATAACTCTCAAACTGTAGAAAACAATATGAAGAACTAGGAAACTAAGCAATTTTTATTTTTTCTTTTTAAAGAGGAAAATACTTTTTCCTCCTAATTTTGAGCTATTGAAAACAAAATATTGATAGTTAGAACAGCTAAACTGAAAGTTGTTGCAATGCCATATGTAACTTTAAATGTTCGGGAGTTTTGTTTCTACTTTACTAGTAATAAACAGAGGGGAATTTTTATTTTGTTAAAACAACATAATAAAATTTTGATTTCTTTATATAATTCAGCATAACTTTTTGTCTTTCGTGAATCAATATCTACTCAAAATTGTTCCAAAGCTGAAACTAGATTTCTTTTGAAAGTTATGTTATCTTTTTAATTTAATAGAAAAAAGGCTTCATGTCACACACTTCACATGGAAGAAAGATATTCTTGGGCCAGTTTTAAAGTGCTAGGAAGAGTGGTGTATAATAGTACCACTCTCTGCACATAAACTAGAGTGGTGCCAAGGGGAGCTGCGGTAATAGTGGTAGTAAAAATGGCAAGAAAAGAGAATATAGTGAAAAGAAATGGCAATTTGGGTGTTCAGCTGATTTAAAATACCTAAACTGAAATAGCAGCCAGGAGCACTTTCTTGCATTTACACTTAGCAAAGATACTGACCCTTTGACTTCAGTTATGGATCGTTCCTATGATATACTTATCTTTGAAAGATTATTAAAGAAAGACTATGCAGTGTTCTCTCTTTAAACCCCTTTTTAATCTCCCAGATGTGGCAATTTTAACATACAAAAGTAGCAGGCATTACTTTTGCAGTCTAGAAACTTTCTACACAAAAGTAGGCAACAAGAAGGATCAGCGCTTTGTGTCTATCAAGCTTCAGAGCAGACACACCCTTGTTACACATCCTCTTCTAAAGGGTCTTATGTAAAGAGGTTTATTCCTTTAGTGTTTCTATGGAAACACCCATTTTCTCAGCACCAGTCAGGCTAATATGCATTGGATTCTGCAAAAAGTTCAGTACACATCGAATTACTTTTTTGACTTATTTCAATTTTAAGCATAGACTTGAAATTCAGCCTCAGCTATACAAAATACTGCTAAACTTCAAAACCTGTGACTTTTTCTGAACATACCTGACTTCTTGAAGCTGAATATGTAAGTAGTATGAAATTCATATCTTCTTCTGGGTAAACTTGAAGACAGAGAAGAAAGTCATAATTCTTATTATTACTTTCTGTTTATGGTTTTTGACCAGAGACCAAAACTTAAATGTCGCAGTCACATTTGTAAAATCAGAAATGATAAAAAGCCTCCAATATAATATTTTGGATGCAACAGGCTATTCCACCTGTTTACTGTTTTCCAGTCTTCAGGTGCTGACTATGCCAGTAAAAATTATGCACAAAAGCAAGAGATTTATAAAAAACTGTGTAGATATCTATTTCTTATTTCAAAATATCCTCAATGACAGCAAGAAGAAAGAAAGAGGAATTGTGGACTTCCTTACACTACTCCATCAACTGTCAAGTTGCCAAGTCTTAACGCTAATAATGTTGGGACTGTACTTTACAGTTTTGGAAGGTACTTTAATAAGAGATATAACCAAGTTCCAAGCCATTCTCAGATGCTTTGATTCTCTGGTCCATCCTCACAGAGAGTAAATAGCTGGATATGTTGTTCTGTGCTCTGGTAGAGGAGACAAGAGGGTTTCTTGAGGGAGTTGCACTGCTGGGTGATGTCCTGTGGATGGGATAGGCTGTCCTGGGTAGGGCAGAGGCAGCTGAGCATGGGCCTGCCCCACTAACTACAACTTTGTGAGGGTGCATGATGACTGAGCATTGATCAACTATTGATCTCATTGATCATGAGATTGGTCATTGCCTCAGATACTGAAGGATGTAGGTTTACGATCCGCTGAGGAAGCAAACCCTCAAGTTCACGTTCATAGCATTTTTTACCCACTCGTGCAGGATCCTTCTTCCAGTGGAGTAAACCACCACATGCTCTGGGGAAGGGAGCGTTGCATCACATGGGCATTGCTGCATGTCCTCTGGAATTGATCTGATCTGATCTGATCTCCTGCATACACCAGGTTCCTGACATATTACTCGACAGTTGCTGCTGGGAAGAATCTGTCAGGCACCATCCTTCTCATTTACTGTGCTGGAAAGATGAGAACCTGTCTTTCACACCCATTTTCCCTCCCTGGAAGTTGCAGAAACTGGATGCCAGAAACACCCATGCAATGTAGACTCCTGTAGAACTTACTGTTGATGTTCACATCAACCCATGACATATCAGTTCATTTGAACATACTACTACTTGGCCTTCTTCTAATCTATATCCTAACCCTAACTACAGTTGTACACAAAGGCCAAAAACTCTATATGCCTTAAAGGCATTTGTGAATCACCAGAGATGCTTGTCAATGGCCTTTGATTTACTCTGGCAACAAGGGAACATGCTAGATCCAAATTATAATAGCACTCATTGAAAAATTCATAACTCATCTTCACTTAAGTTTGGATACACCTTACAAAACCCTTTTTATTGTACCTCTTCTCTTTCTCATTCTCCCAAATTTTAACCTAATCCTGCCCTGTGAAGTTTCATGTATAATTCATTGAAAATGTTTGTTAATAACCCTTTATTTTACTTTATTTTGGTGCCTTTTAGCGATTCTACTCACACTGTACCCCAATATTTCTTCTAACCTTAACTTTAGCCTGACAGAAGATCTAAAGATTTGATCCTAAGCATAACTCATTAAAGATTTCATTTGCACACTCTCAGTTCCTTTGGCTACTCAAAAATATTGCCTTTCTGTGAACTTAAACTCCAACCCTGTATTTAAACCTAATTTGACATAAGAACTGCAGACCTCTGCCTAAGATTAAGACACATCTGATATCTGGCACCAAACCTCAATACACTCTGTTGCTTCTTATGGGCTCCAGTTTTACTGTGCTTCTTCCTTGTCCAATTTTTTTTTGTCCTAAACCAAATCTCAGTCTAACCTGAACTTGACATAGTTGCCAGGGTCCACTGCCATGCTCAGCCCAGTTGTAACTCCTGGGAGAGGACATTCTACAGTTCTTACTTCCTTTGGGTATTCACTATGTACCCCACTGTTGCTGTTAGTCCTTTCTTTTCACATACTGTCCCTGTCCTGACACTGGGGCTAGTAACTCCTGTGAATCTTGAAGGCAATTATAACTCACTTGAAATTTCTGTTCCTGCTCTGCATTTAGTTTGGTCACACCTTTTGAGTAAGGTTCTTATTGTAGCTCCTGGATTTAATCCCTAACTTTAATCTCAGTTTTACATAGAAGAAAAAGACCCCTGGTAGCCTGAAGCCCATATGCTTTACAGTGATCTTTTTTAGGATTACTATAGAGAGTACTTGGTTCACTCCTCTGATGAAATAAATACTTCTTGTTCTACTTGTCTGGCCTCTTCAAGTTTTAACCTGGAAGAGCTGGTGACCAACCAGCTTCTACGCTCCCTCTCCCGCCCAGGTGCTGCAGTCTGTGACCTGTAGTTCTCTCTGGATACTATGAATCCCGTTTTACTGCCAGACACTAATACCATGACATTTGTTTTCTAAGGTATACTTCAATAAACAAGATAACCATTATTAGCTTACTTTAGCTTGCTAGATAAAGTTATTCAAAAAGTAGAGCAGGGAATCAGAAAGAGCTTACTGGCCCAAGGCAATTTAGAGTCCTGTACATAATTTCAGGACTGTGACCTGCTACAAAGTGGATTGCGACCATAGAGAGCTGCTTTCCTGGAGATGGCTGAACACCTGCCTGCCCATGGGAAGTAATGGACTAAGGTTGTATTAAATGAGGTGTTTAGGAAGAAATAAGTTTTTCCAAACACTTGGGCTGACACATGACAGAAGGACCTGTATGTAGAACAGTTGCAAGGGAAAATAAGAACTTCTATAGCAAAGGTATAAAGGTGAGGACAAAGAATTGTGGGATTCTGTGTCTTTTTTTTTTATTATTTGGTTCTTCCCTGTCTTCTAGCGGGAGGAGACTCAGAAGTTCTCTGTATAATGTATTATTTAATAAATTTCCTTACTTTCCTATACAGCTTCAAAAACGTCAAGTATGGCTGGTCCATGTTGAAATTCTGGGAATGCCACACCACAAAGAAAAGCTGCATCAGTATTTTGCTCTAGTGATTTTTGGCTAATTGGTCCCTGAGGTGACCATGCATATAAAATGGTTGCTAAAATAATGCAATACCAGTCAGATATTTCAAAACTCTAAAAATTATCCTCTCCCCTCTCCTTCCCACCAGTAATGGTGAGCTTGTTAAAGAATCACAGGGCTTCTGAGAGGCTGAGGTGAGAGTGCAAGAGTGCCTTTCTCACTCTCACCCTGTTTCTCCTAGCCAAACTGCAAAACCGCAACAAAAAGTATCAGGAGGCATCCATACGCCAGTACAAGGGCTTGTAGAGACCCATCTCCTCCACAGTAGCTCTCAGGAGTAGCAGCAGCTCAGACCAAGGTCCCGTATAGCACAGCAACCTGCCTTCTGCAGCAGCTAAATGCTGGTATGTAAGGAAGAGAGAGAATAGATCAGGTGATGCTTTTCAATGACATTTTCCCCCGCATGTGCTCTTTGCCTCCACCTGCTTTCAGCTTTGGAGGTTTCCTGAACCTGCTTCTACTTAAAAACTTTCAATGACTTCACTGAATGCTTGTTCTGTCTTCCATCAAATCCATGTGAACTGTCAGTGTCTACATTACCCTCAGCAGGGATTTACACAGGTCTTTTGGTGTGTGAAAACTTGTCTTATCTTACTTGATCCTGGGTATACTGAAGGAACATTGTGAAGTTTTCTCTCATTGAGAATTTGTCTTTTTTGTTTTCTTTTACTATAACAGCATCACTGAGTGTAAGAGGAAAATTCATTTGGTGGAAGAAATTGCATGGCTCTTGATGGGTAATAAATGTTTATAAAATACTGATACTTATAGATTTACAGCTGCATGGTGACTTTGGGGTGGGTTTTTTTGTGCATTTCAAGGTCTAGATGTATGCTAACCCTCTGACTGTTGTTTAAAAACACAGCTGTGTATTGGGTATGGCTGGGATGGAGTTAACTTTCCCCACAGCAGCCCTCATAGTGCTGTGCTTTGTACTCATAGCTAGACCAGTCTTGAAAGCACGTCAATACTTTGGCTACTGCTTGCGGTAGCAGTGCTTGCACAGCATGAAGGCTGTCTCCAAACACACACCCACCTCCTTCCCCGCCCAAAGGCCAGTAGGCTGGGGGTGGGCAAAGGCAAGAGACTGTGTGGGGACATAGGCAGGACAGCAGACTTGAGCTGACCAGAGGGATATTCCATTATGATATTTCATACTATATGACATGTCCTGCAATAAAAGCTGAGAGAAGGGGGGGGGGAGGCATTCTTTACTGAAGCATTCGTCTCCTGAAGCAATCGCTACACATACTGAGGCCCCACTTCCCATGCAGTGGCTGGACATCACCTGCTGATAGGCAGTAGAGAATAAATCTCTTTTGTTTGCTTTTGCTTCTGAATGCAGTCTTTTCTTTTTTTAAACTGCCTTTATCTTGATCCATGAGTTTTTTGTGTTCCTTTCAGCCCTATCCTGCTGAGGAAGGAGAGTGAGGGAGTAGCTGGGTGGGCATCAGGTGTCCAGCACAAGGTGAACTCACCACAAGCTGAAAAAATTCTGAAACTATCATCTTGGAAAAAAGACCACAGTTCCTCTGGTTTGTGTGAAAGTGGTAGTAGTTTTAGTTTTTTACAGATGATAGCGCTATTAGCTTAATCGATACATAGCTTTTTCTGCCCTCCCACCCCAGTAGCTTTCTTCTTCTGTTTGGGTTTGAGGATTACGTTTGGCAAGCTCTTCTATGAAGCCTGGGAGGTAATCTCTTGTCTTAGTGTTCCTTATGTATCTCCAAAGTGGGTATGCTTAGCTCTGAATACAATGATAGATATAATTATATTATTGGCATTGTTAACTTTATTCAGACTACAAATAAGGTTAACACTGTATGGAAGTGCAGTGCAGATCAGAAGAATATTTCTTGGTTGCAAGTGAATACACAACTCTAGTGTTCTTTTTTTCTTGAGTAGCTAAAACAAATCTGTGTACATGTATAATTCTTAAATCCATGTAATTCTTTTATAAAATAAAACCCTTACTTGAAAAAGTAAGAAAATTTGAAATAGTGTATTTATACATACTATGAACACAGTAGCAATAAAAAGAATCTTCGCTCTGCATAATTTATCAGTTCATATCATAGGAAGCTTAACTTTTATGACTTGAAAGCAATTAAGCCCCTACCATACCTTGCTGAGGATGATAGTGCTTGTTGATGGCCAGTGGAAAGTAAGGCCCAATGTGTCCCTTGGGACAGCTGCAGTATAAATCACAGAACATAGAGCTGGTTTCCGTCAGCTGAGCAATAGTTCCACTGATAAAGAAAATTAAATTCTTTGTATTTAAAAATTTTTAAATGTAAAATCTAGATTCAAAACTCTGCAAACAGTCCTGTATTGGATCTGCTGAGCAGATCTATAGCAGCTCATGACAGTGAAGAGTTCCTCAAGCCTCTTCTGCTGTTTTGCTCTATGGATCTTGATGTGGTGAGAGCAAGCTTGGCTCTGTTCTCCAGCCTCCTCTTGTTCCACCACATGAACTACACTACCTTGTCTCAGGAAAGCCAAATAGGTAAAATAATTTACCAGGTAGTTGCTCTACTTAGAACTGCTTCTGATCTACCAACATATTTATGCAAGTCTTTGAGCTGCCATTAGACGGTGATAACTTTTGACTTATATCTATCTGAGCTTGACAAAAGCTAGTAACATAGGCTTGTAAATCTTAGACTCTCAGTACTGTTCTACCTTGACACATTTAGTATCTCTGATCAGGTGCAAGTGTGATGTCTACCACTCTGTGTGTACACATATTTATCAAGTTTTTAAATTTCATAAAGTTTCTTGGAAGTGGTATTAAGAGATAAGTAAAGATATTTAGAAATGGCTTCCATTAATTCTGATGTGAATAAAAACTGATTAAACCATTGTTACACAAATTTATCAATGTAGTTCATGCCAGCTTTGTATAGTGAGCAAAACTTTATTCCCGATTTTCTTTTCACTGGACCACGATTTATGAGATCACATGCAATTGTTTTGCATTTGGGTCCTGAGTTATGTAAAGACCCAAAGAAGAATAAAGATGCCCCTCCTAAAAGGAACAGGGGAAGAAAATAAGATGGAAAAGATCATGACTTGAGATAAAGGCAGGGAGATCACTTACCAATTACCATCACTGGCAAAATGGACTCAACTTAAGGAAAATTAATTTACTTAAAAACAGGTTTGGACAGTAAGAAACAAAGAAAAATCAAAACAACAATTTCTCCCCCTGCATCTTTCCCAGGATCAATTTCCATCTTTCATTGCCAACTCCTCTACCTTCTCCTTCCCCGTCTAGCCACCCTCATGCACAGCCCCCACGTAGTACAGGTGGGGATGGAGAATGGAGGGTTATGTTCAGTCCATAGCAGTTGGTTTCTGACCCTCTTTCCTGACAGAGGCCACCCTCTAGCCCCCTACTGTCAACACCTTGATACCTACACCAGTAGGTGTAGCCATCTACAAAGTGAGGGTGTCTTGGCAGTCAGCACACTGCCCAGTTTCCCAGGCTGTGTGAGCCATCACTGTTGGCTTTCTGGCTTCACTGTCACACATCTGAGAGAAGATAACTGTAGACTTGAGGTTTCTCTGATGAGATTTCTTGTCAAATTACTTCTTATAAGATTACTGTTGCAGAGTTTTCCCCACAAAGTTGTCTAGATCCAATCAGTTTAAGTGAAATATATATTTGACTAGTTACAGGTGGGTGGCAGCTAAATTCATACAGGATCAATTTTGAAATGGCAACCAATTTTCAGTTTGATAAAGCAATCAATATTTTTACTTTGATGCAGCAATTTGGATGTAGCAATAATATTTGAAGAAGAGACAGATTTTTCAGAAAACTTTAAAGACTCCAATCACGCATTTATTTAGCTGTAACAATCAGATTGGTCGCTCAGCCCTCCAGAGATAGACATATAATCAGAGCTGGACCATCAGCCCTGAATAGTCATCAGCCTTGAAAAAACTACCATTGTGAATTACTTTATTCTAGTCACTTGAAAGTGCCCCATCTATTGTTTGTATCAAAATTGTATTACCTAAAGAGGCAATCAGTGGAAAATTGTTATTAGCATTTTCTCTGATAAATTGTTTACAGAGACTGATATTCAGTTGCTGTTTTCTTTTATAAATGTTACTTTCCCCACTGTTTCACATCTCATTTTGCGTAGCTCAAAACAAATACACAAGAACACTGTATAAAGAGGGTTTTTATTCTGTTTCCTCTAGCATGGCCCCTTTTTTTACCTCAGAAGGCAATAATGTTTTTTTCATGATTTTTTTTGTTAGAATATTTTGAAATATAGTCATTAGCTTGCTATATTTATGACTGGTTGTTCTAGGTCACACATAGCTTGAAGCAGACCTCTATTAACATGTAAATTGCAGTTTCACACCAGTGGCCTCTTTAAAGTCAAAAGGGAAATAAAGTTTTTAGATTAGAGCTGGACAGTTAGCATACCAAGAGGGAGTGTGTTTAGATCACTATTGGTTTGCATGAAAATTGTAAGTGGATTTTTTCCTTAATCCCCAATAAGATACTGTATTAGATAAAGATTTGTTCTTCCAGGTGGTAATGATTTCTGTAATACTTTTTTTCTTTGCCATTGTTTTGCTTTTTCTTGATCTATAAAAAATATAGGTTTAGAAGGACTGAGTCACCAGTTTGAGGTCTTTGCTCTCAAAGCATCTGTGTCATGTTTTAACATTAATCATTCATTACATGTCTTGATGAATCTGAGTTTGAATTTTGTCCATACCATGGACATTCTTACTTTAATTTCTGGTCTGTTGTGTCAAGAGTAATCTTACTGACATTTGTCCTTCTGCCAGCTGTTGTGGTTTAGCCGGCAACTCAGCCCCACACAGCCGCTCGCTCACTTGCCCACCAGTGGGATGGGGGAAGAGAATCAGAAGAGTAACACTCAGGGGTTGAGCTAAGAACAGTTTAATAATTAAAATAAAATAATAATAACAATAACAGCAACAATAATGCAATGGAAAGGAAAACAACAAGAGAGGCGCAAAACTCAGGGCAGAGGAGGAAAGGGAACAACAACCAAAACAACCAGCACGTGACACCCACAACACAACCATTCCCAAGCCACAGCCATCCCCCCACATGCCAACTGCCCCCCTTAATGTACTGGTCATGGGGTCACATGGTATGGAAGGAACACCCCATTGGCTGGTCGGGGTCAGCTGCCCCGGCTGTGGCCCCGCCCCTCCCGGTCCCCTGCCAACACGGCAGAGTGTGGGGAGCTAGAAAGGTCCCTGGCTGCTACAGGGGCTACAGTGAAGAGAATTAATTTTCTCAGCCAAAATCAACACATCAGCAATCCCTTAACCTTACCTGTTTATTTGCACCTCTGCCTTTGGGTTTTCGTTTTGTATTTAAAGAATGAAATCACATAATCCCTCAGTCCTTGGTTTGTTAGCTGAAGCACGCCAAGCTTCAGAGGTGATCACCCTCTGTTTTCCTAAGAGGGCTTTTTTAAACTCTGCAACAAGTTGAACCTGTTGTGATTTCAATATCTCAGTGCATATAACTTTCTTAATGATCTTACAGATTATTTGTTTTGTGACACTTACTGTTCTCATGGTGTTAATCCATATTCAGCATGGTTTCTTTGATCAGGAAAAAATCCATGGGGGCAAAAACCGTGGAGGCTAACTAATTACAGGACACTATGCGTTGCCAATGTCAGCTGAGAAAATTTGTGTTGTTAATCTAGAGAAAATCGGTTTTGATCACAGGAGCTCTGCATCTGGCGATCTGCCTCATCATGTGCTTAAGTATGCTGGACCATCCCAGGATTGACCTCGCTCTGGGAACAGAGATGTCATGACTGTCTGAGTTTTCTGATTACTCTGTCTATGCTTATACTGCTATAATACTTTCCAGAGCCCGTATTTTGTTTCTTTCTTTAAAAAATATTCTTTTATCAGCTAATGAAGTTGTGTGAAGGTGTAAAACAGATCAAAGTCTCTTTTATTCTGTTTGTATTCAGCAGGTGCTTTCTTACTGCATTTGTGGGTTTGGGTTGTTGGTTTGTTTTTTGGGTGTTCACAATTCCAGCAGCCCATGCACCAATTAAATGTAGGCACAGTCTGTGTTAAGATTCCCTGATCAAGAGCAGGTATGCATGTATGCAGCCTCCAAACTCCTGGATTTAATGTACAGGTCATCCCAAAACTGTATCAGGGGTTTTTATGTAAAAATCCTCTGCAAACACCCTGTAGATAAAAACAAAACTAAAAAAAAAAAACAAAAACGCATGCAGCTGTTATTAATAAAACTATGTATTGAACCTCTTCTGTCTCAAATGTAGCTCAGCATTTGGAAACCTTTAAAAGTAATGAAAATCTAAGATGGGAGGGATCGGGCACTTACAATGTGGCCACAGAAGCTGGCCTTGAGCTGTGTATAGTACAGACAGGTGTAGTTGCAAAGCATTAATTGGGAGAGCAAGAGTTTTCACAGTGGAATATGGATATGTAAGGAAATGTAATACTGTAATTAGAAAAACTGAAATCAAAAAATTGTGTTTGTAATGAGCACAGGGTCTGTTCAGGCAGGTCTGAAGAACCTTTCAGGATTATAGATGGGGGTGAAGATAATGTCCCAAGGCCAGCCTGTCACACTGATGCAACAAAGTAACCTGCACTTGGCAGGATCACTTTCCTTTTTGTAACCTAGAACTGTATAGTGAGCAGGTCTCCAAATACTTTCTATGCATATTGGGCACACTACAGTCACTGAGATATCGTAAGAATGTGACCAAAAAAAACCCCCAAAAAAACAAACACAAAAACCAATTGTTCTTATCCCAACCCACGAGCGTTACCCTCCTGATTCTCTCCCCCATCTACCGGTGGGGGAGTGAGCGAGCGGCTGTGCGGGGCTGAGCTGCCGCTAAACCACGACAGTCTTTTTGGCACCCAACGTGGGGCTCAAGGGTTGGAGATAATAACAGCTGCTGGTCACAGCACCATGTTGTCCTTTTTGCAGTTGGTGTTAAAGATTGGTGTTGGTTTGTTGAGTCTGCTGTGTTCTGCTGTGATTAGTAATGTTTTGCCTATGAGATTTGTTGTGCAAACACTTGTTTTCAGCTTTATCTGGTATTTGGGGTTTTTGCTGAAACCGTTACTGTACTTTGGATACCACCTTGTTGAGGCAATTAGCAATTATACCTCCTCCTCTGAGAGACTTTATGTGGAGGAAATACAGAATGGTTTCTTTGCAACTTTTTTTCTATGATGTCTGTGCCTTTGTTACAACAACGTTTTTGTATCTTGAACGTCCTTGGGTGGTTAAGGTGCACTTATTGTTAGTTTTTGAGCATGTTGTTTTAGTTTTGACTAAGCAACTTAAGAATATCACCCAGAAATCTGCCCCAAGGCTTGATAGTTACAAGTGGCAGGGCATGTGGGATAGCATGGGCAAATACCTAGGGCAGTGGGCACCCCCAGTGTTTTGGAGTTTCACCCCCGAACAAGTGCAGAATCCTAAAAAACTAGTAGAATATTTGGAGAAAGTATGTTGTTACCCTGGGAACTCCAGAGAGACACAGATAACTGCAACGTGCTGGGGCCTGGCCCAGGTGTACCAAGCCCTGCTCAACAGTATTCAGTGCCCCCAGGGGGAAGAGAATGTCTCTGGATTGAAATGCAAAGTCACTGGCACTGCGGCCACTCAAACCCCCAGGACAAGTGCTGGAGCCAGCTCAGAGAATCAACCCATACCAGTATCAGTCGCCCCCATTAACACAAGACGAAATATTGGAAGCGACGTCAACTCGTTTAGAACGGGATGATGAAAAAACAGGGCCATCACGAGGAGAGGAGGAAGAAGTCATAAATGAAGTAGAGACCACCCGATCCCTGTCCTTGAGAGAGTTGCGAGATATGGGAAAAGATTTCAGCCGTCGTTCAGGTGAGCACATTGTCACCTGGCTGCTCCGATGCTGGGATAATGGGGCCAGTAGCCTGGAACTAGAGGGAAAAGAAGCCAAAAAACTGGGATCCCTTTCTGTGGAAGGGGGTGTTGACAAAGCAATTGGGAAAAGAACACAAGCCCTCAGCTTCTGGAGACGACTCCTGTCTGGAGTGAAGGAAAGGTATCCCTTTAAAGAAGGTGTTACATATCGCCCAGGAAAATGGACAATTATGGAGAAAGGCATCCAGTATCTGAGGGAACTAGCTGTGCTTGAGGTGATTGATGGTGACCTGGATGATCAACGGTCATCCAAAGATCCAGATGAAGCCGAGTGCACATGACCCATGTGGCGGAAGTTTGTATGGAGCGCACCATCTTCGCATGCAAACTCATTGGCAGTGATGTCCTGGAAAGATGACGAGACACCAACGGTGGCAGAGGTGATTGATAGACTCTGGGATTATGAAACAAATATCTCTTCCTCGCTCGTCTCTGCTGTGGAGAAACTATCCCAAGAGGTCCAGCAGCTCAAAGAAGATCTGTCCTACTCCCCACCTCGACAGAGTAGTGTCTCAGCTGTTAGGAATAAGCGTCCTTTGGCTCAAAGAAGGGATACACACCACGGGCCACCTTATGGTTCTACCTGTGTGACCACGGAGTGGACATGATGGGGTGGGATGGCAAGCCTACCTCGACCCTACAGGCACGAGTGCATGAACTGCAAGGAAGAACAGTCACTCAGGGGGGCTCTTCCAGGAAAGCTGCTGCTCCAATTTCCAGTGAACAAGTCCCCAGACAGAGGAGTAGAAGTGCTGGTTTTATTTCTGAGCTTAATAGAGAGAGTCTTAATTCACATTTGCAGGAAGGGAGTTGTGACTGCCATGATCAGGACCAGAGGGGCTCTGCCTCTAGCCGGGTGGAGGAAAGGGATAACCGGGCTTACTGGACTGTGTGGGTCTGATGGACTGGCACGTCCGACCCACAGGAGTATACAGCTTTAGTGGACACCGGTGCACAGTGCACCCTCATACCATCAAACTATATAGGGGCAGAACCCATCAGCATTGCTGGAGTGACAGGGGGATCCCAAGAGCTAACTGTATTGGAGGCCGAAGTGAGCCTAACTGGCAATGAGTGGCAGAAGCACCCCATTGTGACTGGCCCAGAAGCTCCGTGCATCCTTGGCATAGACTACCTCAGGAGAGGGTATTTCAAGGACCCAAAAGGTTACAAGTGGGCTTTTGGTGTAGCTGCCTTGGAGACGGAGGAAACTGAACAGCTGTGTACCTTGCCCGGTCTCTCAAAGGACCCTTCTGTTGTGGCGTTGCTGAGGCTCAAAGAAAAACAGGTGCCAATCACCACCACAACAGTGCACTGGTGGCAATATCGCACCAACTGAGGCTCCCTGATCCCCATCCATGAGCTTATTCACCAACTGAGGAGCCAAGGAGTCATCAGTAAGACCCACTTACCTTTTAACAGTCCCATATGGCCAGTGTAATTCTAATGGAGAGTGGAGGCTAACAGTTGACTATTGTGGCCTGAATGAAGTCACTCCACCGTTGAGCGCTGCTGTGCCAGACATGCTAGAACTTCAATACGAACTGGAGTCCAAGGCAGCCAAGTGGTATGCCACAACTGATATCGTTAATGCATCCTTCTCAATCCCTCTGGCAGCAGAGTGCAGGCCACAGTTTGCTTTCACCTGCATTTGACTGCCCCAGGGGTGGAAACACAGTCCTACCATTTGCCATGGACTGATTCAGACTGTACTGGAACAGGGAGAAGCTCCAGAACACCTTCAATACATTGATGACATTATTGTGTGGGGCAGCACAGCGGAAGAAGTTTTTGAGAAAGGAGAGAAAATAGTCCAAATCCTTCTGAAAGCTGGTTTTGCCATAAAACAAAGTAAGGTGAAGGGACCTGCACAAGAGATCCAGTTCTTAGGAATCAAATGGCAAGATGGTCGTCGTCAGATTCCAATGGATGTGATCAACAAAATAGCAGCCATGTCTCCACCAACTAGCAAAAAGGAAACACAAGCTTTCTTGGGTGTTGTGGGTTTTTGGAGAATGCATATTCCAAATTACAGTCTGATCGTAAGCCGTCTCTATCAAGTGACCCAGAAAAAGAATGATTTTAAATGGGGCCCTGAGCAACGACAAGCCTTTGAACAGATTAAACGGGAAATAGTTCATGCAGTAGGCCTTGGGCCAGTCCGGGCAGGACAAGATGTAAAAAATGTGCTCTACACTGCAGCCGGGGAGAATGGCCCTACCTGGAGCCTCTGGCAGAAAGCACCAGGGGAGACCCGGGGTCGAGCCCTAGGGTTTTGGAGTCGGGGATACAGAGGGTCCGAAGCCTGCTATACTCCAACTGATAAAGAGATATTGGCAGCATATGAAGGGGTTCGAGCTGCTTCAGAAGTGGTTGGTACTGAAGCACAGCTCCTCTTGGCACCCCGACTGCCGGTGCTGGGCTCGATGTTCAAAGGGAGAATCTCCTCTACACACCATGCAACTGATGCTACGTGGAGTAAATGGGTTGCGCTGATTACCCAGCGGGCTCGAGTAGGAAACCCCAGTCGCCCAGGAATCTTGGAAGTGATTATGGACTGGCCAGAAGGCAAAGATTTTGGATTATCACCAGAGGAGGAGGTGACACGTGCTGAAGAAGCCCCACTGTATAACCAACTGCCAGAAAATGAGAAGCAATACGCCCTGTTCACTGATGGGTCCTGTCGCCTTGTGGGAAAGCACCGGAGATGGAAGGCTGCTGTATGGAGTCCTACACGACAAGTAGCAGAAACTGCTGAAGGACAAGGTGATTCGAGCCAGTTTGCAGAGGTGAAGGTCACCCAGCTGGCCTTAGACATTGCTGAACGGGAAAAGTGGCCAGTGCTCTATCTCTATACTGACTCCTGGATGGTGGCAAATGCCCTGTGGGGCTGGCTGCAGCAGTGGAAGCAAAGCAACTGGCAGCGCAGAGGCAAACCCATCTGGGCCGTCACATTGTGGCAAGATATTGCTGCCCGGGTAGAGAACCTGGTTGTGAAAGTACATCATGTGGATGCTCACGTCCCCAAGACACAGGCCACTGAAGAACATTGGAACAACCAGCAGGTCGATCAGGCTGCCAAGACTGAGGTGGCTGAGGTGGATCTGGGCTGGCAAAATAAGGGTGAACTATTTCTAGCTCGGTGGGCCCATGACACCTCAGGCCATCAAGGGAGAGATGCAACATACAGGTGGGCTCGTGATCGAGGGGTGGACTTGGCCATGGACGCTATTGCACAGGTTATCCACGAATGTGACACATGCGCTGCAATCAAGCAAGAGAAGAGGGTAAAGCCTCTGTGGTATGGGGGATGATGGCTGAAATATAAATATGGGGAGGCCTGGCAAATTGACTATATCACACTCCCACAGACCCGCCAAGGCAAGCGCCATGTGCTTACAGTTGTAGAAACAACGACTGGCTGGCTGGAAACATATCCTGTCCCCCACGCTGCTGCCCGGAACACTATCCTGGGTCTTGAGAAACAATTCCTGTGGCGACATGGCACCCCGGAGAGAATTGAGTCAGGCAATGGGATCCATTTCTGAAATAACCTCATCGACACCTGGGCCAAAGAGCATGGCACTGAGTGCCCACGCCCCGCCCTGGGTGTCATGCCTCTCATTGTTTTCCTTTCCATTGCATTTTTGTTGTTTTTTTGTTTGTTTTTTTTTTATTATTATTATTTTAATTATGAAACTGTTCTTATACCAACCCACGTGCGTTACCCTTCTGATTCTCTCCCCCGTCCCACCGGTGGGGGAGTGAGCGAGAGGCTGTGTGGGGCTGAGTTGCCAGCTAAACCACAACAAAAAGTTACTAGGTAATTTTTTTGGTGAAATACATCTGGTTCTGTAGAAATTGTTTTTTGAGGTACACAAATAACAGGCAAGCAAATTAAGTTTTCCTACACTGTTTGTCTGTTAAGAATTCCTTAATGAGTATATAGTTATAATAGATTTGTGTTCATAAATAACTTCACCATTTGTTGCTTGCAAATTCAGTTCTCTAAAATAAAGATAGAGAACAAAATTATACGTTTTCTTATTTTGAGTGCAGATTGCATCCAAATGAACTAGTTTCTTCAGGGGAAAAATGACTGAACTAGCAACGTTTTTGATGCAAATCAATTCTTCCAAAGCCAGGCTAACTGGTAAATGGATGTGACTTCTATTTTTTCTCAGTCAATCGCTGCCTAATGAATAGATCTTTAACATGTTAATTTATACTCACGCTCTTAACAAGCTCATGTCTGGATTCTTAAATTGTTACTGTAATCCTACTGACTGACTTTCTGAAACAATGGTTCAGAACAAGACAATTATTTTTGTCTTCAAGTATAACTAAATAAGTCACTCTGATTACAGGTATTATGTTGCCTGGAAAAAATTACGTAAAAGAAGTTCTATTTTTCACAATCTTTATTTTGTAATCTAATACTAATTACAGCCTAATTCAAATGTTTAAAATACATGATAAGATTATTATATCTGACTGTGTGGACACTAACTCTTGGTCTCCTCTGAAACAAGATGGGGAGAATCTATTTTTGAGTGTGCTCTTACAACAATTCCTAAATTTTCATTTATAAGACCTTGGCAATGAGACGCTTAGTAATGCAACTGGATCAACCGCTTTTAAAAAACGTTATGAATTTTGTTTTAGTTCAATTTCCATTGGATAACAATAGATCATAATGTTTGAACACCATTACAAGAAGAAATGAGAATTACAAAACTGCAAATATACAATTGGACTTGTCAAATACAAGCATATATTTACAGTCCTTTAGAAATTCTGTGTGTTCAGCATGCTTTTTTTAATTGATGTTGCTGGTACCTTAGTAGCCACACTTTGTGTCTATTTTAATATTAGTTGTTTTTAGTGTGATGTGAAAAGCCAGAATTCATAAGGCCTCTTCTCTTTATCCAGCTGTCACAAGCCGATTCAGTCTCCTTCACTGAAAGGATATTTCTGTGCCTGTGTATTTATGCCAACAAATGAATTCCACATGCTCCCAGGTAGTGCCCATGGCTGCCTCTAGCTGAGGTCTTCCCACAGGCAGTAGCACACCTCTGTGGTTCAGATGGCAAAAGCTACATACACAGAAGAACTCTCACGAGCCCTCATCAGATGTGTAGAGCAGGCTAGTTGTGGCAACTTTAATCTTCTGTCTTATAGTCTTCATTCAGTGTAGTGGTGAAACAGGATACACCTTTTCAAAAGAGACATTTTAATATCAAATCCACTGTTTTGATACTCAGATCACATTGCTATTATTACTTGGTGATGGTGGTTTTAAAATATATTTACAACTTGAATCTACAATTTTAAAAGGCAGATACATTTCCATATTTAAAGATCAGTACTGAAGCAGATATATCCTCTAATCTTTTTTCTTTTCTTGGAAATAGTGCAAAATTGTTATTTGCAGTAAGATGATCACCAGAAACCATGTTACTGATCCAGTGGCTAAAAGCAAGTTATTTCTATGTGTAAAAAAATTACCTCGTTCTTGGGTGTGCTGCATTGTACTCCAGATGGGATCATCACAAAGATCAATACTGAGCTGCTATTAAACAAAAAGGATCTTATCCCAAATTCTTTATTTCCAAGATAGACTTACCCTTATTAATGAAGAGCTCAGCTTTAACAAGGAGTTGGATTGTTTCAAAAAAGCAAATAGAATTTTTCATTTCTAGTATGGATTTTCTCATCTCTCAGAATAGAAGGTTTTGGTTTATCAACATTAGTGAAAACCATGGAGTGCAACTACATTAATTTCACTTTCTTCTTTCCATATCCAAAAGCAGCAGTTGTGTTAGAATCAGAAAATTCCCACCCGTACACACAAATTAGATCTATTTGCCTGTTAAACCACTTTAAATAACAAGTGCTGTGAAGATACCATTATGCATTGATCAGCTATATGTAATAAAATACTCTTAAACCACTGAAAGTTTATCAGTAATTGAAGAAGTAGGAAAAAATGTTTATTATTTTGGTGGCAATAAAAGTAGTTACAAAGTAACACTGTTCTTGCTCTTTTTTCACCCTGAGTAATTCTGTTATCCTTTTGGATTTCAGATCAATAAAACTAGATATCCAGTTTATATTCCATTCTTTCAAGCACTAATTTAATATGGCTTTTTAATACAAGTTAACTGTTTTTCCTTAGTGAAGTGTAAATTCTTTGCATTGCTCAATCTGAGAAAATTTGACTTATAGCAATTTAATTCTTTGATATGAGCTATTTTGACACAGTTTTTATCCCCCAAGAAACGCATGGGAATGGCTAGTCAGAAAACAGTGGAATTGTTACTATCAGAAATATTGACACTTTTTGATGAAATAGTACTCAAGAATTTAGTGCCTACACAGGAAGACATGTGTCCCTATTCTGAATCTGAAACATGCCATAAATTCACTTTGGATCCAAATCTAAACACTCTTTCCTTGGTTACATTTTTCATTATGTTGTCTTAAGACTTTCTTGAATATATGTAATTGAGATTGTCAGCTCTGATTTTCTCATGACCTGAAAGGAAAACAGAATTGAAGTCAGTGAATGAAAACCAGTATGATATGTGCCTGCCCTATTTGCAGTGAGATGTATTCACTCAGCCTTTTGCTATTTCAGAAAACTCTCAAGCATCTTGGTCAAGCAGAAACCCCTTGCATCAGCTATTGTGAGCAGTTATCGTCCTTAGCCAGACAGCCTGCTCATCCAGACTGCACTGACAGCATTTTTTACTCTTGATATAGTGGCTCCTACATTGACATTTTTCTTCACTTTAGTGCCACTTCTACAATTTTAAGTACCATGTTATCATATAGACAGATTATGAGTCCTTCATGGAAACTTTGACTCCTTTTAAATGCATGCCATGTTGTTATATTTTGAGGATAATTATAAAACCTGGGATTTAATCTTGGAACTGACAAGATTGAAACATTCTTCTTTCTAAAGTTCTAAAAGAGATTAGTTCTAGAGTTTCTAGAGTTCTAGAAGTACAGACAATGCCAAATAGATAATTCATCTCAGTACTTTGGTAAGTAGCTGGCAAAATGTCAAAATGAAACCCTAGTTTTAGAGTTACAGATTAAGTTTTCAAGTCAGGGCCTCGAAGGCAAATATTAAGATTGGCACAATTCTGTGTATAAAATTCCAAAGTTTGCCAATGAGTGGTATAATTTTAGGTTGCCTAATATTCAAAGCTGAATGTAGCTACTTTATCTATTGGTTTGGATTAGACATGGAACTGGAGCTTGTTTTAGAGCTGTTTCTGAATGCATACAGCTGGAAAATAGAGCTTCTTTATGAGTTTGTTGCAAATTCATCTCTAAATAAAATATATGCCTGTTCTACTGCACACAAGTATCATGGTGTCAGAACTTTGGTAAATATGTATTTTTTTTTTATATTAGAAACCTAAAAATCGTTAATATATTCTAAAAGAAAATGCCAAGGACATTGTATAAAGCTTTTGAAAATAACAGTTCCTTCTCTTTTTGAGCTTAAATTTTTTAATATTGTTTACATTATTTATAATAGAGCAAAAGTGAAAAATACCATCATCCAAGTATGATTGTTCCTCATGCTTCTTCAATGTTTTCCTTTACTTTTTTTTTTTTTTTTGCCTTCCACAGCCTTTGCCTGGTGAATCATGTTTGCATATTTTCTAGAAATAGAAGATGATTTTATTCTAAATTATTTTCTGTCAGATGTTTTAGCTAATCAATGCCACTCATTACTGCTCTTGTCTTCTGATGCTGAACTCCTCAAGGGCTCAGATATCACAGTTTGACAACTCAGGTGTGTAATAATTAGACTTTATGTTCCATTTCTGAAAATTACTTTGAATCTCCAGTCTATGGCATGAATCAGCCTTAGTAATTTAAAACATTTTTGACTTACTCTCTCCCCCGCTCCCTGAGATTATATAGTTCAGTTTACCAGTATTCACTTCTGTTTTATGGGGCCAAACTATTGTTAGGCCAAGCAAGACTAGCCGATATATTGCTATTATAAATTAAGGATAAATGAAATTCCTTTAGAGGTTTTGTGAGAATTCAGTGTTTATTTAATAATTCAAGCTGCAACTGCCTTTCTTTAAGATATTAAGAGGGTTAGAGAGTGTACTAGCATTTGGGGGGGAAATTTAAAGAACATATTAGAAAATCACCTTTCTTTCTGAAGCTGCAGGTTCTGGCCAACCCACAATGCTATTGCCAGCAGTAATGGAGTTCCACAAAAAGTACTGTTGTAAAAGACAAAACTTTCTACAGTGATTTTTATAAAGGTAGATTTCAATTTGTTCTGCATAAAAATGGACTAGTTTTTCATATCAGCTGTCTTTTTTGTGTGTGCTAAACATCCTTCCCTCCATGCTCATTCAAATTCACATTAAATTGTACCGCAGTCTCTCTCTTATTGCACAAATAACTGCCCTAACTCCTGTCAGATGAAAATAACAAAATTCTAAATAACGGGTACATTTTATTTAATATACAGGTTTAGGAACCAACATTAATTGATAACACGTGCTGCTGATTAAATTACATGTATCCTATTTAAAATTTGGTACATTTACTGTAAGGATTATCCATATAGGAATACAGGGAAGTTGTCCCAGGTCATTTAATGATAAATGACTATGGCTTAGACTCAGGAATGCATATTCTTGTTTTACTTCCTCTTTCATTATAAATTAATACCTACAGGCTTTTTAGCAAATCACTTTTTTCTTCCTAAGTAGCATATTAATTTCAACACATCTTGAGAAGATATATTGATTAACATCTGGAACTGTATTCCAGGTGGCCTTTCTATTTAATATAGTGTTTGGGAAATGAATACTTAAAAAAACATATTCCGAAGTGTAGATAAGGTCAACTAACGAAGTGTATTCATAGTGATATACCTCATTCTTTCAAAGTATGGGGATACTGATATTGGATATGTTATCATAGAAATTAGTGAAAAATTACACCTATTCTGAAGCAGCTTGTTCCAGTCGTTCTTTGTTGTATGATTTATGTTTCTTGGCTGTTAAGATATCTGTATCTGATTTTTTTCTATGTAGTATACATCTTGTCCTTGAGATGCTATGATTGTACAGTACAGCATTTGCTGTACATTATTAGGGTTTTTTCATACTGTGCATATACTTTTAGCAGTGGTTTAGTCATCCTGAAGAATTGTTTACTACAGATGAAAGCAAGACACAAAAAACTAAACTGGTTTTCTATGATAATGATGCTGATGATACTTGAAATTACCTCAGCATTTAATTTTCACATTGTGAAGAATGGATGGTTCTATATACCTTTATATACAATTTATAGCATAATTAATGTATTATTAAATTAAAAAATACCTTTTGTAGTTTACACTTTTACTTATTAACTTAGGATTGATCTTCAATTCAGAATGTAATAGTAGTTAAACTTGACTTCAGCAAGCATTTAATATCTCTACACTTTAAAAATAATATGTAATAAAACTAACGTTAGGTTTAGTGCTGGTATGTATGGTTTTTTAGTGAAGGTAAATTGTACTTTTTTGAAGTGAAACCTTTTTAATGAAATTGGATAGAAAAGATTGTTTTTAGAAAAATGTCAAGTCATATGAAAAAAAAATCTTAATGCAGAATTTTTCCAGAGCATTCCATGTTAGTTGTGGATCAATTATCTTATGTTCTGTTATCATCTATGGAAGACCTGTGCATGAGACGTTTCCTGTCAGGATTCACTTTCTCTTCTTTTAGAAATAAAATATGAAGACAGACTTTGAATTTACCACCATAATCCAGAGGTTTGTAACATTTTCCTGTAAGGTATTTTTCCCATAAATCATTACTGAGGATGTACAACAATGCTCTTTTATTTATCCTATCTTTACTTTCAAGGGAAACTTTTTATTTTTAGTACATTTATTGTTGCATATACAATATATTGTAGCTTTTTTCATTCAGAAAATCTTTTAATTGAAAATGTATTTTCGTCCACTGGAAACCATTGACTTTGAGAAGTAATGATTTCAAATATAACATAATTCTACAGTTTGGTTGTTTTTTTTAAATGTTTGGTCTTTATAGAATATTTCAGTACACCTTAAATTTTTGCTAGCATTATATTTTTGATCTTGTAAACAAGAAGCACAATGACCCCTAAGAAGAAATGTACTTCTGCTAGTAGTAGCAGCGGAACTTGTAAGAGCTCTTTGCTTTGCAGTCCTGCATCAATTGTACTTTTAAGAGTGCAAAACTACTGTGACTTGAACTGATTACTTTTTCTGAAAGTGAAAGGGCAATTTTGACTCTCTGTATGTTTTTAACACTATAATAGTAATGAATAGTTGTTTTAATAAACATCACTTTAAAAAAATAAAATATATCAAGACCTGTATTAACATCATTATAACTTTGTACCACCCGACACTACAAATATTCATGCACCCTTAGCATCCGTCACTTAGCCTATGTGTCCTTCCCAGCTCTAAAATATTTTCCTTATTTTTATAAATGTCTTTTTATTGTACATCATTTGCCTTTGATTTCAAATTCCCGGTGTTTCTTAAAGCAATTTTTATTTCATAGCAGCCTTCTCTCTAGTAATTTGAAAATAAATTCTGGTCTGTGGTTTCAAGGCTCCTTATAATTCTCTGCATAGCTTGCATTTTCAGGTAGTTTTTTTTTTTTAAATTATTTTTTACCACATTATTGTTTATACTTTGTCTAACTTCCAGCAAATCTGCCAGACATTGATTCCATGTCATTGCATGCTTCATGAGGTTATGACTATTATTAGGGAAAAATGTCACAAACCACATGGTAGGAAAATATCTGTACTGCTTCTCATTACAATGAGAAAGAAAAAGTGACTGGTCCTACCATAACCACAGCTAACATGACCTCAGTGAATCACTATTCATCAGAAAAGCTAGTATGCAGAGAGTCAATATTTAATCTTGTTACCATATAATGCAATCTATAACATATTCCATTTAATTAGACCTGTTGCTTTATTGGGATGTCTCCCAGGGATATCTGCTGACTTAGTCCAATGAGTGATAGCGAACAGCAGTAGCTGAGGCTTAATTGGAACACTATTATCATAAATCTCTCACTCCCTTTTTATTTTTAGCAGGGACCACTATGACTAATAACACCTGATTAAACAGTGCTTAATTAGGTGTTAAAAATTATGATGATTTTATATCCGATGCAGTAGGTGCCAAATAGTAATGATAAGAAGAACCCTTATCAAGCAAAGAGCTTGCAACTGGTGGGAGCAACCTGTGTTCATGATATTTTCATTATAGTAATCTTCTCCTTGAAATTAAAAGTTCTGAATAGGTGTTGGATGGGACAGTATTAAAGATTAGTAAGTGAGGTTTCAGGGTTATGCTTTGAGCCAACAGAATCTGTGTAGAGAAAGAACCTTTTTATTTTCCTCTGTGTGTGTGGTGCAGAAGACAAGATAACTTAGAAGTTTCAGTGTATTTCAGATTCACCAGAATATATTTATTAGAGACAGTGTTGTAAAAACTGAGAGTAATGCTTAGCACTGATCACTGTTATGATTAGACCCAAGAAATAACAGCAGTGAAAGAATTTTGTGTATTTAAAAAAATATAGTTATTTTCCTCATATGTCCTCTGAAGTATTTGTATGAAAAGCTGGCTGTGTTGTTGGTTTGGGGTTTTTTAACTGTTAAAAAAATACCTCATATTGTTTCATCATAGTGAAAAGTACACTGGAAAAGTGAGATTAGGTTTGGTACTGAACTGAATGCACAGACACAAAATAATAGTTCCTGCAGTTCCTGTGAAATCTTTGTATCATTCCTCATATTCACAGTTTACTGTAAACAATCATAGTAAACTGTTTACTTGCTCATAATTTACCTTTGATAACTTTCTTAAAACATTAAGTGTAGTATTGAAAAATGATAGGAAAACAATAATCTAGTTTTACTTTAGATGTTGCTACAGAGCAGGGAAAATTATTTTTGTTTCTTAACAGATGAATGATTGTTAGCAGTAATTTAAGAGGTAAATATTACTAACATGACTCCAGGTGTAATTTCTTTGCTTGCTGTGGCAGATTTATAATCCCTGGTTAGTACTACTGGTACTTCTGAAGTGATGAAGCTCACTCTTAGTAAGCCCTATGGAAGAAGGAATCACAGGTTTGGAACAAGTTTTTCATGCATTGGAAAGTAATGCAGTATGACATTGTAACTCCTTACAGTAATGGAAGAAAAGAAAGGCTTTACACCTTGAGCTTTCTTAAAGCAACAGAGCCATCACAAAGTAAATTAATGATTTAAAAATACATGTTGTGCTGGTTTTGGCTGAGAAGGGGTTAATTCTCCTCACTGTGGGGGTCGGCTGCCTTTCCAGCTTCCCGCGCTCTGCCACGTGGCGGGGGGCTGGGAGGAGCAGGGCCATGGTGGGGGCGGCTGACCCCGACTGGCCAATGGCAGGTTCATTCCATACCATGTGACACCATGACCAATATATTGAGGTGGGGGCAGTTGCAGCGCGAGCGCGGAGGCGGCGCGGCGTCGGGTCGGCGGGCGGCGCGCGGCTGCGGCACGGGCAGTTTGTTCCGGCGGTTCGTTCCCCCTCTCCCCTCCCTCCCTTCCCCCCTCCCCGGGGGCTTTGCGCCTCTCGTTGTTCTCCTTTACATTGCATTTCTACTGTTGTTTTCTTTTAATTTTAATTATTAAACTGTTCTTATCCCAACCCACGAGCGTTACCCTCCTGATTCTCTCCCCCATCTACCGGTGGGGAGTGAGCGAGCGGCTGTGTGGGGCTGAGCTGCCGCTAAACCACGACAGTCTTTTTGGCGCCCAACGTGGGGCTCAAGGGTTGGAGATAATAACAGCTGCTGGTCACAGCACCATGTTGTCCTTTTTGCAGTTGGTGTTACAGATTGGTGTTGGTTTGTTGAGTCTGCTGTGTTCTGCTGTGATTAGTAATGTTTTGCCTATGAGATTTGTTGTGCAAACACTTGTTTTCAGCTTTATCTGGTATTTGGGGTTTTTGCTGAAACCGTTACTGTACTTTGGATACCACCTTGTTGAGGCAATTAGCAATTATACCTCCTCCTCTGAGAGACTTTATGTGGAGGAAATACAGAATAATACCTTTGCAACTTTGTTCTATGATGTCTGTGCCTTTGTTACAACAACGTCTTTGTATCTTGAACATCCTTGGGTGGTTAAGGTGCACTTATTGTTAGTTTTTGGGCAGGTTGTTTTGGTTTTGACTAAGCAACTTAAGAATATCACCCAGAAATCTGCCCCAAGGCTTGATAGTTACGAGTGGCAGGGCATGTGGGATAGCATGGGCAAATACCTAGGGCAGTGGGCACCCCCAGTGTTTTGGAGTTTCACCCCCGAACAAGTGCAGAATCCTAAAAAACTAGTAGAATATTTGGAGAAAGTATGTTGTTACCCTGGGAACTCCAGAGAGACACAGATAACTGCAACGTGCTGGGGCCTGGCCCAGGTGTACCAAGCCCTGCTCAACAGTATTCAGTGCTCCCAAGGGGAAGAGAATGTCTCTGGATTGAAATGCAAAGCGACTGGCACTGTAGACAATCCAGCCCGGACGACAGGCACCGCAGCCACTCAAACCCCCACAACAAGTACCGGAGCTAGCTCAGAAAATAAACCCGTACCAGTATCAGTTGCCCCCATACACAAGACAAAATATTGGAAGCGGACATCAACTCGTTTAGAACGGGATGATGAAGAACCAGGGCCATCGCGGGGAGAGGAGGGAGAAGTAATAAATGAAATAGAGACCACCCGATCCCTGTCCTTAAGCGAGTTGCGAGATATGCGAAAAGATTTCAGCCGTCGTTCAGGTGAGCACATTGTCACCTGGCTGCTCCGATGCTGGGATAATGGGGCCAGTAGCCTGGAACTAGAGGGAAAAGAAGCCAAACTATTGGGATCCCTTTCTGTGGAAGGGGGCGTTGACAAAGCAATAGGAAAAAAGCCACAAGCCCTCAGCCTCTGGAGGCGACTCCTGTCTGGAGTGAAGGAAAGGTATCCCTTTAAAGAAGATGTTACATATCGCCCAGGAAAATGGACAACTATGGAGAAAGGCATCCAGTATCTAAGGGAATTAGCTGTGTTTGAGGTGATTTATGGTGACCTGGATGATCAACGGTCATCCAAAGATCCAGATGAAGCCGAGTGCACACGACCCATGTGGCGGAAGTTTGTATGGAGCGCACCATCTTCGCATGCAAACTCATTGGCAGTGATGTCCTGGAAAGATGACGAGACACCAACGGTGGCAGAGGTGATAGATAGACTCTGGGATTATGAAACAAATATCTCTTCCTCGCTTGTCTCTGCTGTGGAGAAGCTATCCCAAGAGGTCCAGCAACTCAAAGAAGATCTGTCCTACTCCCCACCTCGACAGAGCAGTGTCTCAGCTGTTAGGAATAAGCGTCCTTTGGCTCAAAAAAGGGGATACGCACCACGGGCCACCTTATGGTTCTACCTGCGTGACCACGGAGAGGACATGATGAGGTGGGATGGCAAGCCTACCTCGACCCTACAGGCACGAGTGCATGAACTGCAAGGAAGAACAGTCACTCAGGGGGGCTCTTCCAGGAAAGCTGCTGCTCCAATTTCCAGTGAACAAGTCCCCAGACAGAGGAGTAGAAGCGCAGATTTTATTTCTAAGTGTAATAGAGGGACTCCTGATTCACATTTGCAGGAAGTGAGTTGTGACTGCCATGATCAGGACTAGAGGGGCCCTGCCTCCAGCCGGGTGGAGGAAAGGGATAACCGGGCTTACTGGACTGTGTGGATCCGATGGCCTGGCACGTCCAACCCACAGGAGTATAAAGCTTTAGTGGACACCGGCGCACAGTGCACCTTAATGCCATCGAACTATATAGGGGCAGAACCCATCAGCATTGCTGGAGTGACAGGGGGATCCCAAGAGCTAACTGTATTGGAGGCCGAAGTGAGCCTAACTGGCAATGAGTGGCAGAAGCACCCCATTGTGACTGGCCCAGAAGCTCCGTGCATCCTTGGCATAGACTACCTCAGGAGAGGGTATTTCAAGGACCCAAAAGGTTACAAGTGGGCTTTTGGTGTAGCTGCCTTGGAGACGGAGGAAACTGAACAGCTGTGTACCTTGCCCGGTCTCTCAAAGGACCCTTCTGTTGTGGCGTTGCTGAAGGTCAAAGAACAACAGGTGCCAATCGCCACCACAACAGTGCACCGGCGGCAATATCGCACCAACAGAGACTCTCTGATCCCCATCCATAAACTCATTCACCAACTGAGGAGCCAAGGAGTCATCAGTAAGACCCACTCACCCTTTAACAGTCCCATATGGCCAGTCCGGAAGTCTACTGGAGAGTGGAGACTAACAGTAGACTATCGTGGCCTGAATGAAGTCACTCCACCGTTGAGTGCTGCTGTGCCAGACATGCTAGAACTTCAATATGAACTGGAGTCAAAGGCGGCCAAGTGGTATGCCACAATTGATATTGCTAATGCATTCTTCTCAATCCCTCTGGCATCAGAGTGCAGGCCACAGTTTGCTTTCACATGGAGGGGCGTCCAGTATACCTGGAATCGACTGCCCCAGGGGTGGAAACACAGTCTTACCATTTGCCATGGACTGATTCAGACTGTACTGGAACACGGAGAAGCTCCAGAACACCTTCAGTACATTGATGACATTATTGTGTGGGGCAGCACAGCGGAAGAAGTTTTTGAGAAAGGAGAGAAAATAGTCCAAATCCTTCTGAAAGCTGGTTTTGCCATAAAACAAAGTAAGGTGAAGGGACCTGCACGAGAAATCCAGTTCTTAGGAATCAAATGGCAAGATGGTCGTCGTCAGATTCCAATGGATGTGATCAACAAAATAGCAGCCATGTCTCCACCAACTAGCAAAAAGGAAACACAAGCTTTCTTGGGCGTTGTGGGTTTTTGGAGAATGCATATTCCAAATTACAGTCTGATTGTAAGCCCTCTCTATCAAGTGACCCGGAAAAAGAATGATTTCAAATGGGGCCCTGAGCAACAACAAGCCTTTGAACAGATTAAACGAGAAATAGTTCACACAGTAGCTCTTGGGCCAGTCCAGGCAGGACAAGATGTAAAAAATGTGCTCTACACTGCAGCCGGGGAGAATGGCCCTACCTGGAGCCTCTGGCAGAAGGCACCAGGGGAGACCCGGGGTCGAGCCCTAGGGTTTTGGAGTCGGGGATACAGAGGGTCCGAAGCCCGCTATACTCCAACTGAAAAAGAGATATTGGCAGCATATGAAGGGGTTCGAGCTGCTTCAGAAGTGGTTGGTACTGAAGCACAGTTGCTCCTGGCACCCCGACTGCCAGTGCTGGGCTGGATGTTCAAAGGAAACATCCCCTCTACACACCATGCAACTGATGCTACGTGGAGTAAATGGGTTGCACTGATTACCCAGCGGGCTCGAGTAGGAAACCCCAGTCGCCCAGGAATCTTGGAAGTGATTATGGACTGGCCAGAAGGCAAAGATTTTGGATTATCACCAGAGGAGGAGGTGACACGTGCTGAAGAAGCCCCACTGTATAACCAACTGCCAGAAAATGAGAAGCAATACGCCCTGTTCACTGATGGGTCCTGTCGCCTTGTGGGAAAGCACCGGAGATGGAAGGCTGCTGTATGGAGTCCTACACGACAAGTAGCAGAAACTGCTGAAGGAGAAGGTGAATCGAGCCAGTTTGCAGAGGTAAAGGCCATCCAGCTGGCCTTAGACATCGCTGAACGGGAAAAGTGGCCAGTGCTCTATCTCTATACTGACTCCTGGATGGTGGCAAATGCCTTGTGGGGCTGGCTGCAGCAATGGAAGCAAAGCAACTGGCAGCGCAGAGGCAAACCCATCTGGGCTGCCGCACTGTGGCAAGATATTGCTGCCCGGGTAGAGAACCTGGTTGTAAAGGTACGTCATGTGGATGCTCACGTCCCCAAGAGTCGGGCCACTGAAGAACATCGGAACAATCAGCAGGTAGATCAGGCTGCCAAGATTGAAGTGGCTGAGGTGGATCTGGGCTGGCAAAATAAGGGTGAACTATTTCTAGCTCGGTGGGCCCATGACACCTCAGGTCATCAAGGGAGAGATGCAACATACAGGTGGGCTCGTGATCGAGGGGTGGACTTGACCATGGATATTATTGCACAGGTTATCCACGAATGTGACACATGCGCTGCAATCAAGCAAGCGAAGCGGGTAAAGCCTCTGTGGTATGGGGGACGATGGCTGAAATATAAATATGGGGAGGCCTGGCAAATTGACTATATCACACTCCCACAGACCCGCCAAGGCAAGCGCCATGTGCTTACAGTTGTAGAAACAACGACTGGCTGGCTGGAAACATATCCTGTCCCCCACGCTGCTGCCCGGAACACTATCCTGGGTCTTGAGAAACAATTCCTGTGGCGACATGGCACCCCGGAGAGAATTGAGTCAGACAACGGGACTCATTTCCGAAATAGCCTCATAGACACCTGGGCCAAAGAGCATGGCATTGAGTGGGTGTATCACATCCCCTGTCACGCACCAGCCTCTGGGAAAATTGAACGGTACAATGGACTGTTAAAAACTACACTGAGAGCAATGGGGGGTGGAACATTCAAGCACTGGGATACACATTTAGCAAAAGCCACGTGGTTAGTCAACACGAGGGGATCTGCCAACCGAGCTGGCCCTGCCCAGTCAGAATCCTTACGTACTGTGGAAGGGGATAGAGTCCCTGTAGTGCACACAAAAAGTATGCTGGGCAAAACAGTCTGGGTTCTTCCTGCCTCCGGCAAAGGCAAACCCATTCGTGGGATTGCTTTTGCTCGAGGACCTGGGTGCACTTGGTGGGTGATGCGGGAGGACGGAGAAATCCGATGTGTGCCTCAAGGGGATTTGATTTTGGGTGAAAACAGTCAATGAACTGAATGGCACAATGTGAACTGCTATATAATACTGTGTGTCACCTCTGTGTTGTACCAATGATATCAGAGTACGAGCCTCCCAACCCATGGAAGATCAACTATGAAACAAGCCGTGCAGCAGTGATGGAACGATGACTGACTCGGTATGCAGCGACCCAGCGCCACACACCATCTCTCCCACCCGGAAAGACTGATACAACAGATGGAGCCCAGAGTCATGGACTGGATGAACTCAATGGACATTTTAATGGACATTTTACAGGGAAGGTCCATGAACTAAGGGAATGATGTCTGTGTATTATGTTAAAGGATGGGAAGGGGAGGGGTGGTGGTTGGTATGGTTGTATTGCATCATATGGGACCTGGGCATGGTGTAAATGGTATGGAATAAGGGGTGGAGAATGTGCTGGTTTTGGCTGAGAAGGGGTTAATTCTCCTCACTGTGGGGGTCGGCTGCCTTTCCAGCTTCCCGCGCTCTGCCACGTGGCGGGGGGTCTGGGAGGGGTGGGGCCATGGTGGGAGCGGCTGACCCCGACTGGCCAATGGCAGGTTCATTCCATACCATGTGACACCATGACCAATATATTGAGGTGGGGGCAGTTGCAGCGCGAGCGCGGAGGCGGCGCGGCGTCGGGTCGGCGGGCGGCGCGCGGCTGCGGCGCGGGCAGTTTGTTCTGGCGGTTCGTTCCCCCTCTCCCCTCCCTCCCTTCCCCCCTCCCCGGGGGCTTTGCGCCTCTCGTTGTTCTCCTTTACATTGCATTTCTACTGTTGTTTTCTTTTAATTTTAATTATTAAACTGTTCTTATCCCAACCCACGAGCGTTACCCTCCTGATTCTCTCCCCCATCTACCGGTGGGGAGTAAGCGAGCGGCTGTGTGGGCTGAGCTGCCGCTAAACCACGACACATGTCTTTTCAGTGCTATTCACTATATTATAGAGCTGCAGTTTTAGTATGTCAAGCCATGGTTTAACTCTGTCGCTAAATTAGTTTTGAGAATTTACATCCATTATTTTGTAATGAGGGAAAACTTAACTGCAGTGAAAGAGACTGAATTCTGCCCTATGCTGATTACAGCAGCTGTGGGTTATAATGCATGGCATGAACATACTGGCTCACCTCTGGGTACGGAGCTAACCAACATCCTTCCGGTCAACACAAACTTTCGTATCTTTCAGTGTAATTAGAGAAGAGAACTAAAGAAAGTCTGAGACACAGGACACAACTCTTACCAGAAAAGTGCTTAGTGACAATGTGATAAAGAGAGGCAGTCTGCCACAGTGGATTTTTGAAGAAAAAATCTGGTATGAGGAGACTGGTAGTAGGCAATTCAAAGGAGGGCAGCTTGGGTGAGATAAGGAAGTAGTTATTAGTTACTGCATGCTACCAAGACAGTACATACCCTGCTGTTCTACTCTGGTCCTTATCTGGTTCCTGGAGGCTGAGACTGTGGACAATTTTTGTGGTTTAATTCAGCAATTTCATCTATAAGTTTTCTGACTTAAAATAAAATAAATTCTAGGAGAAATAAGAAAATACATGTTGATTATCAAAGTGTAAATCCTCTCTTATAAAATAATTTTGGAAGCTGATAGTAGTAAAGGTAAGAACAGTGTTTCGGATGTTTTTGCTATGTTGCTTGTCACAGAAAATCTCAGTATAAATGCTGCCAGGAGGCTGGTTAGACTGGCATTGTGTTACGCTAAAGCTGCCTCAATGGACTGAGGGAATACCGCTTTTGGAGTTGCAAGACCCTCATTAATTTGTATATGTATCTATATGTATGCTAGTCATACGTTTGCACACATGATCATCTTAAAGAGTAAGGGTGTACAACAGCTTATGAAGCATTCAAGCAACATCTTGTAGTAAATTCCAAAAATATTTGATACTAGCTTGAAATGGACCTCTTTGTCCCGCAGTGTCTTTGGTGTACCTAAATATGTTATGGAATGCAGTTTTAGCTCCATGGACAATGTGCTTTTAAAATACACATCATGTTTTAGTGGACATTAATAAAAAGATTCTCTCCCGTTACATTTGTATTCAGTTTTTCAAACTTATTTTGTTCTAATAAGTAAGAGCTAACATTTGAACTTTTTGGGATTCATCTGAAAATGTGTTATAAGATAAATTGCTTAATGCCTTTTGTTCTTTCTTTTCCCTTTTTGAAAATCACAAAATTAGGTTGTATTGATGAGATAAATCCTGAAGCCTCTTGATAAATTTGGCAAATATGTATCAGCATATTCCTAGCTGTATTTTTTCATTGACTAGTGAGTAGAGGAGACAAAGAATTCCTAGATCTGACTGATTTTCTTTTTTTAAATAAAAGCCAAATGTAGGTTAACACAAGCAAAATTTTCTGTGTAAAATAACACATTTAAGAGACACACTTCTAAATTCTTCAGCAGAACCTTAAAAAGGAAGCACTTTTAAATTATTTTGAAGGATGGGAGAAAAAGGCAATCTTATGAAAACACTATTTTAAAGGGAAGGGGGAATAAACCCCAAAACATCTCTCTGGTCTGAGGTAGAAAAAAACTGTTTATTTTGGTTGTGGATTTTGCATTTTTCACATTAAATCTATTTTTCCTTAATTTCCACCACAAAAGATGAAAATAATTTAGCTTAAAAAAAAAAATTAGAAGATAATTTTTAAGAAATAGCTTCTATTTTTCAGTGAGGGAAAAAAGGTGGTTTTTATAATCTCCAGTTATTTCAGAGTTGGCCTAGAAGACCTTGTAAAAGTGAACAAAGTCTTATGTTGTTTTTCTGGCTTGCAGAGAGGTCATAGAGTACAAGGACTCTAGCTTTTTTCCTAGTTAATAGCCTTAACTGAAATCAGAATTCCATAACCAGAAGGTTTCCTTTCTATGTCCGTATTTATATACTTTTTGTCTTTACAGTGGTGTGGTAATAACATGTATTAAACTATTAAGTGTTAATATTTGCAGCACTTAAGGATAGTGCTATGTACTCGTGTATTTTAAGGCTTTATCTGAATGGAAGATGTAATTAAGTACAGGGATTGCATTGGATTCTCTTTTCATGAAACGAAAGTTCCAGACTCTATTCTGAAATCAAAAGCACTGACTCTCTAAAATACTGAATTCTTTATTTTCTTAGAGTTGTTCAAGTAACTAGTGATCTGACCTCCCATGTCTCTGCACCACCACCTCTGTCCCATTGTGAGCTGAAACTGAGAATTTTACTTGGTAATTTAGTAAAGATTATTATCTTTTACAGCTATGTAAAAGGCATATGTATGTACCCCCCTAAGTGAGCTTTAAAATGAGAGAGGCATTTACTCAGGCAACAAAGATCTCAAAAGTTTCTGGAAGAAAGCTTGGAAATGAAATTCAATTAAATTAGTAAATAAAGTATAATGCTACAGGCTGTATCAAAGACTAACCTTAGATTATAAAGTATAAAATTAAGGTTTATTGTTAAAGCAGAATATGTAGTATTTTAATTTGCTAGGTAAACGATAAGCAAAACATCTTTGCTGAGGTACAAAGAATAGAGGTGCATAGTTAAACTTTGATTCTTTCATTCTATGTATTATTTACTGTTACTTTGAAGGATTCTTGGCAATCATATACAAACATTTTCATGACTGTTAAAAGAGTATTCTCGTGAAATTTTAAACTCTTTCAATTTAGAGATATTTGACTACATACAAAAAACATACACTACCCATTAATGAGAAAAATACATTATTTTCTGAAAGCTAGGACCTCTTTTTGATTAAGTAGTTGGGTATTAACATGAACAACAGAAACAACTATAACAAGATCTTTTAGACTGTTGTTTAGTTTTATTTTCTTTTCGGATAAGTCCATTGACGTGATCTTGCAGTTACCTCCAGTAGTGGTACTAACAGACCAGAAAGGCATTTGAGAATGTGGGAAGAGGAACAAGTGGCTGGAGAAGGTGACAAAGTGTCAGAAATCCTGACACTCCCCATTTGTGAACTTGTCCTCAGGATTAGTGGCAGGTGCTGTAACACTGAAGTAATGGTTTTGTTAGATGTTTAGGATTCATGATGTTTTCGGATTTGGAAAAAGGGCTTAAAAGCAACTGGAGCCATCTTCCAATATACTTTTTTTCTCAGAGACTGAAGGAACAAAGCAAAAAGCCTAGAAAAAAAAAATCGGACAAATACAGGACCACATTTTGTCACTGGAAGAAATAATGCAGATTTCAAAAAGTGCATGTCATATTAGTGCATAACAGAAAATTAAACCTTATATTATCATTGTCATAACAAATGCCATAACAAATGTGGGTTTTGAAATGTAATATTGTATTATTTATAGATCCTTGGTTGATCATTAGCTATTGTTTTGATCCTTCTATCTTGTTGCTGTCACAAAAATTCTCACTTCCAACAAAGTGCAAATAATTTTTTTCCTGTTTTAATATTAGTGGTTTTGCACTGATCCTTTTTGAAGGAAAGTCAGTCATTTTAGCAAGAGATTTGAATGAAAATAAGGAAAAATATTTTGGGTAGGAAAAAATACACAATGCTGAGCTTGAAAAAGGGTTGAAAACTAACAATCGGTCAACCAAGGAAGGGAGAAATCATGCATCTGGAAAACAATACATCTGAGCACCAAGCTGAGTGGTGCAGTTAATATGGTAGAGGAAAGAGATGTCATCCACAGGGACCTTGACAGGTTTAAGGAGTGGACCTATGCGAACCTCATCAAGTTCAACAAGGCCCAGTGCAAGTTCCTGTACCTGGGTCAGGGCAATCACCTGTACACATTGGCGGATGAATGGATTGAGAGCAGCCCTGAAGAGAAGGACTTGGGGATATTGGTGGATGAAAAGATGGACTTGAGCCAACAATGTGTCCTTGCAGCCCAGAAGGCCAACCGTACCCTGAGCTGCATAAAAAGTAACATGGCCAGGAGGTCAAGGGAGATGATTCTGTCACTGTATTCTGCTCTTGTGAGACCCCAACTAGAGTACTACATCCAGCTCTGGGATGTCCAGCTCAAGAAAGACAGACCTGTTAGAGTGGGTCCAGAGGAAGGGCACAAAAATGATGAGAGGGCTCCTATAAAGAAAGGCTGAGAGAGTTGGAGTTGTTCAGCCTAGAGAAGAGAAAGCTCCAGGGAGACCTTGTTGTGACCTTTCAACACAAAAAGGGAACTTATAAGAAAGATGGAGAGAAACTTTTTATGAGGGTCTGTACTGATAGGACAAGGGGTAAAGATTTTAAACTAAAAGACAGTGTAATTACATTAGATATAAGGATATTGGTTTTGTTTTTGTTTTTGTTTTTGTTTTGTTTTTTTGTGATGAGGGTGGTGAGATACTGAAACAGGTTGGCAAGAGAAATTGTGGATGCCCCATCATAGAAAATGTTTGAAGCCAGGTTGGACAGGGCCCTGAGCAACCACATCTAATGGAAGACCACGACAGGGATATTGGATTGGATGATATTTAAAGGTCCCTTCCAACCCAAACCATTCTATGATCTCCAGTGGGATTTAAATCTGAAGTTAAAAAATGTTTCTGAAAATCCTTACCTAATTCCTAAGGGAATAAAGTATGAGGAGAGAGCAGTTGGGAGCAAAGGAAAAAGAGCAGGAAAATTCAGCGGGAAACAAGATTTTTGAAAATGCTTTCCACTTAATGAATAGTAATGACTTTCATACTGATTGTGTAAAAGCCGGTCCCAACACTGTCACAGCAGCTCAGAACTTTTAAAGGGTGGCTTAGTACACCTGAACAGTGTGTGTACAGACCTATGCAAGCAGGCTATTCATAAGTCAGTTCCAAGCCCCAGAAGTGAAATGCAGAGGCAAAGTCCTGATTTGTTAGCTCCCATTGTAGCTGTAATGAACAACAGCAGTGTCAACCTGTAATTGCAAGCCTGCGTTTAAATCAGATGGAGTTAGTGCCCATCAATATCAGCATGGAGGTCTCTGCCCTGTGTTCAGCGCGCAGAATGGAGATGCCCTTGGTGTATTTTTCAAGGAAAGCATTAGTAGGGATCCTTCTTGCTGTATGCAGGTGGTTAAGCTTCCACAGAGGCCAAACTGTGTAATCATGCCTGTCTGTTTAGGAGTTCCTATTTGCTTCCAGAAGTGACTTCCTTACTTACTATGCTGACTGTTGTAAACCTGGCTTTGAAGCACTTAACTGCATCTATATATTGCGCCACAAGTTAATAGTGGGGATTCCACTCAAGGACCAAGGTGTTTAGAAGTCAAGTTTTGACATGATCAGATACTCTTCCAGATCCTACCTTCAATCCCTTTTTCAAAATAGGTCTTTTAGCTCCAGGAGCATTTAATGTTTTTGTGTTGTGAGTGTCCTAGAAAAGCCCAGTATCAAAATGGTATTGTATTCAGTGAAGCTGTGCAGAATCATGGAAGGTCAAATCCAGTAGTATGGGATGCTTTCTGGATCCAAGTAGTATCTTTCATTTTCAGCTACTGAGTGAACCATTAAAATTCATGAGGTGTAGGCCAGAATATTCACTGAAGAAACCTTTTAATTTTCAGTGTCCCTCAGTCTTCTCTTTCACTTCTGGAAGTTTCACTGTCCCCAAGTTCTTATGCAGATGCTTGGCAAAGTTGATCTTTCAGTCAAAAACACTGTGAGCCTATATTGCCTGAAATTAATTAAAATTATATCTATGCAACTGTAATAAAAATAAATGAAACCTTAATGGATACTGAAAAAGCATATTAAAAGTTAAAAACTAATTTTGGTATAACCTGAGGATTTACAGCATAAGAATATGTGTTGTAATATGAATTTGTAAAATATATATTTGATATGGTTGTATTTTGCATTTGGTAGGATCTAATGAATACATACAGTTGAATAAATAACACGTTATATATCTATTCTGCTTTGTAATTTTATGAGAATTCCATTCTAAAGTGCAATAACCCAAAGGTCATCCACAGAGAATGACTATCTTAGTAGCAATTGCACCATATTATTAACTCAAAATTACCATGGCTTTTAAAGCTTCTTTTAATGTCAAGCATAGTGCTGGAGAACTAATAATACTAATTGAATTATGGTTCTAAAGTAATTAGAATTTCAGGATAAACAACATTATTTAGTGTATGTATGACTGCTGAAGATGGTAAGCTCTACTTCATTAATTAATAAAGAACTCATATGTTCTCTTTTTAGTGGTATTGGAGGCTGAAGTATTTTGTTTATCAAGGGATAAATCTTTTATAATAGTTTACCTCTGAAAGCAGATGAAGGATATGCATCACTTTTGTGACTTCCTTCATCCACAAGACATTAGTTAATTATAATTTCATATCAGCATTTGTATGTAATGTCTAATACAAAATGTGAATGCAAAGTAGATTAAACTATTTTAGCAAACTAAATCATTGTTCAGTAATATTTGGAGTTATTCTTGAATTAAAGTCTTGAGGTCAAATCATCAATAAACAGCTTAAATTGATTTTCCATCACTATAAGATTCTATACTGTGTGGTTCAGATAAACCATAGTTGGAAAGGAACTAGACAAAACTAATCACTAATAAACTCCCCCTCTTCATACTTTTTTGGCACTTAAATCAGTATGTGTCTGAATTTGGCTGAAAGCTTTGATGAAGATCCTTTCAGTCACCTATCAGCTCCTGATAAATAACATCATGAGCATATACCATCTCCTGGTTAGTTTTTTTCTTTTTATCTTCACATAAAACTTATACTCTAATACAGAGACACACACACACACAGAGGTCTACTTGTCCTTACTAGTACAAAACTTGAGAATGGTAATAAACAGGTTTCCCAGCCTCGGCAGTAGACTGCTGTGATCCTTTTTCCCAGCTGTGTCAGAACAAGTAATTCTATCCCTCCCAGTGCAGTAAGAGTTGTAAAAAGGAATTTCAATAATTTAGAAAAAGATAGCTTCAAAACAAAAAACATAATTATGCAGCTACCCTTGGTCTACAGAGAGAAGACATCTTCCTTCTAATTGCCCCTTCCTTTGGCTGAGCATCTCTGCATATCTCCTCAGACATCATGTTTACCAGCTCTCCTTGGGAAGCTTCTGGCAACTCACCTTCTTCTCATATCCTACTTTTTATTTTGTACTATAGTCCCAGATAATCTGTAAACACCTGACACTAGCTGAAGATTTAAAGTATGGTAGATCCCTGTAGATCTTTCTATCCAACAGCTTGAGCTGTTGTGTTTTATATAGGAAGCACAGAGTGTTTATTTGGAAAGCGATTGTGAGATTTCCATTTTCTACTTTTATCTGCTATTGAATTCATATATTATGGAATATGGCAACACTTTGTGACCTCATTATTTCTTGTATTGTCTATTTACACAGAGAAAAAGACCATATATCACTATTTTGGTATGCTTACAAAATCACTTCTGATCTAATGCTACTCTAACACAGTTATTAATATATATTACCTTAACTTCTCTCATACTCTTGTTTCCTGAAACCACATTATTTTAGTGGAAGGATTGTCTAGAAATAAAAGAGCTTTAAATCACAATGATATAAAAACTGCCATACTTTTTTAGAGTGTTGTTTGGGTTTTTTCCTGTACTTACTAAATTTTAAAAGCATTGAGCCTAAACAGTGGGCGTTCTTTGCAATGATAACCAAACTTGTATCTCTTCACATTAAACTGACTAGGCTATGTTCAAAATAGTATGAATCTCTCTTTTCTTTGTATGTGTAGACTCTTATTCCTCTACTTCTTATCACTAACTAATCTTTTCTTGTAATTTTTGAAAGAATGATATGTAAATAATTCACCACAGATTGCCATAAAAATATCCTGAGATCCTTGCCTGCTTCAAATCAAATGCTGCCCTGGTATCGTCAGACTCTCATGTATGTGTTCCCAAGTACATTCCATTTATGAAGAGCTATGTACTAATACATGTGATTTGGTTTCATCAATTGCAGATTAAAATGGAGGTCTCAAGAATGGCCTTTGACACAGACTTCAATATAGTGGCACAGGATGAACAGCACTGTAAATAGTATTATGCACTGAGAGTCCTTTAGCAAAAAACATCAGTGAAGCATTTGGAAAACTACCACTGGGAAAACTAACCCATATTAAAATTTAGAATTTAAGTAGGTTTTCATTAATGAGATAAATATTCCAGCTGCAACATACATACAGACTTTTACCATTCCCTTTATTTAGTGAAATAAACAGAATATGGGCACTGCCATTTTGTAATTATTGGATTATTTTTAGGCAATGCACTGTTCACTTAGTGTGGAAATTATGCTGAATACTATCATAACTCTCAGCTGAATCATTGCAAGCTCCTGCTATACTGAAAATGACTTTGATCTGTCTATAATTGCTATGTATGTTTGGACAGATTATGTTGCTCATATTCTACTGTCTGTATGCTCTCTTTGTTCATATTTCTTCTCAGGAAGGGAAACTTCATGTCCATAAAATGTTGCAGAAGTACTTTTTCCTTTGGAATTAATAAATGCCCAAACTGGGAAAGTAGGTGACACTCATTTTTAAACCCATTTCAGTCTCAACATGGTTTAAGAGTCTGAAGAAACATCGTTACTCACCTGTGTTTCTAAATTTAGCTGATGAGTTATCCTTCAGAGGTTCTATTTGTCGTAGCCTAGGACATATTGGGGAGACCATTGCCACAACGGTTCAAGCACTTAAAGTCTCGATGAATCAGATGTTACCAGTTTTTGCTTCTTTTCTATTTGGTTCCAAGGTCTGTCTATTCCTTATAATATAGCAAAATCTCTTCTGTGTGAGTTTTGTTTTGGTTTGGTTTTTTGCCCCTTAATTCCTCAAGTCTTTCTAGAAAAAAAGTCATACTGCCTTAAATTTCTGTGGTGTTTTCTTCCTAATTTTATAATTTTCATCTTGTTGTTATTCCTATTTAAGATTTATTCAAGGTAATTGCATGCCAGCTATTTCCTGTAACACCTGGTCAATTTTTTTATTGCCAGATGGTTGTGATGATGCAGAACAGAACACTGGGATGTTGCAGTAAATGTATTTGGGGGATATTATTAGTGAAGTGTTTTGTTCACTCTTTCTTGACTTGAAGCTACAAAGAACCACCTCTGAGACGCATTTGCCAGTTGTGGTCACACTACATCTTCCTGAGAGACGATAATCTTGGATTATCATTAATGCTTTGTCACCTTTTTTCAAGGTTTTTATAGCAGTCACTGGAAATAAGTAATCTCAAATTTCTCTGAAGTCAAATTTCACAGTTTATGCATTAAAACATAATAACAATAAAATCTCTCCCTCTACCCTTTGCCCACTGCTGCATGCAGCCTATTAATGTAGAAGAAACTTACCTCACTGTAAAAGACTTTGGTGAAAAATTACCTTTCAGACTAAGTTTGTCCTTTATAATCTTTTTTATTTTACTTTGTTTGGAAAATTATTCTGAAATTACTTTTGAAGCTGATTTTGTTACTTCTGGGAACTTCTGTAAATAGGAGTTGCATGGATCAAAGAGGCTTGACATCAAACTAGTTGAGCTCAGCATCAAATAACTAATCTTGCTGCAGCAAATAACATATTCCCTGATGTGATGGAAAGGACTTGTGCACACTGCTATGGTAAAATGTATTTTTATTACAAGTATATATTTAAAGTATAGCAACCTGCTGCATTTCAAAGCATTTTAAAATTGTCATAGAGGTATCAGGGATTCTCTGCTGTTTATCACCTGTTCTTTGAGCATTTTTTTCAAATATAGACATGACATGGGGGACTTAGGGTGAGCTAGCCACAAGGACAGATCCATACCACTCAGAGACATAACCTTTTTTATGTAGTTATGAAGAGGGATGGATACACCAGGTAGACAGAGATTTCTATTTTACAATGCACTTGGACATTCTGCATTGAGTATACATTCACATTAGTGTGGTCCTCTGTGGTCCAGCTATGACTTATGCCGTGGGCCCACGGAAAGGGGGTACTCACTGCTGTCCCTTGGAGTGACAGGCCCTTCCTGGTGGCCGAGCCCCTATGCATTGACATCCCTCCAAAAGCTCAGGCTCCTGTACCATGTCAGGCCCCTGGGCATGGATGTTCCCGCACACAGTGCTATTATCTTCACTATTGTTTTCTAATTTAGATGGTTGATATCAATGGTCACATCACAGTTGGCTAACCTCTTTGACTTTCTCCATATCTAAAGCCAATTAGTAGTTATTACCTGGGGTACTATTACCCCCTGGTCCCCCCTTGTTCCCCAAGTGTGTCACAAGGATGAGAAACCTGTTAACAGTTCAGCTGCACTTCTCTGTTTCTTTCCTGTGTACAGCTAACATCTTAGAGCAGGGCAGATGTAGGCCAGAGCATTTGTGTAAACTGTCCCCAAAACAATCATCCATGCTTGGTTTGTTTTCCCAGCGCATAACAACATCCTCTAATAAATCAGAGCTGACATAGACAGTCTCACTTATCTGTGAAGTACTTCACCACAGGATGAGATGAACCCTGTTTTTGTCATGACACTGTTCGTCTCACAAGGTCAGCCTTAATGTAATGTGAGCAATTTCAGGTATGAAGACATGGAGTTTCAGCCTTTGAATTTTATACAAAGATGATTTGTGTTTAGTTACCCCTACACCACTTGAAAAGGTGTAGGGGTAGAGAAGCACATACAAAGGAAGAATTTTCCTGTTGCACACCATCTGTTCCGAGCTACCTGTCTGCTAGAGAAGTTGTAAACCTAACTGCTTAACGCAGCTTTACATTCCGGCATTATTTGTAAAGTGGCTGGGATGGTGTGGTCAATAAAGTCAACATATTTGTTTTATAAAAATAAACCTCTTAGAACTGGCCTTTGTAGCAAGCTATTATTTGCTTGAAAAGACATGTCAAAGGCAATACAAATAAACCACAAACTTTGCATCAAGACCCCTTCTGCTCTGTTGTATTTTAGCTCTCAAGGCTGCAGGTAGGCTGCATGCCTACTTCCAGGCAGCAAGGGCTCTTGTCTGTATCTGGAAGACAACAGGCCTTTCTCTCATACTTTCTTAGCAACAATAACCTCTGAGATAATGCTAGTCAGTTCTATTTGTAATAGCGTGCATTCAGTTCACTAAGGTTTGGGCATAAAAATGAAGGCATGTATTTTCTGTCTTGCCCATTTTTTATTTGCTTGTTGTTTTTGTTACAATATTTTTTCTGCCTTTGCAAATCTGTGATTCTCTCCTTTACTTTCTCCCTCCATCTCCCACCCCATTCATTCTCTCTTCCCTTTGTTGATAGTTTTGATCCTACACTGTTCTCTCTGCCTCATGTTTGCTGTTCTGCTGTTTAAATAAAATATCTACTTTATTCTCATTCAAATTGATTCTACCTTCTGCCCACCTCAGTGGCAGTAATCTTCATTTCAGTTATGTCTCCCTTTTCCTTCCCACCTTATTCTCTTTCAGAGGCATTGTTTTGTTGTTCCATTCACATCATGACTCTATCTTTGTCACCGTATTCAGCTTCTCCCCACTTCATCCCTCTCCCCTGAACCCGTTTCCCCCATTCTTTCTGTTTTTTCCAGAATGCTCAATGTCATCTTTTAAAGGATCACTAAATCTTAATTGCATATTTTTCTTTTCAGCCCCTGCTTTTTACTTTGCAGAGAAAGGGAAAAAAATTAGCAGCAGAAGGTGAAGTTTAAGTCTGCAGAACAGAAACATTTGCAAGAGAGTAGGTTTCCAATGGTGTAAACTGAAATGTCACACACACTGAAAATGTCACGTAGAAGTCCTTATTTCAGAAGGTGTTTTAACATCTATTTTCTACTCTGTTGCTTATCTAGACTGTTAAATCCAGATTAATTAATCATTTCATAATTAGTTTTAACCCACAGTATACCCCTTCCCTTAGTTTTCAGTGCAAGTTTTCTACCATCTTTATATACAAATACAATATTTTGTTGCATTTTCTGTGCTTTGTGCTGTTGTGAAAAAGGAAGAAAATTATGCTCTGTTTACTGAGTATAGTATTCTTAAGAGGGTCTAAGCTGGCTTTGCTTTCTTTTCACTCATTTTGACTCAAATACAGTTTACTTTTTACCATTTAAACAGTAGGACAGAAAGATATGCAGGAAGTTTAGGGTTTTAATGTCTTCTTAAATTGCCTCTTTCAAAGGTCTGAGAGAGAAAGCACTTATCCACTTTTGTGGATACTTTGCTAGTCAAAATGCCTGTGAAATACTGAGATCAAAGAGGAAAGTTTATTCTGACCTGAGGATGTCTTACTAAAAATCACCAGTATTCTGTCAGTTTCCTCCTGTTGAAATAAAGTACATCTTGGGTTATGGATTTCAGTATATCTTTGCTACTACAGAAGAGATTAAGTTTTTGACTTAGAAATATTCCACAGAAAAAGAGGTATTTGGACTATAAAATGAGTATCCTGCACTGTACCTAGAAAGATGGTAGAAACTAGTGAAGATTTTGGAGACCAGGGATGATACGGTCACTGTGAAAGGGTGGATGAAAGTAGGGGAGAAGCTGTTGAAGTTCTTAACCACCAGGTATCATACAATTCTTTAGTGGAGGGTTCTATATAATAAAAGGCATTTTAAAACATAGGTGATAAGCTGAAGCCTGTTTTATAGCTTTTATTCACTGTGCACTTTATCAAAGATTTGAAAGATGAATATTGAAACTGTGGCAGCCAAAGGAGATGGAAGCAATTGTAAGAACTTTCATTTTTCAATGAAACACTGAAAAGCTTTGAAACCTTCCTTTTGCTTTATTTTTCTTTCCATTTTAGTTATATCAGGCAATGAAGATATGAAGACAGGCTTGACTTTTGAATCTGAAGTAAGCTAGAATCTTATTTGAAAAACCATAAAAATTATAAGATAAATCTTAGCAATGAAGTGATGCTTCCTATGAATTGAAAGACAGTCTGCATGTTTCAAACTACTTAAAACTACTGACAACGTTTTCTATCAGGATCTTGAATAATGTTTCTGGCACTGTTGTTGTCTAATGTAGTATGTTCAAAATTGGTATTAACATTAAATTTCTTGTAACCAGGTATGGAAAATACTGACAGTAAGAGAAAGAAGATAAAACTGTTGAAATGCAAATCATACTTTTGTGTTGATAGGAGGAGTTAATTAGTGTCAGTGTTTGAGACCAATAACCATGCCCCCTGCATCCCTATCTCTCCCACCTTTTCTGGCTATTTTGAGCAATACTTTGCTGGTGAAGGATTGAGCTGGCATCAGAAGTTGGCAATATTATTTTCCTTCTGTATTGGCAAGTCCAGCAGTCTTTCTGCAGACCTGTGGCAGCCATCACCATCTTTCTGCAACCCCAACCCACCGCTTCCAGAATCTGTTACTCACAGATGAAGCTGTTTCAGTTGCCACCTACCTCCCATCTTTCTGGCAGTTTGTCCTCTGCATCAGACAAAGCAATATCTTCTATGAGACATTTAAAATATCTCAGAACTTCAAATCACCCACAATTTCTTACCAAGACACTTCAATAATTTTTTGACTGACTGGAGGATGGGTGGGGGGCAGAGGTAACATATCTTTATAAATTTCAGTGGAATGCTCTATTATATCTTTGTTATACATTAGTCTTCTGCATGGAGTTCTTAATTAATTCTTTGGAAAGCTGTTTATCTGATATTTTCTTCCTACACAGTGATTACCAATGCTTCTACACAATTAATTATGGTTTAAGCTTAATATTCTGGTAGGAGTTTATTGATAATAATAATTTATTTGATCAAACAAGAGTAAAGATTCTATACCTCAGAGGAAAAACATATAATTTTCTGTGAAAAGTCTTGTGCTTTTGAAATGGAAACTTTTTTCATAATCATGCTTTTTTCTTTTCTCCTGCAAACGTCTTTTTAGCTATTTAAGAAAAAAAAAAACCTCAGAAAAATCACCTTTAAAATGCCAAAATTAAGTGCTTCACCTTTCACTTTCCTCTATGAAAATCCCTTTTTGCCATGTTTGCCCCAAATTTTTGGACAATGAAGTTTGGTTTTTTTCTGCAAATAAATTGCTTTTAAAAATACCCCACAGTTATTTCAATATATACAGGCTGTTTTGGCAGATTTTAGAAAGCTCAGGTGGCAGTGGACTAAGCATGGAAAACATCTGTGTACAGGTTTGTGGCCATCTGCATTCTTTATCTGATGATTTTTAGACTTTTTTTTTTTGTGAAATATAAAACTTCTTGTAATGAAAGCATCCTTTGCTTGCTCTTTCAATTACATACAAACTCTTTCAATCTTAGCTGTGTGTTTAGCAGAAATTTTAGGGTTGGTTTTTTCTCTGTAAAAGCTTTCTTGGGAAGGGCAGTCTGCTCTGGCAGATCTTCAAAGACAATTATCTTCCTCATTCCCATCCTATTTAACCCCTGGAATGCTACCTTCCCTCCACATATTTCATACTGTGCAAAATTCACACCTTATAGGCAGATTATAACATGAAATTAGTTACTGTGAAAAACAGAGACAAGGTAATGATGACTGGTTTAAGCACAGTAAATTGATTTATATTCTTTGAAATACCTGTAATAACTGAAAACTCTTTTTCCTGACATAGAAGTATAATTTGTTGCTGTCTTCAAATTTATTAACACTGCATTATTATCTAAACAGTAAACATAAAGGGATCACTGTTCTTTCTTGCTACTGGTTTACCAGATTTCTTCTTACTTAACGAAATACGACTAGAGATAGAGTTTGCCTTAGAAGTGTGCTTATGTTCTGAGAGTGTCTGAAATGATTCGGTGAAGGTATAACATTCTCATAAATGATGGTTATGAAACAAGCTTACAGTAAAAAAAAGAGTTTTCAGCATCTGAAGTGTTTTCTATTATGATGAATAAGACCTACACACCTAATATTTTGTCTTTGTTGTAACCCTGAACATTTATATAATCCTTTTATTAGTTATATATTTTTAACTTTTTTATTTAATGTGCCCTCTTATCTTTTTAAATTTTATTAATGATTAATTTTTAATATATTTTTGTTAAATACTGCTTTTATCAGATTCTGCTCACATATATGGACAATTTTTAAGAAAATTAATTATAGCTCATTTATTCAAAAGAATTGTAGTCCACACAAAGTTTTTAAGCATCAGTACTGTTGTAGCCTGTGTACCTTACCTGCTTAATTCAGAAAATTCACTCTATTTCTGGACTGATTTAATAATTATTATTACTAAAATTACCCAGAAGAAATGTTTCTATTCACATAGTGAACTGATCTGGCAATAATGATACGCCTGTCTACTTTGGTTATAATGTTTGAACGTTCACATCTGTCTGTAAAGAGAGCAGAGCAAATATAGGTAAGAAAGCGGAAGGAACTGACTGCGTAGCTTCTCTAAGGGAAGGTCTCAAACAGTTGTAACAAATTTTGTAGACCATGCATTATTTACTTAATTCTTTTTAATTTTCTGAATACAATTGTTTCAAACTTTTAATAGTAAGAAGCTCCCGCAACTGTAAAATTTTGTTCTGTTCTGTTCTGAGGACTCCTGTATCTTCCCACCTGATCAGATGGGCGGGAGCTTGTGACTTGACAACATGTTACTAGTCGGGGCTTGTTAAAGCAATTATCTGACAGGCATGAAGTTGTAGCTGACTGAGGCAAAAGGGAATTTTTAAGTCAAGCAAATAATGGAATTTTTTACTGTTATGTATTTCTTATAAACATGTAAAAGATCACTGGTGATACCAGGTAACTGACGTTTTATTTTATGTATTCAATATTTTGCCAGTAAATTAGGAAAAAACCTACTCATTTGTACTCTATTTGTCAACCATTAGAGGATTTGGTCCTCCTTTTTCAGACTTCATACCACCTGCTGTAATACACAGTCAACCACTGCTGGAAGGATCTAAAGGCTTTCTCTGTCTACCTACAAGCAGGCTCTTCCTCTTATGAGTTAACAGCTATTTCAGGGTTTTTGATACTATCTTCCTTAGACTACCTTTTACCAATCTCATTTAATATCCACTCAACTGCACACTGTAATGTGGGCAAAAAGCCTTCAGACAGCTTGGTAGCTCTCTGTCAATGTAATCTTAGACTTGGGAGTGAGAAGTCAAAACCTGGAAAGTGAGTAACTACATAGGATGTAGGAGACACTAGTTAAGGGGTGTGTGGGGGGGTGTGTGGGTGTGTGTGGGTGTATGTATACCTCTGCATGTCTCTATTTATGTAATATCTATAAATCACAAAAAGTTTCCATTCTTCATACTCTGTCTCTCTCTTTTGAGAGATTGTCGCTTTGGTTTACAGCCAAAGTGACAGATACTTTGCAATTAGTGATGTTTCCTAGTTTCAGAAATCTAGGGCATTACAATGACCTTCAGCTTCCTTGGAAATGCTGGAGATGTGGCTTTTGTTGTGGATTTTAAGGTTGGTTTAAACTGCGTTAAACGGTGTTGGGAAGTAATTTGTGGCATGTGGTGAGTTTAGGTGTGAAGTAGATGTTCCTTGAAAAATACCTGCCATCTGCCTGTGAAGTGTTTCCCTTCACTGTTTGCTTTCAGGCTAAAATGAGCCACGTGTTTGTCATCTCCAAGCTTTGATTATTTCAGTTCATATTACTTCAGAGTGAACTTCCTAAAAAAGGTATAGACAGTAAAGAATATCTCTTCTGCTGCAGAGCAAAACACCAAGTGCATAAGGTCAACTCTTCTATACAGAAACCTCCAGTATGCCTCATTAATTGAATAAAAGAAGGAACAGTTCACCAGGCATATGACTGGAACAAAAATTCTGTAAGTAAGAAGAGATTTTTCGTATTCCAAGTATTTAGTATTTATCCTCTCCCTTTCTAATCTCTTTTTACTGTGCCACTTAGGAAAAAAAATAAGGTTTTTAAGAAATGATTCATTTAAACTGCATCTTTATTAATGTATCTTGAAGATTTACTCAGCAACAAATCAAGCATGCAGACTGTGATTCTTCTTTTGTAGCTTCCACTTGTTTGAAGCTTGCCATTAAATTTTCCTCTTCAAGCTGTCTATTTGTTAGCCAGTGGTCCTCTGTGTGTTATGTGGTTATATACACCTCTAACTTATCTCTATATTTGAAATTCACCCAGCAGAACTGCTTTCCAGTGCTTTCTATTTTTAGCTTAATTTTCCATCTGCACTGTCAAGCTGAGTGGTTGTATAAACAATGATATGTTTTCCCAGCTTGGCTTTGATTCTCAATTAAAACACAAATACAAGGCAAAAAGCATACTTACTCATTTTTATGTATCCTGAATGTTCATGCACTCAAAGTATAAATTTTCTATACAGTTTCCTACAAGTAGGCAAATATAAAATATCAGTTCCTGTAGTTTCTGAAGTGCCATAACTTCATAAATCTGAAATCTGTTTGTAGAGTGAAGATACTGATAAAGCTTGGCTGGACTAGCCAACCTATATATATACATATATATATATATATATATATATATGCACTTCCTCCCCTCTACCCCCTGCCCTGCCCAATCTTTTGACAGAAAGGAAGAACCAGGGGAGTGGTAGATTTGCTAAAATCTGCAATGGAAAATGGAACAGTTTGTCCAAATGTTCACTTTCAAATTGTGTGCTTGAAGAAATAGTGACTTGGTTTTGCTATTTTTTTTTTTTACCCAGTTGTTTTACCCAGTGTGTTCTATTAAAATGGAGAGATTTTTAAGAGACGGATAACAATATATTATTTTGCCACTTTTCCTACTGCCCTTGGAAGTTTGAAAATATGAAGCAAAATGAAAATTAAAAAAGAATTCAAGTATGAAAGTATGACTGACATTTCTGTTTGGCAAGGCAAGGCCAAACATCATTATCTTCTTGGTTGCTTTTGCATATTGCACTTATTCTTGATTGCTCATGAGTTATAAACTTCCCAGCTTTTGTTCTGCTATTCACCTTGGGAATCTTAGCTAGAAACCACCTGAGAACACCCAACTTCAGGCAGTAGTAAATGTGGTGCTGTCAGGACCACGCAGAGTAATTGAAAGGGCTGGTTGAGAGAGGTGCTTTTCGGGCAATAAGCAGTCTACCTGTCGCTCAGCATGACCGCGGCTGCCAGAAGTGCCAGAGAACTCATTACAAATGGACTTGCTGGCAATCACAGATGTGTCAGAGCTCTTCAAAGCAGGCCAGTTGCATGCAGAGCCTGTTACGGGTAGTGTAACAGCCCAGTTGGGGCAGACGGTAAATATAATTGCTGAAAAAATGGCAGGGTACTGAGGCTAGGACAGAGGCCAGTGGTGATTAGATACTGTTGGATCCCACAATACAGTAGGAAGTTAATCCTTCAAACCTCTATGGGCGTATTAGCCCATGCTGGTTGGAGTCAAATGAGTAATATATTTACTCTTTAATTCGTCACTTTAGAAGAGATATCACATTTTCCTAAAAATACAGGAAGGAAAAAAAAATCCCACCATGTGTTGATTTCAGTAAATCATTCCTCCATGAAGAAATGTAACAGCAGTTGCCATTTGAAGAAAGCGTTTCAAAAACACATCTTTCAACTAATTCAGTGCAGAAGGAGAATTAGAGATGTTTGGTTTCTACAAATTTTTGTCTGCAGTTCAATCTCAGAAGTAGATTACACGATGTTCAAAAAGAACTGAGATAAAACAGGAACTTTTACTTCAACAGAGACATTAGTAACCATCGTTCTTTTCATGTTCACACAAAGCTAGTGGAATTCATTTGATTTGGTATGATGAGGCTTGCAGTACAGGCATGGCACAAACAGCTAGTTGCTGAGTAATTTGTGGTCTAAGTAACTAAATAAGCTTCTTGTAAAGATCAGTTGAATGAATAACCATTGTTTCTGTTAAATAAAGCACTACATGATGTTTGATTTTCAGTCATTAAGAGTTTAGATTTTTTTGCCTTTTTTAGGATCAGCCTGCTTAATGCGTTTGGTAGCTTTTGTGTTGCAATGGTAGAAAACTGTTCTTCATAACTTATTTGGCTCCAATTTCCTGCAAGGTCTTTGTGGCAACCTCAGAAAGATAGGCAATATGGACGGTTTTTAGAGGTATAAAATGGATTTCAGGGAACATTCCCAAAGGATAAATTTATTGGTTTTTTTTTTTTTTTTAAGTTAGAAAACATTTTTTTTCCAGCCAAAACTATTGTTACACATTATTGTGTCTCTAACATAGTTTTCAGATACTGACTTCTAATTTTCTTCACGTTTTCTATCACTGGCATAGCATCAACCATGAGTACAGTGGTGAGAACATGTAGAGATGGGTAATCAACTTCAGACAGAAGCAAATTGCCAAGGAGGAGGATCTTTTTGGTTTGTTTTGTTTAAAGCTGGGGGAGGGGTGTGGAGTGTGGGGTGTGTATGCCATTGTCTTTGTCTTTTCCATGCACTTCACCTGTAAATTAAACAATGTTTATTTTATTATGTTTAAAACACCATTAGTTTAAAGAGATTTGTATACATGCTGATGAAGATTTAGACAGCTTGAGGAAAGTAAATATTTTATGGAGAAGTCCAGCAAAAAGCCCAAGTCTCTTTAAATAAGGACTCATTTCCTTTTAGGAAAAATCAGTTATGATTTTACATCTAAGTAATAATTCTAAGAAACAATTCTTCTAAGAAATAATTAGTATTTTCATTTCATCTGTTTTCCTTTCTCTATATTTTTCTTTTGCTAAAATTTTGCTTTCTGAATTCCATCAGACTGACTATCATACATGTGTGTTCAGCGAATGTAATGTGTCACATATGCGATAGTATTTGCATCTGAAGTCACTAGAATGCCATCTGTGTAATCCTTCATAATTTTCTTGTTTAAAACCCCCAAAATTTCAAAATACCAAAATCCTCTACAAAGCAGAATTTTCCTTTTTCTGTCCAGCTTCATGCATTATGCCACACTCCTCCTACTACTAAGAGTGGTAACTACAGAAAAATTTCAGAGAAAATGAAAACTGGCAAAAATTTCCTGCATAATGACTTAGATGTTAGAGGGAATAAGGGGCAGATGGAAGCAGCTGAACAGATAAATGTTCATTCTGTAGTAATCAGTTTTTCCCTATGGAAAAATATGTTAGTTGAAGATGAGAGGTTAGCTCTTCTCTTTCCTTTTTCCTCTTAGACCTTTTGCAATGTCACTCCCAGATCTCTGAGGAAAATGGGGAATCTGGTCAGGAGCACTTAGTACTCCAAAGTAATTCAGTGAAAATGATACATATATTATAATAAGGTTTCAGTTCCTATAGGAGGTGTAAGAAGAGAGCGAATTTATTCCGTTCCTACCTTTTCTTTCTTTAATTATTATTAACCAAGTTTATATGCTATTTTCACTTGATTTACAGTCTCTGAAGAGCTGAAAGTTCAAAATACATCCAAGGATTAAAAAGTTGCAGCTAAAATTTGAATGTTGGAAACAAAGAAATAAACCAAGAAGACTATTTAGAGTATGTAGCTGTAGTAGTAAGGGTAGCTGGATTTGGCATGCATCAGACACATTTATTCCATGCTGCAAGATCTAACAGTGAATATTGAGGTGACCCAATTAATTTCCATGGAGCTGAAGGTACACGGCCGTTCACCAACAAAGCCATTAGACAAGAGCTACCTTCAGATAACTACACAACTGAAGTTATACCTTTCAATATTCAGATTACTAGAAACACTATTTTGAGCAAGTAATTAATATTTTTATTCAGATCACCTTTACAAAGTTGTCTTTGGGAAACTGCAGAAATTGCTAGAACATGTTCAGGGTAGCTTTCCTTCTCGCTGAGAATTTATATTACTAATTATTTAGGAGCAGAGAAAGGGACAATAAAAATAAGTTTGAATGAGCTAGAAATAATTGACATTTACATTTGATCTGTTTTCATTTCTTGCATTTTTTCTTTTATTATATTTCTATTGTCAGTTAAATCCAATCTACTATTATATATATCTGTTCAGAGGGAGTGTAATAAGTTTCACACGTAAATATATTTGAATCTGAAGTTACTAGAATGTTATCTGAGCATTTTCTTGTTAAAAAAAAAACCAAAACAACAAACCCATGTCTTAGAAGGGTTATGTAGACCACATCAGAACCAGTAGAGATGGAGGATTTAAAAGCTAGTATATATTTATAGCGAAAAGGGGTAAAATGCAATAGAAAATAAATGAAGTTTAAAGTTATTTTTTATGCTGTTCAATGAAAAATAATCAGTGTTTGGGTTACAGATATGAAAGAGAATAAAATCAATAATAATTAGCACTCCTGCAATCATGAAAGTGAAAATAAAGTCTCTTCTATGGTTTTCATTTTTTATAGGTAAATAACACATTACAAAAAATTGAATATACATAAGGTTCTCTATAATGGGCTTAAAACCCAATGTTTAAAATAAATTTAAAATTTTGTTAGATGAGACCTTGCTTGAGGATTAGTTAAAAAGATACGTAGTATTCAAAAGCTAAATTTCAAACCAACTTTGTCAGCTCAACCTTCTCTTTAGGAGAAAAAAGAGGGGAAATGTAAAGGTATTAAGGAAACTAAAAATGCAACACAGAATCATTTAACTCTTCTAAACTTCAGGATGTTGTTGACTGAAGGAAAAAGGTACACTGCAAGGTAGGATTGTCATTAAAACTTTTGGTAACTCTTAGTGAAATACGTGTAAGTAGTAGTAGCCACCTGAATGATGTTGTCTTTAAACATGTAGAAGAGGAAAAACCTATTAATTTTTAATGTTTTTATTATTCGATGAAAACTCACTTTGTTTATGAGTATAGTTTTGATTTTTAGACTTTAAAGATTCCACTTCAAGCAGTTTATAGGCTCAACATTTAAGTAAACAAAGGGGGGAAAGCACATTGTGTAGTGCTAGAAAATTGGAGGACTAGAATATAGCATAAAATTATGCTAAAAAATCCTTTGGTATCACCATAAGATTTTAGAAATCGCTTACAATAGGTACTTAAAAACAATCTTTTTCCACTACACACAGGTGCTTATCTCACCTTGGTATTTCATCCTCTAGTGTGAAATTCACAAGTGGCTCAGATTTTGTTAAAACATTTTAAAATAAAGTAGAAGACACTCTTCTACCAATTCCTACACCTGGTGGACATTAGAGCAACTTATTCCTGAAGACCCTTACAGTATCTAGCTCTTACTCTAATTGTTGAGCCAAGAGTAGACTATGAACCTTTAAGTTTTTCTTAAAACAGATATTTTAGATTTGATAAAGTAGTATAATAGATCAAGCAAAATTTTATTGGACTGTTGTCTTTACATGTTGGTAAGTTTCTTTTTCTTTATTAGTGTGTAGTATGGTATTTCTACATTAATATGTACGCTAACAATTCTAGTATGCTCCTGTAGTATGTTACCATTGTCAGACCATCTAGAGCTTGAATATATTGGTATATTTTACTATTGAAAAATCATCATGAAAGGAACAAACAGATCTGTAGTAGTGTACATATGGTACATGAGTTTCATTTGATATTAGAATTCTGGTCAACTTTGGAGATGGAGGAACAAGTTATTTATATTAAAATATTTCAGGGTTGGTTAATTAGAGCCTCTTATGGGCTTATTTTTACATTCCTAAAACAGCCGTTGTAATTTCAGACACACTGTATTTTGGTTTTTAATAATCTGTAATAAAGTGTAAGACAAGATTTTTTGTAGGGTAAAAAAATACAGAATGGGTTGTGAAAGCGTGCGTTTATCTTGTTTTTAGAATCTGTCATGTGGAACTTCAGTTAACAGAGAGATTTATTTTGTTAATGGAAGATAAAACAGAAAGGATAACTTTGATATTTCTCCCTTCTGATTCCTTCTTCTTACCTTCTCTGTCATGTAGGAAATACATAATGTGTTTAATATTTACTAAGTGTCAGTATTTGTGATACTATTAATGTACTGGTAATTCTTTATCCATAAAAAATGCTGTTGGGATTTAAAACTCTCCTGAACACAATGGGACTGATAAACATTCTTATTGTCTTTACAGTGGCCAAAGTAATTAAAAAATTAGTTTGTGCCAAGAAATCATTGATTTAGGTGACATTTTTTGTGTACAAAATAGTTTATGATATTATTTCAATAACATATTTTGATGCTTACATACATTAAATCAAGCAAAGTAATAAAAATTCTGATTCATTTATCTAGACAAATGCTGATTGTATGTTTTTATAAGCCAGCCTTAGAAAAAAGTTTTGAAAGCAAGACAAATTGCTCTTGAAGCCAATTTATTCACAAATAATGAAGTAAAATAATGAAATTTATCTAATATCTTCAGCTGAATTAACTAATCTTACGGGAATGGGGCGTTATTAAATGATTGCTAACATGTTAAACGCAGAAGAAATGGTTTTCCCAAACCATGTCATGTAAAACAATGGCCTGCTGCCTTAAAAATAAAACTTACAGGTCCACAGGTATTCAACACTAGCTGATTTGTGTTATTGGGACATAGACTAGAGGACAACAGTGCAAATATATGCACCTTTACTTATTTCCTACCTTTGCTTAATATACCCCTACCAGAAAAGTCTCTGTTGTTTCCTCATTTAGTGTTTGAAAGTAGTCTTTCAAGTACTGTGTGTACATCCATGTTGCAATTCACCATTTCTTCATCTCTGATATGTTACAGGGAATTTATCACCACTTGTAACTGAAAAAGACATTTAAAAACTCTGTTAAAGAGTTATATTATACTATTTGTGAAGACTTTTCAGAGGATTTTGAAAGAATGTAACTTCAACAGTCTACTTGCTTATCACTTCACTGAAGAGATTTTTGATAGGCAGAGAGTAATAAAGCAGCAATTTTTTAAGAGTTGTGGAACAGAAATAGACATAGTTCTTGGCTATGTGGTTTCTTTTTTGATCTTCATGATCTCTGTCACAAGCAAGTGTAAATTTTTTTATTTCAATATTTTACTTCGGTTTTTTTAGAAATTTGTGGGGTCTCCAAGAACAGTAAGCTGGGACAAGTGAGTTTTTAAAGACAAAATAAGTTGCTATCATTCTGCTGTAAAAAGGCTAGATAGTCTCTTTCATGCAGGCCTGAATAATCTTGAATGTTTACTAATATTATTTACAACGTCATAGTTCTAATAATGGTTAACCTCCTTGTTCTGCTTCTGGAAAATCTACTTCTGGAAAACCTCTTAAGCTTAAGGTGGACTTGTGTAAGTTCTATAGAGCCAAAGGTCTATCAAAGACTCTTATAGTTGTCCCATTCATGTTGCAGGGAAAAGCAAAAATAATCTGAAAGAAGATAGGAGTTAGGGTTTTCTAAGCATCTGTACTATAATATCATACAGTAGTGTACAGGTTTATCCAAACTGTCATATCTCTTAATTCTGATATGTGCAACTTCCACATGCAGTGAGTAAAATGAACCTATTTTTGTATAATTATTTTGCTGAATAGGAAGTATTTTTAATAATTGCTAACTTTAATATGCAACACATGAAAAACAACTGACTTCAAACTCTTCAAAGGATATAGAAAAGATGTAAAGCAAACAGGCTAGATTGAAGCAGTCTGTTTGAAAAAGTTATTTTTATCTGTGTTTTATTAAACTAAAATACATGCAATAATTATTGAAATAAATTAAAATAAATAAGATTTCTTGATACCAATTGTACCTTTTTAAAGTTCACTCACTCAATTTTCACACTTAAATCTGAACTAAATCAGGTAAACTATTCTCCAGTTTCTTGTAACTGATGAAAATACTTCTATGCTGGTAAAATGCAGACTAAAAATTAATGGATCATTACTAAGTGAATTGATTTAATGAAGAAGATCTAATTGTTAACACATCAAAAAAACCACAATTATTTACATGTTCCCTTCCTTCAGTGCATCGGCTTTCATTCTACTAGAACAATAAATGAATTTTACTTCATAGAATAGCTACGATCTAGTAGATAAATAGGTGTATCTAGGCTGACTGATGTGCAGAATGAAAATTAATCTGAGGCCTTCAAAGAAATTATTTTAGGCTCTGCATAGACTGGTATCGTCGTGGTGTTTCTCAAACTGGTGTAGGCAGAACCTAACACTTTCCACAGTGACCTCTGTCACACTAGAAGAAATTGAGGAAGCAAAAGAACACCAACAATAAAAAGATGGTTCTGCTTGTCTGTAGCTGGGGCCCTACTGTGTGCTCTCATAAAGGAATGTTACCTAGGTGGGGGGGGAAAGGGAAAGTTTTAGTGACAGAAAAATTGAATTTTCAGATAATCTTGGGCTTCAATTCTGTTCACGTTTTCTGTTTCCTCACATGTTATCTTCTCCCATCTCCGTTTTGCTTCTCATATGTAGATATGAGCATACTTAAAGCAATATTTAGACTTATAACTGCTCTATAGATCTTTGTGCCTTGCTTTTAATTTCAAATTCTTATTTCATTATTATAAAAGTCCATTTCATAATAGATTTAAGTGAATTACTGCAATTTACCTGTGCCAAAATTTGAAGAAAAGAAAAAGGTATCATAAGTTACAACTGTAATGGAAATTGTCTGTCACCTGCAAATATGGGCATTAGAGTGATGTTACAAGTAATGAAACTATGCTTGAAATAATAAGATAAAAAGAAAAAACTGGATGATGAAGTAGATCTAATATCAGATCAACTGTCCCTGGTGTACCTATAGAAGTAGGAGGATTTATTGATTATTCTGAGTGCATACAAAGGCACAGTGATCTTGATTTTGAATAAGCCATACCCGATGAAAAAGCTAAAGAAGTTCTCTACTAGAAAGTGACATTACTTTGAAAGTACCTTTATCTCTCATTTAGTATAGAATATTTTTTAAAATAATGTCATGATTTTAGCTGGGATAGAGTTAATTTTCTTCACTGCAGCTGGCACAGTGCTGTGCTTCGGACTTAGTGTGAAAACAATGTTGAGAGAACACACCGATGTTTTGGCAGTTGCTGGGCAGTGCTTGTGCTAGTCAAGGACTTTTCCAGCTTCCCAGGCTCTGCTGGGTGCACAAGAAGCCGGGAGGGGAAGGGGCACAGCCAAGAGAGCGGATTCAAACTGGCCAAAGGGATATTCCATATCATGTAACGTCATGCCCAGTGTGTTAACTGGGAGGAGCTGGCGGGGGGAGGGACGCAGCAATCGCGGCTCGGGGACAGGCAGTGTTGGTTGGCAGGTGGTGAGCGGCTGTATCGTTTGTGTTTCTGTTTTTTTCCCTTTTTCCCTTTTTCCCTTTTCCTTTTTATTATACTATCTTCATTGTTATTATTATAATAATCATTATCATCATCATTATTTTATTTTAATTATTAAACTGTTCTTATCTCAACCCACCAGTTGATTTTTTTGCTTTTGCTCTTCCAATTCTCTCCCCCATCCCACAGGGGTGGGGGGAGTAAGCGAGCGGCTGCATGGTGTTTACTTGGTGACTGGGGCTGAACCGCAACACTTATAAAATAGGTGATCTATAACAAATACTCCAATGAAGAAATACTCTCATTCTGACTGATAGAACGAGCCATGCACAGAAAACTATTTCAAGATTCTAAGGTTTCCTATAACTACTAACTGAGATTTATCACCTTGCTAAAGTGAATCAGCAGAATAGGATCAACAGTGCAATCGATAATATATCTGTTATTGGGAATATACGATATTTTTTTTTAATGTGCTCTACAGCTTCAGTATTATATCTTTCACTAAAGTCCATACCACTGTTGGCTGTCTTTTGGGCCATCAGCAGAGTTTTTTAACATTTCCAGTAGGCTGGGATCCAAAGCAGCATGGTTCTGTGGGCTGGGAAATTCACCACTGAAGAACATTATTGGCAACAGCAGAATTACTTTCCATGATATACTCACTAAATGGGCAGTTCTTAAATTCTTGCAGAACTGAAAGATAAACAACAGTGAGCACATATACAAAGAAGTTGCAGTGTCCAATGTAAAATGCAAACCTAGGTATGATTTTCTTAAGAAAAAAATGTCACCTTTAATGAAATAATGTATATTTCTCTTGTGGAACAGAACTGAAGAAATATTTTCAAATATAGATTTTATATTTTCCTGTCAAAGTCCATAAAGGTGTCTCTCTGCAGCCTGCTGTGGTAACAGTGTTCGCTATTTGGTAGAAATTTCCCCTGGCAGCACATAGTTCTTCAGGGGCACAGAGCTGAAGAAATAAAAAATTGTCTGTGCTTCCTCTGCTCTTTCAGTATGAAGAGCATGCTGCTAGCTGCAAAATGTTAAAATAATAAAATGAATCCTTTAATGGCTGCTGTGAAGCTTTTATGCCAGCAATGTGATGCAGAGACTCTGTGAGAGTGGGGCTGGCACAGGCTAACTCAGAGGAGGGAGGTCTGTCACACACCCAGGTCACTTACAGTTTGACCACAGCTTTATGATATGTTTTGGTTATCTGATTTTAACCAAAATGTGTTTTTACAGCAACAAGAAAGAAGATGTAAGCCATGCACTCTATTGAAAAATACTTATTTTAGATAAATATTTGTCACGGGATTCATGTTTTGTGCTGCTGCTGTTTTTTGCCATGTTGGTCTAAAACATCCCTTGCTTTACCAGAAAAATTAAACAGATAATGAGTTATCAGAGCTTGTATATTGCTTTTGAGAAGGTGTACCAGAGGAATAGACTGATAAAAGTATGTTCCTAACTTTTTACTATCAATAAAATATGTATTCTAAGATCTAGGAAAAGTTAGAAGATTCTGTGCTGACATTCAATAGCTAAGGACCTGAAGGCATTTGAGGCGAGGCGGACATACGCAGTCCTCAGTAAGCACTTGTAGATGTAGTTTTTAAACAGAGCCAGTTAATTTTTTTAAGTTAGTTTATTTGCTAAGAAATTTTTCTCTGCTGAGTCATCTGACTTTGGAGAAAAACAGCTGTTGATTTTCCAAAACAAAAACTATTTTATTGCTACCTCTAAATTGCTGACCCAGATTTGAGGGTGGACAGCTCTGAATAAGAACATGTCTGTATATGGAATATGAAATAATATATTTTCTTGTCTGTCTCTCAGGAATTTATTTCTTCAAGCTAAATAACCTTCCTTCCACAAGTATACACATACAAACATGCACCTCTCTATCTCCGTATCTAATCATAGGTAAAAGACATTGCTGGTTCCCATGGCAACTGCAGTTCAGTATATTCATTGACCTCTTTCTTGTCAGTATTTGTCTTACTATACAGCACAAAAAAATTTCTTGTCATATCAATAAGAATTCTAGTATTTATAGATCTTAATGCTTTTCCTCTGTCCAATCCAAGACATATTACTTTTCAGAAGTCCAGTCTGTCACTAGAAAACTTAATTTAAATGTAAGAAGTATTGGGGCTCTTCTTGAGTGTTATTTATGTATGCTGCAACTATTATTTGAACACACAGCATAAGATTTTTTTTACATCTATTTTGACAGTCTCAGCTCTTCAGAGAATGTATTTTATCTCTAATGTGAAAAGCTGATTCCACTGGCACTTCTGGCACAAACTTAAAACACAAAAGAGCCAGCTTTCTAGTCTCAGAGAGATAAAATTTATTGTAGAGAGAGGAAATAACTACATATATTCTGCTTGATTTAAAAAAAACTTTTCTAATGGAAAAGGAACTAATAATGAAAGTTGCAATCCTTCCCTGTATCACTGTGCAGGGCCTGAGCTTGAACTTCAAACGAGATTTGCCTTTCATATGTCTTTTGCTATATGTAGAGCAAAAGTGGGCCTCTTTGTTTTCCTGTCTTAATCCAGTTTAAGTTTTAAAACCTTAGGTGCCTATGATGTGATTACTATAGTGTGAGACTATTACATGCTTTGAATGTTTTTTTTCCTTAGTATCTTGTATGTATACACACATTCTCTCTGTGTGTATATACATATATATCTAGGGCAATAATTTTATGTAGCATTTATGTGCCTATCCATAAACTACTTAAGCATACTAAGTAGAAGTGATCAGGAGTAAAACAACACAGTAAGTCTGCATTTTTATTTTTAAAATGCTGTAAATGGAAGAACACGTTTTATTAAATAATTCTAGTATTTGATATAAGGCAAGTAGTTCTGTTTAAAATGTAGTCCAGACATAGTGAACCATCAAGAACACACAATACAAAGTGACATTATTGTTTAAAATACAGGCAAAGAAGGATTTTTTTCTGGCTTTTTCTGTAACTTTGCACTTTAGTGGTCTCTTTCATAACTCTCACAGGCAACTGATCCAAGTTTTGTGTGTCTGTCTACATCATTTACTCAAAATAGAAATCTATTGAAGAAATTCACAAAATCATGCTCTTAAAAAATGTAAGGTCAGCTCAGATGCTTATAGGTTAGCTTTTTTAAGGGATTCAAATCATATTAAACTTTCATCCTGTAAGAATGAAACAAAAATCTTCTTGTTTGAGATTTTAGTTACTGTAACTATAATTTTAAAAGAAGGAATACTAATGTTCACTTCATTCAGAAATTTCATGGATATGAATTAGGCAATAAATATGCAGACAACCATAAACATATTTTAAATTACTGTGTTTTCTGTTTGTTGAAGTTTGAATCTTTCTAAGAAAAGAAGCACCTAACCATTTCAGGCATTCTTCTCAAAAGACCTTCCAAACACTCTACAAAATCACTACTACAGTGCTGGAAATGTCTATTCTACAACTCCTTGTAAATTCGATATACTTATTGTGCCCAACTAATATATTTTCCCCTCAGAATTTTCCCTTTCTTAGTAGACAATATTCTCCTACTAAATGATTAAACTTAACTCCTTTATATGCACATGTTAGCCTGTGCTATCGTTACACATAAAGCTAAATGTCTTGATAAACATTTTTTTTTTTATCCCAGTTGAAAAGGTAACCTATACTACAGATATTCCTGGGTCACTTTCTGTTCTTTCATAAATTTTTTAATCTTCTATCTTTTTATATTTTTCCCCTATTATGGTAAGGGGAATATTAGTAGCTCAATGAGGAAATCTTTCCATCCAAATATTACTGAAACATGGTAAAACTAACTCCAGTACAGCTTCAGCCACCTTTGGGCCTAAAGACTTAAAATAAAAATAAAAATAAACTCATTTATGAGTTTAAGTAATCAACAGTCTCACAGGAGGAGGAAAAGGAAAATGGGTAGGAGACTAACTTTTACATTCAGAATATGTGCTATATATTTGCACAACACTCTGTTTAGTGGTCATCCACTAGACAAAATAGTAATTGCCTAGTAAAGTTACTTGCACTTTTTGGGTAGTTTACAGATTTACTGGTGTTGCAGGGAAACTGAGATAATGTTTACTCTGAGCGTGTCCTGAGCAGGATAACCTTTCAGGATCTCTGACCCAATAAATCTGTTCTCCTCTGTACTCAGTGCCACCTGCCTTTGTCTGCCAGTCCTCTCTCCTCCATCTTGCACCACCCTACTGACTGCAGTCTTATCAGTCCAAACTTCTGCATCTGCTCTTCCAATAGGTTTGATTACTAGCTATCTCTTATCTCAGCCTGCCTGGTAGAAGTTATTATGTGAGTACATGCCTGCTACATTTCCAAATTTTTATCTAATGTTGTATGTGCATCTGTTGTCAGGAGTGCAAAAAGCATTTTAGGTGAATTTTAAATCAGACTAGCCACTCTTATGCACAGTAGTAGATTAAAAATAATGATTACACTGTTGCTATGAAAATATAAGGTGTGTAAAAATTTTTACATATTTTTTCATGAAGGAAACTCTTTTCAATGAATTTTTTACCTCATGATAAAAAATGTTTATTCCTTATATCTAATAATAATTTCCCATATTCCAGATCATGTTTGCTACCTCTCGTCCTATTGCTGTGCACCGCTTAAAAGGATCAGTCTCCATCTTCTCTGCATTCTCTGTTCAGGCAGTTATAGCAGTGATAAGGTCTCCCTGAGCTTTCTCCTCTCAGGGCTGAAGATGCCCAGCTCAATGTTTGATAATAAAAATTTACAGATCTAGACCTATTTAAAATAAGCTTGAAATTGTTAATTTGGTTTCAAAATGTAGATTGTAGATATGCCAGAAATCAAGCTTGTCACCTGTATGATTATGCATTAATATAGGAAATAATTTGTTAAATTGCAGCTTTGTGTAATTTTTTTACCTTTATTGTTCAATAAGTATTTCTTCATTATCTTTTTTCATTTCCTTTTAAATAGTTCACTATCAGTCATCTTTGGCATCAGCCTTACTCCTGGATATCCATTAAAATAAGAGGAATTGTTTGTCTTCTAGGAAAAGCAGAAAGCATGGCAGCCAAAGGTCATTTCAGATCAACAGAAATAGCTTCAAATACGTGTTCACAGAGGGTTGCTGAAGATTGTAACCTCTGTAGCAGAAGTAAAACACACAGAAAGAAAACCTTTTTTTCTTTCTTTCCTCATCTTTTTCTTTCCTTCTTACATATGTTACAATTCAGTAACTGGAGGAGTTTTTCTTTGTTTGCTCCTGCCCTAAAGATTTGTATATTCAGGAAGAGAAGTGTTATGGAAGCAAACTCCTAGCTCTAGTCAGTGATCATTCTGCTGCTTAATGTCTTATCTTTTGTGTCTGAATTTCTTTAGATTTCTTTGTGACTTATTTTTTTCATGAAGTCTTAAGTCATATGCTCAACTACATCAGTTTGTTTCTTGTGGATATTTTGTTTTATAAGTATTATTTTCTTTACCTTCTTTTCACAATTCTGGTTTTTCTTTATATATTTTTCTTGCTATATCTAAGATATATGATGAAAGATGATTTTTTTTCTTATTATTTCAAATTAAAATAGAACAGAATTACAAAGTAAAAAAAAAAAACCCACTTATGAGAGTTTTAGTCACTTTCTTCAACCCTCCTACATGATTTATAAAATGAAGTCATTATATTTTGACCAAGCTCCTGATCAATTCAGCGGAAAACTCACTGTTGACCTCTGAAAGCAGAACTCAATATTTAGAATAGAACAGAAAAGAATAGAATATTTTCAGTTTGAAAGGACCTACAATGATCACCTAGTGAACTGCTCAACCAGTTCAGGGCTGACCAAAGTTAAAACATGTTATTAAGTTAATTTTCCAAATACCTCTTAAATATTGACAGGCATCAACCACCTCTTCAGGAAGCCTATTCCAGTGTTTGACCACCCTCTCAGTAAAAAAAATGTTTCTTCATGTCAGATCTGAATCTCCCCTGACACAACTTTGAACCATTCCCGTGCATCCTATCACTGGATACCCAGGAGAAGAGATCAGCACCTCCCTCTCTGCTTCCCCATCTCAGAAAGCTTTAGAGAGCAATGAAGTAGCTCCTCAGCCTCCTATTCTCTAAACTAGACAAACTCAGCGTCTTCAGCAACTCCTCATAGGACATGACTTCCAGCCTTTGTTGCCTTTCCCTGGACGCAAAGTACTTTAACATCCTTCTTAAATGGGGCCCAGAACTGCACACAGTACTCAAGGTGAGGTCGCACCAATGCTAAATACAGCATTTTATTTTGACATAAAATTTTGGACAGCCTGCAGCTGAAGAATTAGGGTTATATCCTTCTTCACCATGAAGTCTCCTAACTCCCTTTACAGTGGATGTTTCAGTAGGGTGCTGAAGAGACTCAGAGTTACATACAGACTGTGAGAGCACAGAAATCCGTTAATAATGTTTTCTTTCCAAAATTTCTTAGAATCATAGAATCATTTAGGTTGGAAAAGACCTTTAAGATCATCAAGTCTAACCATTACCCTAGCCCTGTCCACCACTTAACTGTGTCCCAAAGCACCACATATACAGAACTTTTAAATACCTCCAGGGATGGTGACTCCACCACCTCTCTGGGCAGCCTGTTCCAATGCTTGAAAACCCTTTCAGTGAAGAACTTTTTCCTAATATCCTCCCTGGCAAAACCTGAGGCCTTTTCCTCTTGCCTTATTTCTTGTTACTTGGGAGACTGACAGCTCACTACAGCCTCCTGTCAGGTAGTTGTAGAGAGCGATAAGGTTTCCCCTGAGCCTCTCTTTCTCCAGGCTAAGCAACCCCAGTTCCTGCAGATGCACCTCATGAGACTTGTTCTCCAGACCCTTCACCAGCTTCACTGCAGGTGCTCCAGCCCCTCAATGTCTTACTTTTAGTGGGAAGCCCAAAGTTGAACATAGTATTTGAGTATTGATCCAGCCGTACTCTGTGCAGTTCTGGGCATCACAGTATATTAAGGATATAAAGCTACTAGATAGTCTCCAGAGGAGGGCCACGAATTTGGTGAAGGGTTAGAGGAGAAACTGTATGAGGAGCAGCTAAAGCCACTTGGTTTGTTCAGCCTGGAGAAGAAGAGACTGAGGGGTCATTGTGGTCTGCAGCTTCCTCACAAGGGGGGGAGGAGGGGCAGACACTCATCTCTTCTCTCTGGTGACCAATGATAGGACCCGAGGGAATGGCAGGAAGATGTGCCAGGAAGGTTTAGGTTGAATATTAGGTAAAGGTTCTTCAACCAGAGGGTGGTAGAGAACTGGAACAGGGTCCTCAAGTAGGTAGCCATGGCGCCAAGTCTGACGTTATTCAAGAATCACTTGGACAATACCCTCAGAGATATGGTGTGAATTTTGGGGTTGTCCTGTGCAAGGACAGGAGTTGGACTTGATGATCCTTGTGGGTGTCTTCTAACACAGGACATTCTATGATTCTATGATCCTATGCTAAGGGAACTGGCTGATACCACTGCAAAGCCGTTCCCAATTACTTTTGAACGGTCATGGCAACTGGGGGAGGTTCCTGAAGAGTGGAAGAGAGCAAATGTCACTCCTGTCATCACGATGTACAAGAAGGAAGATTCAGGGAACTACAAGTTTGTCAGCCTCACCTCAATCCCTAGGAAGGTGATGGAGAAAATCCTCCAGAAAAGCATTTCCAGACATATGAAGGGCAAGAAGGGGATTGGGAGTAGTCAGCAGGTATTTATAAAAGGGAAATCATGCCTGACCATCCTGATAGCCTACAGTGTGTTGACTAGCTTGGTGGACAAGAGGAGAGCAGTGAACAGTGAGTGATGTTCAACTCAACTTTAGTAAGACTTTTGCCACCATTTCCCATAGATAGCAACCTCATAGACATGTTGACAAACTACGGGTTAGTGAAGTGCGCAATAATATGGACTGAAAATTGGCTGAATGGTCAAGTTCAAAGTGCTGTGATTAGTGGCACAAAGTCCAATCGGAGGAAAGTCCCTAGTGGTGTACCCTGGGGCCAATACTGGGGCCAATACTAGGGCTAATACTTCATGCTTCTTTAATGACCTGGGTGCTGAGACAGAGTGGTCTCAGCAAGTTTGCAGATGATACAAAACTGGGAGGTTTGGCTGATACACCAGAGGGTTGTGCTGCCTTTCAGAGGGACCTGGACAAACTGGAGAACTGGGCAGAGAGGAATCTCATTAAGTGCAACCAGGGGAAATTCTATGTCCTGCACTGGTGGTAAAATAACCTCAGGCCCTAATACACTCTGGGGGTTGATTGGCTGGAAAACAGCTCTGCAGAGAAAGACCTCAGGGCCCAAGCTGACCATGAGCCAGCAATGTGCCCCTGCAGCAAAGGCAAACATCCTCCTAGGCTGCATTAGGCGGAGTGTTGACAGCAGGTAGAGATCCTTCTCCTCTGCTCAGCACTGGTAAGGCCACATCTCAATTATTGTGCCCAGTTCTGGGCTCCCCATTACAAGAGAGACAGGGACTTACTAGAATCATAGAACCAGAGAATCATAGAATGGTTTGGGTTGGAAGGGACCTTAAAGATCATCTAGTTCCAAACCCCCTGTCACGAGCAGGGATACCTTCCACTAGATCAGGTTGCTCAAAGCCACATCCAACCTGGCCTTCCAGCCTCAACGATTCTGTAATTCTGTTTTCACCTTCTAGCTCATCAGCCCATGCTTTGGTGTTAACTTTGTATATTTTCCTTTAGGTAAAAGTCACAGTATTATTAAAACAAAAAAAAAAAGTTCCTGGGCTTGTAGTATTTCAAAGTGACTATTGTATGAAATACAAGCAAACCAATCCTTTCCAAAACAGAGGAAAGGATACATGGACTACAGGATCTAGACTGGTTGTCTTAAAATATTTTTCTTTTATCTTAATGTGTGACCTAGATGTATCATATTGAGTTTGTTTACATTATATCACTTGAGGGATGCTGTAGTACTTCCTCCGATAACATTCTTGTTGGTCATAGGGGTAGCAGAGAAACTCTGACAACAGGTTTTTCCTTGGCTAAACACATACAAAGCAACTATGCAGTACTGTAGCATTTTTGAAAGACAACTTTACATTCCCACTATCCCAGCTTCAACTATTATCTATAGCTATAACCAGGTGGTAGAAGCATGGGACTCTGGTATTTTTAAGGTAATACATTCAGACATACTGAAGTTTTTCAAATGTTCAAGATCACCTTAAACCTTGTATAACAAATAACTTGTTAGAAAAGCTGGAATTTCATATTTAAGACATTATGTGCTGTACATGCAATATAGCAGAATGAATGACAACATTTTTCATAAATGAAATATATTTTCCTTCTGAGATTAGACCACCATTTACTTTAATTTGAAAAGTTTAATTAAACTGGTGTAGTGGCATAATCCCTCAGGGAATGCATGCTTCACTTATGAAGTATTCCATCAAAAATATTTGAAATCTGAGCATTTTTCCCTCAGTAGATGTGTAGAGCATATTTAAATATGAACTCCCAGAGCTAATGAGATTTCCTGGCTGTGTCAAAAATGGCAGCTTTTGTTGTGCAGAGACCGGATAAAAATGTAAGCACAGCAAATTTATTTGCATATAAACTTCTTCTGTAATTGTATGTCATAATTTCACACTGATTTATAAGTTCATGAAAGCTATATGATATTAGATAATCACTTGCCTAAATGACACACTAAGCATTACCTTAGGTAATGGTTTTCTATTTTCTTGAGAAAAATTTATTATTGAAGAGGGGGTAAAGTTCTCAAAGTAAGGTGTGTTCATAATTCAACAAATTATTATATAATTTGGGTGTTATTTTCTGTAATGATACAGAAGTCTAAAAATAACATTTCATAGTTAAAAGTTAGGGATGTCAAAATTGTAAGTGGTGATACATGCTCTTAGTAATCTGTATGCAGAAGTTTTTCACATAAATTGCTTTTTTGTTTTAATTTCTAAATAAAAATTTAAAATTTAAAAAAGAGAAATAGCTTAAACCAATTATACAAAAAGTATTTGGAAGACTGAATTTTAAAATTATTTACATTAAACAAAATTTAGACAGGTTTTTTTCTGCTCAGTTATACTTTGCAGCACGAGTGAGGCAAGCCTTGATAACCTCGATGTAAAGAACACAACAAGCAAGGAATTCCAATGTGAGTTTACAGGAACTGTGATGACTTTCTGACTTGGTTTGATTAATCAATATAGGCTCTGAACAAAGAGAGAGGACGAGGAGAAGGAGGAGGATGGAGGACTACAAGGCCCCATGTCTGGAATCTAAGTAGATGGAACCAAGCATTGCCACCACGTGGTCCTGTCCTGTAACTGGATCTGGTCTCCTGAACCATATAATTTTCTTTGCAAAACTCCAAACTTTTGTACACAGGGAGGTGACAAGGCTAATAGAGGTGTTTGAAACATTTTAGAATCACAGAAACATTTGGGTTGGAAGGAACCTTGGGAGGTTGTCTGGTACAAATCCCTTATCAGAGCAGGGTTAGCTTTGACATTACAGCAGGATCCTCAAGGTCATGTCCAGTTGAGTGCTGTGTATCTCCAAGGGTGGAGATTCCACAGCTTCTCTGGGAAACCTGCTTCTGGTTTGTAACATTCACATGGTGACACTTTCCTTCCTTAAATCTAATCAGAATTTCCCTTACTGACATAAGCCAGCTCCTTTAACAAGCTTGGATATGTCTGAGCTAGTCCCAGTTACTGGGAACATTCAGTCAAATTTATCGTATCATGTTTAGTGAAGCAGGAGCCAATGTGCTGAAGATACAGGAACTTAATATTTTAGTAGCACTTTACAGAAAACATGTATATTAATGCAAGTATACCTCAGTACCTTGACTGCCTGGAGATGATTACAGCTTTGGTTTGTGGTTGGTAACTTAACCCACTGTGGGAAGTATCTAGTGTGCCATTTATAGTGTCTGATAAAGAAAATAGGAAATTGTATAACTGATAAGAGACCATCTTTTTGGTATCGCTCCTGCAGTCTTAATCAGAAATACACATATAGCTTTGTCAAAATGTTTCAGTTTTATCTTGCCTATTGTTTTTCTTGGGTATTTTGGATGGTTTTGTGTACTATCCTCCTAAATATAAAATTTTGAACAGGAAAACAACCCCAGCACCGAAAACCCCTAAAGCTTTTTTCCTGATGTATTAAAGCAAGAGCAATGCTGTCATTGTCAGTGTAGAGGCAAAATAAGAAAAAGGGAATGCAGCTAAAGAGACCATCGCAAAAGATTTTGAAGAGTAAGACTAATAATATACACAAAATTAACTCGGCATTATCACTACATGGATCTCTGCCATGGTTTAGCCCCAGTCAGCAACCAAGCACCACGCAGCCGCTTGCTCACTCCCCCCTGGTGGGACAGGGGAGAGAATTGGAAGAGTAAAAGTGAGGCAACTCATGGTTTGAGATAAAGACAGTTTAACAGGTAAAGCAAAAACTGCGCGCAGAAGGAAAGCAAAACAAGGAATTCATTCACTGCTTCCCATGGGCAGGCAGGTGTTCAGCCATCCCCAGGAAAGCAGGGCTCCATCATGCATAACAGTTACTTGGAAAGACAAACGCCATCACTCCGAATGTCCGCCACCCCCCACCCCCCCTTCTTCTTCCCCCAGCTTTATACACTGAGCATGACGCCATATGGTGTGGGACATCCCTTTGGTCAGTTGGGGTCAGCTGTCCTGGCTGTGCCCCCTCCCAGCTTCTCGTGCACCCGGCAGAGCACGGGGAGCTGGAAAAGTCCTTGACCAGTGTTAAGTGCTACTTAGCAACAACTAAAACACCTCTGCATTACCCCCACTGTCACCAGCGGAAATCCAAAACATAGCCCCATACTAGCTACTACAAAGAAATGTAACCCTATCCCAGCTGAAACCAGGACAATCTCAAACAGATAAATAGTCTCTGAACAAAGCCTGATGGTGGTATGATGATATTTACCTGATAGATAATACCTTCCGATTAAGAATGTTGTTTACTGTGTATTGATTTTGGTCTGTATTTATTCAATGTTGTGGAACAGAGAAAGAACAGATGTTCCTCAAGGATACCAATTACATATGGAACTTGAGACTGAGGAAAAGAGAATTGGGACTATGAATTATGTGGATCACAGCAATTCCTTTTCCCTCATGACTTCCTAGGTACTTCTCTTGCTGCTTAGCAATAGCAAGTTTTTCATAGTGAGCTTTAATCTCTTTAAGGCATATCATTCAACTAGCAGGTTGGCTGCAGGTTAAGAAGCCCCCCTGGTGATCCCATCTTTGCCTTTGTGTATTAGTGTAACCTCTGCAGTAAGATTCCAGTAAAGTGCATTAAGACATCTGTCCATATTTATGAAGGCTGTGGTTATGAATTTGCTCTTTGAGTCAGAATGGGTTTATTTATTTTAAGAGGAATTCTAGATTAATACTCTCTCTACTGTTCATTTCGTGGCCCTGCCTCAGTTTTTTTAAGAGACAGCATTCTTGTGTGTGGTGTTTCTTTATGAGTAGTGTTTCTGGAAGGCAGGAATACATCAGTGATTGTTTCTTTTCATTTCTTACCTCAGTGTAGGTTTGATTTTTCAGCATACCTTTAGACTGTGTCTTTTATCTACGCAGTTAGCTTGTTTGAACCATTTTGTGTTTATATCTTTCAAAATTTTTATAGCTAATTTCAGCAGTGAGTGTCTTTCTAGATTTGTCTACTTAAAACTTGTACCTCTGGAAATTGCAGAGGGATGGCATCACATTTTATCTGGAAGCTCTAGTACCACATATTAGCGTTAAATGTGCAGGTGATCATCTGTATGCATCCTTGGGACTGATAGATATTCAACTGGATTTTTACTTAAGCTATATAGGTTATTGAACTGAATGCACATATTCAGAGGTTCTAGGTAAGATATAATTTTCTGCTTTCATCAACATAACCAAAATGATTTAATTTCTTTTCCTTAAATGAGCTGCTGGAAAAATATGTTTTTATTTGTAGAAAAACTGTTGAAAAATGAGAGAGGTACATTGTATTAAATGACTCCTTCTTCAAGCATATTTCACCACATTTTGACTTTTTAAAATTGGTTATTCTTTATATTAACTGAAGATTTTGTTACACTATCAACTCATTTACCTAATGTAATACATTTAGAATAGCTTCTGAATGTTAGTGCCTCTAAATGTATAACACAAAATATCTAAAAATTAATTATTCATCCAATAACCCTAATTAAGCATAATCTTGATTATTAGCGTGAAAAAAATCCTTCATAAATACACTTTCCCATCTTTGAATTACTTCCATGTTCTGTGTGTACTTAGGCTGTCCAGTCTGTGGAAAGTAATTTTTCCCTTTATTTACGCTTTCTGAATGATGCACATATTAGTATAATGGGCATCATACTGAGATGCTAACAGCATTCCTGCAGATTTTCTCTTAGTGGATAAAATATTTTTACAAATTTGCAGATTATGCAACTTCCTTGCTTTGAAGGGCTATTTTTCTCACTGGGAAAGACTTTACAATATATTGTAATTAAATATAAATGCATTTATTTGCTATTCATGGTTCATAATTATAAAATTATAATTATAAAATATATGTCTGATAAAGTAAACAACGTATCCTCCCGCAGTGTTTTTCTTGCTTTTAACCCGTGAAAAAAAAATGTAAATACTTATAAGCAAAGTTCCATGAAGGGTTAGAAGACGAACCTGTTAAACACATCAAAAGTTTTTAAATTATTGGTGTTACAAGACCAAGAAATATAAGATGATCATGTGTATAGAAATCTGATGTACTTCTCAAGAGACTTCATCAGCTTCTGCTCTCCATCTACTCATCCTTGCACAGCTTAGCCCTTACCCCTCTGACATGACTTTTGAAATGACAGACTTGTTCAGCAGTCTCTTTTTTCCCTTGTAGGGAGGCAATGCTAATTAGTTGGCTTGGAATGACCTAGTACTACTGCTTCTGGGACATGACATTCAATTATAGGCACCGTGTGACTCTTTTAACATACAAATTTTTTCGTATTTCTCTCTAGAGTGGCATGAATTATACAGCATAGACAACCTTAAAGATTTATCACCTCACCAAACATGGTTCTTCCCTTCTTCCTTTTTATGGCTTAATTCTTTCTGTTTCATGTGGCTGTCAGTCATACGCAGCCACCCTGCATACCCTTTTTTGTTTTTGTTTTTGTTTGTTATTTAACTCCTCTTACTGCAAAAACTTAATGGTATCATGGCCCTGGTTTGTTTCTGTGTGTTTCTTCATCAGGTGGATACCATCTAAAGCTCTAAAGACCGCTGCCCATTTTTTCACCAATGAAAGCAGTAAACAATTGGAAAAACTAATAGTCAACAACATTACTTTGCAGAGTCCTAAGGATAATACTGTAGGGACTGTCTGCAGTCTTAAAAGACTAAGCAATCTAAGCTAAGATTAGGAAAAATATCTTTACTGAGAGTTGAGCTGTGATGTATGGCATGTCCACCTTGCGTATTGTGTGGAATTGTTTGCTTTAAACAAACTATTTCTGTGTTTCTCCTGAACAAGTACAGTGCAGAGAAAGACTTGGAACCTGCCTTCTAGTCTAAGTAAAATATAATTCTCTAAACATCTGGAAATGTTTCTGAAATACAGACTCACATCTTAACTAAATCTAGTGGAGACTATTCTTTTAGGCTAATAAAGGTTTTTATTGTTTTACTAAAAACAGTAGAACCAAAAACCAGCTAGAACCAAAAAAAGAAGGTCAAAAAATTTCTTGAAAGCCTTTTCTCTCTTCTCACTTTTTCAGTAGCCCTATATGTAGTCTAGTATGGGGCAGCAACACATCAGGAACACACTCATTCTCTGATACTGTGATATTATGACCTTATGATAAAAAGCACACTTCTGCATATCTAAAGAGAAATAGAAATGAAATCTAATTATTATTGTGCTGTCCAATAATCCTTCTGGCTGAAAAAAGCTCTTAAAGACTTCTGACTGCTACCAGAAGTTCCATCAGGTGAGGAGGAAAAAAACGTGCAATGAGGAGGGGAGAAAGGAGTATCTGAACACAAGTTTCATATCTCAGTTGTGTTGTTGCGTCACCATACAGGAGATATGGATGAACACAAACAGTATGAAAAGCCTCTCAGTGACAGCAGTTTTTCTATTTCAGAAACAGTTATGAATGACAGTCTGCGGAGATGTCACTATAAAGAGTGCCTCAAACCCTGTTATGAGTGATCTCATAAAGCTTTCCCTTCCAAGCTGTTTCTTTGGAAAAACATCTCCTAGTCACATTGTACTAATGGAAACAAAATGGTGTGGATGACAAACCTGTATGCCATGTTGCTTTGAAACTCACGTATAAAGAAACGTCCTTTCACCTGTTTGTCATGCTTATCCTGGGTAAAACCAGTATCTGTTTTGTTGACTTCTCAAAATTCAGTGATCTATTAATTGTAACTCTGCTTCTATCTTAAACCTCAACTTACTCTTAATTTTTTGTGAAATTAGTGCCTAAACTCTTAACCTAAGAAGTTTTGTCTATACTGACTAGTTTTTAGCCTCATGGTATTTATATCATCTGTCTGTCAATGTTGCCTCCTGGTTTTCACAGCTGGATTTTTCTTCCAAGGGAAATACTGAAAATTAATTCACTGGGGAATGTTAAACAGAAGATGAATAAGATAATGTAACTTCCAAGACAGTTTTACACTGCTCTGGCTGTGGATCTCCCCAGGGGTCTGTGCTGGGTCCAGTCCTGTTCAACACATTCATCAATGACCTGGGCAAAGGAACAGAGTGTACCCACAGCAAGTTTACTGATGATACCAAGCTGGGAGGAGCGGCTGATACACCAGAAGGCTGTGCTGCCATCCAGCGTGACCTGGACAGGCTGGAGAGCTGGGCTGAGGGGAACCTCATGAAATTCAACAAGAGCAGGAGCAAGGTCCTGCACCTGGGGAGGAACAACCCCATGCACCGATACAGGCTGGGGGCTGAACTACTGGAAAGCAGCTCTGTTGAGAAGGCCCTGGGAGTGCTGGTGGACAACAAGTTGACCCTGCGCCAGCACTGTGCCCTTGTGGCCAAGAAGGCAAAGGCATCCTGGGCTGCATTAAAGGAGTGTGGCGAGCAGGTCGAGGGAAGTTATCCTCCCCCTCTACTCTGCCCTAGTGAGGCCACATCTGGAGTGCTGTGACCAGTTCTGGGCTCCCCCAGTTTATAAAAGACAGGGAACTTCTTGAGCAAGTCCAGCAGAGAGCTACCAAGATGATCAGGGAACTGGAGCACCTCCCTTATGAGGAAAGGCTGAGAGACTTGGGTCTGTTCAGACTGGAGAAGAGAAGACTGAGGGGGGGTTTCATAAATACCTATAAATATCTAAAGGGTGGGTGTCAGGACGATGGGACCAGGCTCTTTTCAGTGGTGCCCAACGACAGGCCAAGGGGCAATGGGCACAAGGTGGAACACAGGAAGTTCCACCTGAACATGAGGAAAAAGCTTCTTTCCTGTGAGGGTGCCAGAGCAGGGGCACAGGCTGCCCAGGGAGGGTGGGGAGTTTCCTTCCCTGGAGACATTCAAAACCCTCCTGGATGCGTTCCTGTGCCCCCTGCTCTGGGTGTGCCTTCTCAAGCAGGGGGGTTGGGCGAGATGATCTCCAGAGGTCCCTTCCAACCCCTGCCATTCTGTGATTCTGTGATCTCTTGTCATAGTAATTCTTTTCCTCTTGTCTTTTCTACCATACCTTAAACAGCTATAATATCAATACTGCCCTTGAAGTAATATCTGTATATATTAAAAAATTGACTGCAAACACTATTTCCTTTTTGCTGGATGAGAGAGAACTTAGGGCACTTTTTAAAGTGAACATAGTGGTATACCGGACCTTACTACTTAGAACCTCTTGAAATTAGTAGCTTTCAGCAAGTGATACAGCCATTGGGAGTGCAATTCACCTGATCATTTTGCTTATCTGCAGAGTACCTTTGCATCTGGGCTACTTGTCGGGATACCGTTTATTTCATTGGAGGAAACTAAGCAAGTTTAGAGCATAACTCATTATATACAAGATTTCATCCTGAAAAATAGTCTGACTTATGCCTGTAAAATGCCAGCTTTAAAAGTGATAAGCTTATATGTAAGTGACCAGCTTATACGTAAACATTTGCATGGTGGGTGCAATTCAAAGACAGATTAAAGGAATCCTACCAAATGTAACAAAACAAATTCAGTTTGAAACTGCACACTGAAGAAATGTATGAAACAGTGTATAGGTATGCTTTGGGATATACCTAAATAGTCTGCAGTCCTGACATGACTGCATTAGCTTTGGCAAATGAAAAGGGAATAAGAATACTTGAATGTTTTAAAAGCAACAATTGCACATGCAAGATGGTAACAGTTTGGGAATTTTTAAGATGTAAGCTTGGGATTGAGGTCAAAAAATTTAAACTGACATTTCCTACAGCTTCCATGTGTTTTCTTAAACATTTTGGTGTTGAATACACCAAATCTGTATTGAGATGGTGAATGGACTGAGGCATTGGAAAAGCAGTATCACAAGTATCTGTTCCCTGTTGACAGTGAACATACATCTGTACTTAGCACTGGTTTTCCCTGATGGTCTTTACTAAGAGACTGCTGAATAACATTTTGCCACAAATTAAGATGTTTAAACTACTGCTTCAGGCTAATCTTGAAAAGTATGACTGGGAATAACCAAATGAGCACGACTGTAAGCCACATAACCTGTGATTTTTAGAGGACTTAGGCAACAGACTATAAACAGCAGATTTTTTTTTTTGTTTAATATATTTTATCAGTTTCCTAAACTATATTATATCAACAAAATTATGCTGCTGCTGTTCTTTCTCCTACCTGCATTATGGACATACATTTAATAAACAGTAAGTAAATCATAAAGATTGCTATTAAAACAATAGTGCCAGGAAGAATAACTAACAGAGGCCTGTGTCAGAGAAAATCTAGGGGCTGATTTTTGTTAAAAAACCTGTTTGGCAGATTTAAGGTAAAAGTCAAAACTAATATGAAAATATTTTACATCTGGAGGTTTTTGGAAGTTTTCTTTCAATACCACACCTGAAAACTTCTGCCATAATGGTTGATCTATTAATTAAGAATAAGATATGCAAGACTTTTCCTTTCTTCTGGTCATAGGGTGTTTACAAAGTGATCATTAAATTAGATAAAATGGAGGGGTTTTTTTTCAGTTTCATAAGATTTTAAGGAAAACATTATTTTTACTGCAGTGATTCTCTGATAGGTTTAGGAACATGAAGGACTGCAAAACTTCACATTTTTGTTTTTAAAATTTTTTACATTACATTTCTTCTTAGGACATTATCTTTAGTTTGATTTTTTTCAGTCTAGTATTACTTAGCTTAACATCCTTCAACATCCCCTCCTTTTCATTTTTCTTAATTAACAATGCACACTTCAAGATCCTGTTCTTTTGCAGAAATTAAAATTCTACAAAAACATCTCTGTTAAAAAATAAATCTTTAACATTTTTAGTATTCCTTATTCTTCTGAGAAACTTTTAAGGCAGTTATTATTATTCTTGTTACTCAGGTGACAGTCAGTTAAGACATTTTGTGACTGAACAAAATCCATGAGATGAATCAATGACAGGGTTCTGAAAGTAGTTTCAGAAACTACTTCAAAATAAAACAGTAGTTTTGAAACTGATATTGTTTTTAATAAATGAATCAAACATGTAGGGTTGTTAATTTATTCCAGAATTTCTTTGTCTTCATAGGGTGTACTTTCTTCTTAATTATATCACTTAGTCTAGCGGGCAGCACTAATTAAGGCTGTTTTGTCTTGATTTACAACATACAAATACCCTCATCTGGAATCTGCTTAAAGCCAAAAATACTAAATCATAAATCATTATCAACTAACAGTTTATGCTACAGTATGCAATGAGAAAAAGTTTATTTCCTACTTTTAATTACTAAACTTTGTGACAAAAGTGTTATATAAAAAAAGTCCTCCTAGCAGTATAATATTGGCACAGCGAGTTGAAGTAACTTCATGATTTCTCCAAAATCCTCAGAAGGCATTTATGGATCTTCTGCTGATATATAAATGGGGTTAAAGAAAATGTGCTGTATATATTGTTAGACATATGCAATAAAAAGAGATTGTTAATCTCTCTTAATAGCTTCCCTGGACTCTTTTAATACAGCAAGGCATGTAAGACTGATCTTAAATCATTTAGCTAAAACTCTTGAACATATGCTTAACTTCAAGTATATCTTTCGAGACCTTGATGAATAGATATTTTTCTTGAATAAAATTCTATATAGCATGTATATTTTTTCATATAGGTTCATAAATTATCTTAATTCTCACCAAGCTGAAAAATAATTGCTTAGTTTAAGAAGACTATATAATATGATCTTTGTATATAGAACAAGAAGTTTGAGTCTTTTAGATTTTTAACTGGAAGTGTTAAATAATTTTACTCCAAATCCTGACAAAAAAATGTGGAAAATAATAAATGGAAAATCATGTAACAGTAGGAGGTGTATGTATGTGCTCTTAGAATTGTTCTTTCAGCTCTTCTTCTGATGGTGACTTTATTAGCTTTCAAGTTAAGAGGGCTGAAGCTGAAGTAATTGTCCTATGAATAGTTTCCTTGTGCTATCCATTTGGTATAACAGCCTTAATATATATTAATCAGTAAGTCCTTTGTATGGTATTTACATGAGTATGAGGTCATTGTTTCGGAGTCTATCACTTATCATAATTTTTGAAACCAAGATATTAAGCGACAAATATCTATGTACTCCCTTCTTCTACCAGAACATGTAGAGGGAGCAAAGACCTGGAAAGTGGTGCAGATTTATCACCTAGAGTGTTGACAGGAAGAAAATACTGCCAAAAAAATCTCTGTAATGGTCTGAGTTCCAGACATATTTGTCCTTTCCTTCCACCTTCATAGGTCCCATTCACAACTGGAACAGAAAATCTGGTTATTATTCTACTGGGAGAGAGTGACAACACGTTTGGCATATTAATTTAAAGAATGGGTGAAAGACATGTAGTTATAATTAAGACATTTGCTGAACAATTTCCTGCAGTTTTATACATAAATTACCTAAAATATCTCTTTTTCTGTTACCGCTTTGTACCATGCATGTTTAGAGCATGCAAGATCATCCAGAACTATTCTAACCCCAACCTCCCTGTAGAATCATAAGAAAAAAATGAAAATACCATTATCTGCACCCTGCTGTCTCCTTTTCTCATTCGCTTGGCAGAAACTGTGAGTTTAAAGCTAATGTGCTTTGATATCCACCAGTAACAACTATTAAAAACTGCAAGTCTAATAGTTCAATGCTTGAATTTTTGGGGTAGAGTTTTATGAAATTTCCACTTTGTGTGTATGTGTTGTCTTGGATTTTTATTTTACTACCTCCTTGCAAGAACTTAATATCACCCAACTCCCAGTGAAAAAAAGGAGGGTTTTAGAATCATAGAATCATAGAATGTCCTGAGTTGGAAGGGACCCACAAGGATCAAGGATACTCTACACCTATTCAAATAGTTTTACAGTAATTTAAAGAAGATATTTGAGCCATGGAACTTCATATCTTCAAAATGAAGGAATAATAATCTGTTGTGAAGGATTTCACTGCAGATAATCTTTTAGTTCAGGCAGGAAAATAGAGTAATAGGAAACTGATCATGAAGAATTAGATGTTTTCATTTTTGAACAGAGTGTAAAAACACTGATATAGATCTGTCTTTTCTTATGTTTTTCCTTCTCTTTGCCCTTCTTGTGGTGGGATATTTGTTTCTTGTTATGCTTTACTCATTTAAATTTGTCTCTCCTCGGTATATGTGTCTTGTTGATAGATTCTTATCCACCTACATTGCTAAATAGATAAATTGCTAAATCCTGAAATAATGAAAAATATAAGGTCGATGGTTTCATTTCTAAGTACAGTGCAGTGTAATTTAGCCCCAGAGATCAGAAACTGGATATATGCAAGCCTTGACTTATGGCTTTCAAGACATAGTGGGAAGTTGTTTATGGTGTATAGGCCATCTGGATTATTTTCTGGCATTTCTACATTTTTTCTGCCATCCTGCACCATCAGGCTATTGTGCATACAGCAGCACATCTCTACTCTACACAGTTGTGTTTATATTGGTTACTCATAATGGCAATGAAAGGGACCTTAGAGACATGTCAATTGCATAACCAGCAATTGGGATTTCTTGGACTGGCATCCATGACATCATGTCAACAATTTACTGATGGAATCAGTACCATTGTGGTCCAAGTTTTGTCACATATGTGATACTGTATTCTTTAAGCAACCTCATTAAACTTTAAAAGATAATGATATTACTATTTAAGCTTTTTTCTTGTCAGAGGGGACAAAGAATGTTAACAAGTTTTGAGAAGTCCTTCGATTTATATCCCAAATGTTTTCTCCTAAAGGAAGTATATCAGAAAAATTAGGCATACTGTTCTTTAACATAAAAAAGATAGGATATTTCTTGAATCTTAGCTTTTTAAAAGTAGTTCATAGTAACAGTCTTTGCCAGCAAAGACCCTAACTAATAAATATTCTACTGTTACAGGTATTCTGTTTTTAGTTTATACCTGACTATTTAGTGAGCCACCTGCGAAGGACAAGGTGGGTGAACGTTGTCTATAGCTGGGAATAGATATTCTTTAGACATACTCCAGACATTCTCTGATATGATTTTTTTTTTTTTAATAGGTACTGATCTAAAGAAGAAATGAAGAAAATAACTGTTTTGGGTTTTTGGTTTTTTGTTTTGGTTTGGTTTGTTTTTTTCTCTAATAAAGAGTTTGTGAAAGAGATCACTCCAGGTTGCAAAATAAAATTGCAAATTTTAAATAAAAATATGTGAGTTTTATGCTGCACAAGATAAAAATATTTTCAGTTCTGCAGCCATGGTCCTATGCAGAGTTTCTACAGACATCATCGCAAGCTGCACATACAGGGACCCCAAAAATTTGTTTTGTCCTTATACTGCAGCACAGCATGTTCTTATCTGGAAGCGTTTTTCACTTCAGCACAAATGACTAGAGGCAAGGTAGGCATGAATTGGTCTTTCAGGATTTTTTACTGCCCTCTTCACTCCAGTAGCACAACAAAAAAAGTTCTAATGCTGGGAACAGTCCATGTGAGTCAAGGTGATCTGTTCAGTGAGGGGTGTGAGGGTCTGGGAGGAAGAAAGAGAATTCTAAATAGGGAAAATGAAAACACTCTCCTGTTCCCATCTCCAATCAGTAGAAGAATGTGGAGGAAGACTTAATGCTTCCACAGGAACTGAGTAGGAGACTAACTGAGATATAACAATTCACTATGAAATTAATTGGAGTATAACACTGATTTGTATTGTAGTATTAGATGTAGCAGTTTGAGACTGTATTCTCAAATAATGGTGGAATATGATTATTCCAATGGAGCGTGGGCTATCACCTCAGATATTATCAGGAAAGCACACTGATTATAGCAGAGTGGTTTTGCTATGCCAGTCAGGAAAGTAGGAGCTGTAAAGCTTTGCAACATAAAATATTCAACCTCAGATAATTAACAGAGTTTGTGTAAAATTATCCTAAATTATGACTCAACTTTTGCCAAAGTAGAGCACTATAGAAGGCTAATGAAAATATACAGGATAGCATACAAGAGATGTATGTTTGGTTGCATACGTATATATACAGAATATCTATGACTGCACATATTCCCCTACGTGCAGTCAGCCCTAGTTACTCCATGCCCATCCCTGCAAGCTTGGGAATAAAAAACAATAACCCCACTGAGGGCTAGTGTGCAAGTACTGCATTCCTATGTACTTCTTGTGTACTGCTGTACTCTGTGCTACTACTGTACTGCTGTGTACTACTTGTTCCCTTATCATGTGGTGGTGGGCTTCTGCACTGTACACTTCTAGTACAAGAAGAATATAACACTCAGAGAAACTTTACTGAGGGATATAACATTCTGAATGGAGCCCACTGGACCAACATAAAAGCCACTGCTACTCTGTGATCAAATTAAACGCTGCTTGATAAGTCACATGTACATACTAAATGTATGAGGGAAATCAAATTAACATCGTATATTTCTGTACAAATGTCATTTAGTTATTTTCTTGTGCTCTTTTTCACCCAATCAGAGTCTACAGAAAGTGGGAAGTATAGATGGAGAGCCACACAATGTTCACTGTCTTGTTTATTGAACAAATATTACTTTCATTTTTAAGTAATGTTATGTTTTACATCATGGGGTACTTGAAGAATTAAGTTGTGGCTTCAGGTCTGATATTACAAAATACTTGATATTTGTATCAGGACATAAACTTGTATAAAAAGTCTAGATATACCACATTTTATCAGCACTTTATAAAAATGAATGTATTTCAGCATTATGATCTGTTACAAGGGGATATCTTTTCTCCTATCACAGCTACTGAGCAAAGGTAGAAGAGAAATTCTGACACTGACTTGATGTCTGCTGAGCTGAGAAACAGACCTATACACTCCTCAACTTCTGTCTCCTATACTGTCAGTTAAGATAGATAGGCAACAGGTCTTCAACTTTATATGTTGATTTCTACATTCCATGTTCTCTTCACTGCCTTGCTATGAGCTGTATCATCCCTCGTGCATCTCAAAAGTCCTTTGATAGGCCAGCTACCAAGCCTTCTGTGGTACCTAGCTAAATCAATTTTTTCCCACTGACTCTAAGTCATCTTCAGTTTTGTTCTAGATCAGAATATTGTTTAATGCTGTTCTTTTGAAAACACAGAATACTTAAATAAGTTTCGTTCCTTTGAGGTCTTGGGCACATCTGTGTCTGAGAATACACAAAGACAGTAATGACCTTCATCTTCATCCTATGTTAGAAAAAGTAATTTATTCTCCTTTTGTGCTTACATATACCTATTGTCACTAGAGGTCCAATAAGTACACAGTTGGCCATCTTTTTGAAGAAGGCTCTTCACTGATAGGCAGATTAGCAGATAGGCAAATTACTATATAATATGTAATTCTCTGATCAATAATGTTTTCTTTATAAAAACATGACTAAGAACATAAAAAGTATTCACCTTGCTTCTGCTAAATTATCTTACTTTGTGAGTGGATATAGTAAGGTTTAGATGTTAATTAGGTGTTGCCATGCAGCAGTATTATTGATGTGAGCCTGAGTTCTGCTGACCTACTAAGATCATCTTTTCAAAGGTCCCAGTAGATTCAGGTTAGTACCATTGTGAAGGAGTGAAGGCAATTCTGTCAAAGAGAATTGTCTGATATTATCTTGTGCAAAGAACTGTAATAAAATAGCAAATAATAATAAAACTGAAAGCACCCTTTTAGATTTTATAGCTTAGACTTATTCCCAGTGGTGACTCAGATTAGCTACTTTTGGGGTGAGATAATGAAGAATGCCACTCAATATTTCCCCATGGAACAATTGAGCTTAATTAATTTTGGTTGAGAACCACTTCCCTTCTCTTCTCAGGTGCCTTTCTGCCTTCTTGGATTAAAAAAATTTCACAAGCTTTCAAAGTCAATTCATATTTAATAAACCACAAAGAGAATCCTTTATAAATAAAGTTGTTATGAAGAGAACAACCTTGATTTCAGCAGCTATGTGCTACCATTTCCCAAACTCTAAAAGTGATCATACCCAAAATGGATTAGCACCTTTGCTCTTTACCAAACTTAAGACCTAAATGTCTTTATTTGGAATGTACTATTTCAAGAAATATAGACAGGTACACTAGCTGTGCCCAAACATACAGTTAAGTATTTCGGTTTACCTTTTATTTCTTTATTTTCTATCATTGAATAAGACTGCATGTATTATCAGCCAAAGAACATGGTTGCACTCAGAAATTTTTGCATTGACATGCATTTTGTGGCATAGTAGTAAGTGTAATTTCTTCTGTGGACTGCTGCAAAGAGTGCATACCTAAGGTAAATGCAAGAGAAAATAAAGATGAAATACAAATAGTATGCGCTACAGAAACAATATAGTGAGCTGTCATAGTTTCATGTAAGATAAAAACCTATAGATAGATATTGTCACTTGCCATTGATGAAGTTTTAATGACAGAACCAATGCTGAAAGGTCTTGCACTTTTTGTCCTCTAATAACAATTCTGTTCCTGCAGTGGGGTAGGTTCCCAGTCATAGTATGTTTGGAGGTTTTTTATTTGTTTGTTTGTTTGGTTGGTTTTGTTTGTTTCATTGGTGGTTTAATTATTTCATCTGGATAGGATAAAAAGGAATTTAATATAAAGACTTTGTCCAACTGACATATCGTATAGTAAAACTTAATGGTGATTGGAGAGTTTAAGAGGTTTTTGCAATGCAAATAAGAATTGAAATCTTGTTAAATTTGCACTCAGGCATGAGACTTGCAATAGAAGTGTTATGTGTACACAAACTTGCAGAGTCTGGGCCCACTGGGGGTTGCAGATGCTCAGCATTTATCAGGATCAAGTCTTAAGTTGACTTTGGTTTTCTACTACTTTGAACTTTCATTCCTGTATTCTGGTTATTTTCTGGCCTTTCATGTTTTTTCTCTGTTTTTGATACTTGTTTTCTGTTTAAAAACTTTTCTATTGATCCTTCTTCAGTTTTATTTGAAAGCTCAGTACGTCTGAGTTGTTGCTTTCCACCTTTTGACCCACTAAACTGAATTTTCACCCCCACTTATCTCTACTCTCTAAGGTACTGTCTGATATACTTTCATATCTGGCTCTGGAGATTGACTCCCTCTTCTCCACCCATTTAGTGCTGGTGAAGAAGTCCCTTCCTGAATGCACATTGCCTTAAGCTGTTGTGAAATGGAAAGAGACAACAAAATAGTCTCCTTTTTTAAAAAAAATCATACCAGGTGAGCTATACTTTTTCTTTTTTCTTTTTTTTTTTTTATTTTCTTCCCAGGCAGGCAAAAGGTATATTTTTTTTTCAAGGAAGAGGAAAGGAGAAGACACTTTATTTTTTTTAGAATTTATTTTTAAAGTTGGTATGTAATAAAAGCCCTGGTAGTCTGTCCTTTGTTGTTGTTGAATATATTGTTTTTAAATATAAAACCAGCCATTAGTGCTGCTGTGCTTGTACCCTATCTTCCCCTCGCAGCAATAGCTGAATGTACCAGTCTAGCTTTTAGAAAGCAAATTTAAGATGTTGTCACCCATTTAAAAGAATTCTTCATCAGACCTTTAAGTCAGGAAAACAAAAATATACTGAACAAAGAAGTAATGTAGAATGTTATAAGGGAATATTGGTAGACCTCAACATCAGCAAAATGGCACTGCTGTGCAAATAAATAACAGTTGTAACTTATCATAACTAATTATGATTATTTTAATTCATTGATATATTATGTCTATTTTGAGCTCTTTCAGCAGTATAACCCAACACAGGTTATACCAGCTGTGAATTACCAAACTGGTGTAAAAATCAGAGCATAATGCTGACTTTGAATGATTTCAAAGTCATTTGATTATTATTATCTGCTTACTGGTTAACAAGTGACAAAACACATCTTAAGTTTTATACAAGAAGTTAATTTCTATTTACACATCTGTTCTACCATCACCAGTTCTGTTGAAAAAATAACATTATGTCTGATATACTCTATACAAACAAAATTAGGCTCACTGTTTTCCTGTAATTCTATTTATCTACTTGTACCAAATGTAGCTGTAAAGCTTTTCCTGCTAAAGCTTGTCTATAACATGCAGAGGACATTTTGGATTAAAACCTCACCATCATTATGTACTAAATTGTCTGTGATGAATAAAGCAAATGGTTAGAGAATATAATGCAAGAAAAACAATAAATGGTGGATTTTTATTGCTTAGCCCATCAATGTTCAAATAAATGCTTAAAAATGTACAATAGTCTCTTGTTTATTCTCTATTTAAAATGGTTCCAATGTTTAATGGGAAAAAAAAAAGGAAAAACATTATACTTATTCCTGGGCTTAAACTCTCTTCCTACTCAACAAAAACCAAAAACAAAACAAAAACCCACTGTAGGTGAGAAAAACCAGAGTGGTCTAGTGTGATCATCTGTATACCACAGACAACATAACATCATTAATTAATTCTTTTATTGTGCCCAATATCTTGTGATTAAATAGGGTGATATCTTTTAGAAAGAGGATAGGTGTTGATTTGAAGGTCTTAACGGAACAGATGAGCTTATTCTTGGCTACTGCCTAGATCATACGATATTTTCTCTCCTTAATTACCTCAAATACACTTGGTAGCTTGATAAGAGTTGCTGTTGCCTTGTGGTTATTTAAATCTTAGTGACACAGAAAACATTAAAATTCTGTGTCTTTACTTGTTTTCAACAAGTAAGCTTAGCTAAATTCCTCACCATTGTACTACTGCTCACAGGGTGAAAGAAGTGAAGGTAAAAGTTTGCTTCAGGAAGAATCTTGCTCCTTTCTCCATCTCTGTCTGCCTTTTCAGATTAGTAGAACACACTGGTGCTTTGGGCTCTAAGTATGGGATAGACTCAGATCCTGATGTTTTCTCAGTGCCCCCCCCCCCCTCAAGGCTACTGGCTACTATGAGGTAAGCTCCTTTCTCTCCGGGTAAAGATATGCTAGCTTTGGAAAACCTTTTCCTGCTGAACTAACATATTTTCAAGAAAGTTTGAATTTTATTTTTTACGAATCAGTTCTTTCCACTAAAATTTTCCAAACAAACCCACAACAAAAAAAAACCCGCAACCAACTTTTTTGGTTTTTTCTGCCCTGTTCTGCTGCACAGCCAGTAGCTACATCCCCAGTCATATCTATCCCACTGTTTTTGTTCCTACTCAGCAGGCACTTCTCTGCTTTGTACACCTCCTTGGCTCATTTTCTCACCATTTTAGCCAGTGCTGAAGTTGTTGTTTAACCCACCAACTCATTTAATTTATGGAGTATTTTTCAATTAGTTTCCCTGTCAACACTTTGTGCAGCTGGCTTCACCTCTCCTCATGTTCCCTTCTTATTCAGACCCATACCCTCTTTTAGACACTTAGTGCTTTCAGTAGTTACCTGCTCCATATCCTCTACACTCCTTCCTTCTTGTGTGCTAAGAAACTTAGCATCTTTTTTCTGTAATTACTATTCTTATCTCCCAATACATTATCAGGTGTGTATCACTTTTATAATCATGGGGATAGCATTTTCCTATAGCCTAGCTATCCATGATGTCTGACCAGCTTACATCCATGCATTCTTCACTTAGTGCTTTCACCAACTCATTTATACCTCATGCTAACTCCATATTTGCCTCTCAGCTTCCCTGTTAACATTTCCAGAAATATGGAATACTTTGTTCTAGCTTCTCGAGCTGTCGACCAGTTCTTTCTGGAAAACTTACATCTTTTAATATTTGACCTGTAAATAGTCCCTTCCCTAGCAACCTTTCCTCATCTATTGTTAAATCTCTCTCCATTGTCTATTGTACTATTGTGCTTCTTTAATTTTTTAGCTCTATAGAATCACAGAACGGCAGGGGTTGGAAGGGATCTCTGGAGATCATCTCGCCCAACCCCCCTGCTTGAGCAGGGACACCCAGAGCAGGGGGCACAGGAATGTGTCCTGGTGGGGTTTGAATGTCTCGAGGGAAGGAGACTCCACACCCTCCCTGGGCAGCCTGTGCCCCTGCTCTGGCACCCGCACAGGAAAGGAGTTTTTCCTCATGTTCAGCTGGAACTTCCTGTGTTCCACCTTGTGCCCATTGCCCCTTGGCCTGTCGTTGGGCACCACTGAAAAGAGCCTGGTCCCATCGTCCTGACACCCACCCTTTAGATATTTATAGGTATTTATGAAACCCCCCCTCAGTCTTCTTTTCTCCAGACTGAACAAACCCAGGTCTCTGAAACATTCTTCTCTCATTCTCTATAAAGTATCATTCATAATAGCTTCTTTTAAAATACTTTTAATCTCTGTGCCATATATAAGCATGTATATGTGTATGTTAATTGTTTTGGATTAGTATGTCTAGAAAAGTACAAATTCTACAGATTTTAGATCAACTTTATATATCCAGAATATAATCAACACATTTCTTTATTCTGCCTAATGAAATGATTCCCCTGTATGGAAGCGCATAGAAATGCCGTTAATTAATACAAAAATATTTTGCTACTATGTAATATAACTAACCTTTCTCCTTTCTGTGATAGAAATGGCCTTTCTGGTGTTGATTAGAATGATCATTAGCATACTGTGTTCCATTAAGTAAAAGACTTATTTTGTTTAATCTCATTTTAATTGAAATATCTTTAAAGGAAGGATTTAGGGTGGTTTTGCGTGTTGGGTGTTTTTTTACATTGATCCAGTACAGCATGACCCATGTAAATATTTAGTGCATTTAAATTTAATTGGTAGCTACATTATAAGTAGGCTTATAGTTTATGGAATAGGAAATTAATCATCCATCTCTGTAAAAATACATATTTTTGTATTGTTACAGATAAAGCCTGGATGGAATCCCTTTTCATGGTTTGAAAGTCCTCTAGCACTATTTCTGGTTATTCATTTACTGCATCCGGGTTCGCACCACGATGCACGGTTCTTTCATGGACTAAGCTTTCTGTGCTCTGGTGCTGGCAAACCAAGGAAATTACTTTAAACCAGAAATATCTAGTCTAAAAAGTTGGCTCCATGTCAAATACAGCTGATGTCTTTGTAGAATAGGACAGCAATATAAGATGTATTATTGTCAGCTACTGCTTCTCACTATCCTAGTTCTTTCTGGTGTAAAAGCCAATGCCTCAGCTCTTACTATATGTAGTTTAAACTTATCCATTGGACTTTCAACCTCCTGAACAGAGGAGCACTTTCCCAAAGGGCCTCATAACAACAGAATTATATCTAGCATAATTGACTCTCTTCTGAGGTGGATGACTTTTTGTGCAAACTTTTCTTGCTGTGCTCCAACCATGGTGTAAAGCAACTTGTTTAACCCTTCTCTTCCTCCCATTACACTGAGGAGAGGAATGGAGCAGACACCATTTCCTGTAGGGACAATATGATGAGAGATGGGCAGATGCATGAGAGTGATAGCATTGAAAGGGATTTGAATATGAAGACAAGAAACTTGCAACCAAATGGGAAAGCTAATAAAATGGAATGGGTTCACAATGGTATGGATGGCAAGTTAAGTTAGAAATTCTGATGTAGATCAACAGAACAAGGATGTAGTTAGAAAATAACTAGGAATCATATTCCATACAGGAGGTGATAATAACTTTGAAGAGTTAGATGAAAAAAGCTCACAGTTGTTGAAGGAAAAAAAAGCAGTATTATTAATATATAATTTAGATGGCAGACATAGAATAAGATAAAGGAGTTGAACTAGAAACATGATGTGGAAACTGGTGCTGACACCAACCATGTGCAGTGAGCAAAATCATGGTCAAGCAGGAAAAGTTTTGATAATGTTACACCAATGAACTTCACTTGGGAAACTGAGAAATTAAGGTCCTCTTTGCAGATTTATAAGCTCTCATCTATTTTGTAAGAACAGGCCTTTTTGTTAGGTCTTAACAGAAGACTGATTTACAATGGAAACAGCCGTGCTGTTACCTGTTATGTTATCAAATGTTCCTTGAACTTTCCAGTAACAATGTTTAACTATATTTCCTAAATTTAATTGCTAGCTTGGTGTAATATTTTCTCTGGTGATTTGAAAAATTAATTTTTTCTCATAACAAATACTATTGCTTGTTTACTTGTTTATATTAATGGTTATTTAATTGTATTGTATCTTTCATTTGAAAATAAGTACATTAAAAACTGAATAACAAAAATGAAACTCTAGGAATGGTGTATAAGAATAGAAGTGATTAATGGTGATCATGATGATGATAGTGTTTGTGGGACTATAACAAGAGCCCATTTGGGTAGAATTTAAAAACCATATTCCCAGAATGAGCATAAAATGACAGATTTTCTCAGTTAAGTGTCAGTTTTGTCTGAAAAAAATAACCTTCCATTTCATGAATACAATGAAAATAGATTGTGAAGCTAAAATACATTGTTCTTTGAAAGGAACTACTTTCTTCTTTACTTTTGTTTTTAGATTTTTTTTCCCCAGCAATGCAATTTCATATACCTATAAATTGAGTGTTGGAAAATCTAAATGAAACACTATAGTTTTCATAATACTGTAAACAAAAGTAGAACGAGCATATTCCAGATCTGAGTTGTCTGGACTAACTTCTGCACCAGTCAAGCCTACAACAAAGCAAGCAAAAGCAAACAAAAATAGCCATAAAAATTACTTGTTTAGGGAACCACTGTGGATTACCACAGATAGGGTTTCTGCTGCAGTACTGAATATTTTCGTGTCACCAGAGCTCTGTGTAACTTTCTGTCATCTTTTAGAACAGAATTTGAAGTACAATTCTACCAACTTCAAATGCAAACTTTTGGAAAGTTAGTTGGCATTTGTTTTTTCTAAATATATTATGTTTCTGCTCCTGTGCTACTGATAAATTCCATTTTGCTGTGTTTTCATCTACTGCTGATGCAAAGCCTAAGCTTTTACCACCTCCTTTCTTCATCCACAATTACAGAGGTCATCAAGCTTCTGTTCAGAGCCATATGACTTTGATAGCAATGATTTCAAAGTATATGCTTAAAATAAAGGATGCACTTAAGCCATGTTCTGATAAGGGAGGGTTCATAAATTCAGCTTTGGGATAGTTATCCTCTGCCAGATCTGTGACCCTGTCATTCCCTCTAAGTTAGTTGTCTCTTTTTATTCTTCATTTTTCAGGCACAATATTTACATCTTTCTTGATTATGCCTTGTGACTGAGATACTGAAATTGAAACTTTCACTATTTCTTTTTTAAAGTTTACTGCATTTCACTTTAGAGATCACCCAGGGAGAAGCAGGCATGAGAATAATATACTGCAGCAAAACGTTGTTGCCTGCTCTGAAGCAACCACAAACAAGTTTTAGATCTCCTTCTTTATTGGAATTTTCAGATACCTTTCATACCTTGTGAATTTTTCACATATTGTAAAATTTACAGTTTGAACAATACTAAAAACATGTACATGTTCTTACAGAAAGGTACATAATTTGTGCCTGTTTGCAAAATATCTGTGTGTTTATGTATGATCTGGGAACTGTAAAAGAATTATTTTCTATTTGGACAATCTTAAGCAAATACATACTGTTCTGCAAAACATCTGAAACAGGCAATTTTGAATATTCAAATTTAGCTGTGACATTAAAGTCACTGTAGTCATGATGCTATCTCACCTCTTTCTGGCTATGAAATTAGTTTTTAAGTATTGCTGAAAAACAAAAAAGAAATAATAGTTTTGAAAGTTTGACTGAAGTCAGATCAATGATGTGAGAAGGGATCTTTCAGGCATAGTATTGCCATTGAACCCAAAATCAATCAGCTCCATGTTAGTTATGCAATTTACCTTGAGGAAGGAGATACCAGATCTATATAAGACAAATAGTTCTTGTGATAATTCCACTGTGGTCTAAATCAGGGAGTCTTGAAAGTCAAATCATGGTTAAATAGGCACATATTCACCTGAATCAGCCCAGCGTTATTCAAGCACTGATTTGATACCAATTGGAAGATTTGCAGAATCAATAAATAAAGGAATATTAGTTGCTTAATAAGTCAGACCTACAACTGGTAGAAAATATAAGTCCTTAAACTGACTGTTCTCTGACCAACTTAACTGTTCTGGAAAAATGTTAGTCACAAATTTTTCAGAGTGTTTTGGAAGCTTAAATTAATCTAATACCATAGAGATCACTAAAATAACTGAATCAAAACCAGGATTTATTTTCCAAATTAGATAAAGTAAGTTATTGAAATACTTGGTCATCAAGGCTTTTAATTTATTCTTGGCACTATTTCAAGTTCCATTTTTTTGGTTTAAACTATGACTGTCTTACTGCTGGACATCCTTAGAACATGTTTTCCTATTTGTATAGATGCTTTCCATAGAGATCATTTAAATAAAGTGCAGGTGCTTTACTTCCTAATGCCTTGGAGCTCAGCATATCAATTATTAACATGAAGTTTTTAACCAGATATTCTACAAATTTGTGTGGCCAAAGAATTATTCTCTATTGATACCAGACTTCCAAACAAATTAGTTAATTTATCCATGATCTTAAAAATACATTGGGGATATCAGAAGATGAGAGATATTACAAGGTCAGCACAGTATTCAGCTAGTGTTAGTGAAAATCTTCAGTATCATGGTTCCATATGTTGCAAATCACATGAACTTATTCTAAATAAATATGTGCAATAAGTGTGTTAAAGAATTTGACAAAGCATTGTGTGATTTATAATCTTACGTTGATAAGAGTGATGAGCCAATTTTCAGATTAATTTTCTCAGGTTGTTTCAAAGCCCTGTAGCAATGCAAATCTGTTCAATGCTTCATAATATATTAAGACTATGACATTTTTAATCTTCACTTTAGGGAGTCATCAAAATTTAGGACTTAGTTAATCTGACAGGATTTGTATTGCCATTATGAAAGCATTCAAGACCAAATGTAATTATGCCTCTTCATGATATTTACCAAAGCAAATGCACACACACAAATTACTCTCAGTTCCTTTAGCAAAATAAATTGTGTTTTTCTACCAATTGGTACTGTTTTCCACCAGAAGCTGTTGTTCATGTAAGAAAGTATAAGTAAACTAAAAACATTCTAAATTATTATTTTGGTTTTGTAAAATTATTTACCAGTGAGAGGGTTATAAATCTATTAAAAGAAGAAGTATATAATAACATAGTAGAGATGGTTCAAAGTAAATTGAAGTTCAATTAGTATAGGGAATTAATGTTCTACCTGTCTACTCTCTGAAATGGGGTAAAACAATAAAACAATATAACAATAGAAAAAGGTACATTCATTGCAAGGTACTTTCTTTTCCCAGAACTAGACCTATTATTATAAATCAGACAAAAGAACTAACAAAAGAAGAAACAACACCTGAAGAAAAATGTATTTCTAGGCACAATGCAGATTTTGTTTTGATTTCACAACAATGGTTTAAAACACATTTATTTCCTACACATTGTTCTGCAGGAGCAAAGTCTTGATTTCATGTACAGCCAGGTTTCGTTCCTGCACCTAGAGCCTTGCTTCACAGGCCGCTCTGAAGGATCAGAGCTCTCACCAAAGTCTGCCAAAGCTTTACAATTTACAGGGCTTGCCTGGGTGCCTTCCACCCAAGTTTTGACAATGCAATTTGCAGCTCTGATTGAAGATGAGTAGGAGTAGAATAGGACTAGATCAGATCATTTGCTTCATGCTAAAATTATGTGAAATCTACTGTCCTAATTGTTCATTGCTCCAGGAGGCAATAATACATAACGGCTCCTAATTAATTTCATCTATTGTATCTAAGAAGCAAAATTAACTAACAGTTACAGTGGTAGCAGCCTCTTGGTTGTAAGAGGGAATTTAAGACCTCCTAACTTGTTCCAAAAAAGAGTGGAACGGAAGAGGCATTTGGAATTTGCTTCTTGAGTTCTTAACTCAGACACAAATATTACAACTGGTTTCCAAAATCTAACCAAAAGGCTCAGACAGAATTCATCAAAGCTTCCTCTAGTCAAAATCACAAAAACTGAGGGAGATGAAATGTATCAAGAGAGTGTGCTGTGATTACATTTTAACAGAATATTTTAATCTCCCTTCTCAAGTGATTAAATGGTGACTGGATTATTCAGGCCACACAAAATAAGAGCCAATGAAGTGGCTACCTCATATTTTTACAACCAAACTTCATTAGGTGTCACATAGATAGTTTTAAACTCTTTTACTGGCACACTGAAACCTATTCACTGTTGCAACATGCTTTTTTAGTAAAACTACTCAGTCACTGAAAAGAAAGAATAATTATAAGTAATAGATTTTTGGAAACATCTTTAAAATAAGGGTACCCCAAATTTAAAAAGCACATTATTATGGAGCTAAGATCAAAGCAGCTTTGCCTGACTTTCTTAAGAGATTGAATCTGCTATCCTAAGAAAATAAATTCTGAAGAGGAGATTGTTAAGAACATACAAATAATTTGGAAACCTCTACCTGTGAACTAAATGACAGCAATAAATTAAATCCTAGGAGAGACTTTGCCAGGAAATATTCTTTTAGTTAGGAGATCAGAAAATGTTAATATCCTGCTTAGCTCAAATTATGTTATCAATTATTTTTAGCATTTACATCACTACAATAAACTCAGTAAATTACTTCATCCTCCAAGAGTACTAAATTTGTTGTTTCCTCCTACTGGACTTATATTTCATTTCATTATGAGCATTTATCTCTCATTAGGAAAGAGGCTTTCACAGTATTGACACCTAAACTGATTTATTTTCCCCCTAAAACTTCTTTAGATCTCCTTCTTTGTACCTAGAACTAGAGGTCAGTAATCTCGGTTGGTCTGTATTCTGAGTTGTTACTGTGTTTCTGACTACTATGGAAAAGTTAATTTACCTCAAAAGATAGTTTAATCACTTAATGTTTCAATCATTATTAATCATATCTCTGTAATGCTTTGTCCTTATAATTTGGATTTACGTATTATTTTTTAGACAACACTTTTATTTGTTACAGAATCTTTCTCCTTGTGGTAAATATTTCTGGATTTATTTCCTAATGTACAGTAGTGATGGTTCACCGCAATCTACTTTGATATAATAAAATATTTATTTGGTATCAGATCTGAAGTAATATTTTCAGAGAAAGGAGGTGAGAGGGTAATTTTGTCATTTTAATGGGATCAAAAACTTGTACTTAAAATATTTACTATAAGTGTAAAGCTTGATGTATACTTTTAGTCTCTATTATGATACAAGGAACTCTGTAAATTTCCCTACGTTAATACCTAAAGTTTTATGCATAAATGAGACACATGGTTTTTTATAAAAGGCAGTTTTCATAGGCATTGTATATCAAACCAGCCAGTTGACCAAAAATAACTTTTACACTAGCAAAAGGGGCAAGGTATAAATATTGAATTTTGATGTCAATGACGGATGAGTAAGCGACAACTAAAGTTTCATTCACTGTAACGTTGCCTCTGTAAACATATTTATCTCTGAAATATTTATTTATTAATAAAAGATCCATTATTAAAAGGGTAACTATTTATGAGTTTGGACTGATTTTAGAAAAAAAATTTCAAATTAAATAAAATTAAAATCAGGAAATAGGATATTTGTTTTTGTATGGACTAGTAAACAGTTGTTCAACTGATGAGCAGTGTGGTTTTGGAGTGTAGTTTATTCTCCATTGTTTGCAGTGCAACTGGAAGAATTATTTTGTGATTTTATTCTGCATTTTAGCCCGGCTATGATTACAATTTAATGTATCCATTTTCCAGGTGAATATTTATATCTTCAGATAATGGCAAGACAGGATAAGATGTAAACCCATCAGAGGACAGAATTCAAAATGAAAATTAGCCAGGCAAATGGAAAGTCATTCTGGAGAAGAATGGGATGTAAAAGCATATTTATATTTCCTCGTTTGGTAGAAATAATAAATGACAGGAATGACAGACTAATAGCTAATAAAAATAAGGACATTACAGTGGATACACATCAGTTATTTCATGCTCTACCCAAATAGGCCAAATTCCCTCTGGGACATATAAATAAGTTTGCCAAACAACAACAACAACAACAAAAAACAATCAAAACACAAATAAATAAACAAAACCCTCAAATTAAAAAACCCACTCCATTAGTAATCTTAGTTGCCTGAGATATCCAGAAAATAAAGGTTCTGAAAAATTATGTAATTTAGTCTAAATATGAGCAGACTTAGGGATCATTAATAATAGTATAATAGTTGCACAAGGCAACATATATAAGAATCTCCAAAGTAAAAATAAAAATTATTTTAAGTCTAGAAAAATAAAATAATGTTGACCTAAATGAAAGAGTCTTTTATAAAATAAAAGACTAGCATTTTCTTTATTAATCCAGAAGTGAACTATATTAAAAAATAGTTAAAATATATGTTCCTATATAACATAAGGTTAGGTCTGAAAGTGATAGATTAACTACCAGAACTTCTATTGGTATTCGAGCATCTGTTAAAACCCTTTGGAGGTTTTTGATTTTGTTTTTTTGTAACTAAACAAAATCAATGCCTGCATATGTCAACATGACATTTTTTTAAATACTCACTTTTCTCTAATAAGAAAATGTTTTGAAAACTTGCTTTATACTGTGTATGTTTTCCTACTATCTGTTTAAGATTTCATATTAATGACAGGTGGCTCAAATGGATTTACCACTTAATGATTTAATGCCATTTTCTGTCATGCAAGCATATCTCTTGCTGCTCCTGAAGACTTGTTAATTTGTTGATTTCCTCTTTGATGATAGTAGTGCTTTGGTGCTCTAATCATGAACTGTTATATTAGGTGTAATATAAACCTAGAGCAAAAAAAAATCTCCTGTCCCAAGGACTCACAGTCTATATATAATTGTCAGTCTTTCACACATTATCCACTCCTCCTTTTTATTGTTTTACCTTCTGTCTTTCCTTTTTCACTTATGTTTCCCAAATACTGAATGTATTCCTGGGGGGTGGGGTGGGAGAGGGGAAGATTATTATGGGAGGGTGTTATTCAGTTTGCACATAAAGTTTTTCTGTTGTCTGATTTATAGACAAGGAATAAAACAGACATGAATACTGTGACAACAGACCTTGGCAGTGTTTAAACACTGACAGTGAGAGCCAAATAGGAGAGCTTTATTATTTCAGAAACTAAATTCACAGGAAATCTGAGGTAACCCTGAGGACACTAGCTAAGTAGTTTTGACTTCTCATTCAGTAAAAGTTTGAAAAAGTCTGATAAAAAACTGACTCATGCAAGATGTGTTTTTTATAATCTAATGCCTCTATTAGAGCTCTACAAACTGGGACTACTATAATAAGATCACATGCAATATGGTAAACTCAAATGTCAGGGAACTCATTACAGCTTAGCAACAGTCTAGTGCTGTGTTTTGGATTGAGAATAATGGTTATAACACACTGATGTTTTAGTTGTCGCTAAGTAGTGCTTACACTTGCCAAGGACTTTTTCATGTTCCCCTGCTCTGCCAGGTACACAAGAAGCTGGGAAGGGGCACAGCCAAGACAGCTGATCCAAACAGGCCAAAGGGATATTCCAAACCATATGACGTCATGCTCATTATATATTAACTGGGAGAAGTTGGCTGGGAGGCAGCGGCCACAGCTCAGGAACTGGCTGGGAATCAGTCGGTGGATAGTGAGAAGTTGCATCACTTGTTTTTCCTGGGTTTTGTTTCTCTCTGTCTCTCATTGTCTTCCTTTTCATTATTATTATTATTCTTATAGTGTAGAGTAGTGAGACCACATTTGGAGTACTGTGCCCAGTTTTGAGCTCCCCAGTTCAAGAAGGACATGGAACTGCTTGAGCAAGTCCAGCAGAGAGCTACCAAGATGATCAGGGAACTGGAGCACCTCCCTTATGAGGAAAGGCTGAGAGACTTGGGTCTGTTCAGACTGGAGAAGAGAAGACTGAGGGGGGATTTCATAAATATCTATAAATATCTAAAGGGTGGGTGTCAGGACGATGGGACCAGGCTCTTTTCAGTGGTGCCCAACGACAGGCCAAGGGGCAATGGGCACAAGGTGGAACACAGGAAGTTCCAGCTGAACATGAGGAAAAACTTCTTTCCTGTGTGGGTGCCAGAGCAGGGGCACAGGCTGCCCAGGGAGGGTGTGGAGTCTCCTTCCCTGGAGACATTCAAACCCCACCAGGACACATTCCTGTGCCCCCTGCTCTGGGTGTGCCTGCTCAAGCAGGGGGGTGTTGGGCGAGATGATCTCCAGAGGTCCCTTCCAACCCCTACCATTCTGTGATTATTATTATTACTTTTATTATTATTGGTGGTGGTGGTGGTTGGTTGGTTGGTTGTTGCTGCTATAATTGGAATAATATTTCAATTATTAAACTGTTCTTACCTCAACCCATCAGTTTTCTTACTCTTCCTCTTCAGATTCTCTCCCCCATCCCACCAGGTGCGGGGAGGGTGAGCAAGCAGCTGTGTGGCGCTTGGTTGCCGATTTGCACTAAACCATGGCCCTTGTGAAATATTTTCACGGACTGGATTTTTCCTTGGAAGAAACAGTTGTTCACTGTCAGGCATCTAATTGCTCTTAGTGTCTGTACAAGCAGTTCCTCTAGACAGGGTATGTGCTTCCAAGCTCTGTAGCTGTCAGAGCAAAAACTACTGAGATGCTCTGAAAAGGCGTGTTTCTCCTTCTTTTCTTAATGCAGTCTCATCAGATTTCCTGTATTTATTATGGCAAGTTAGCAAAAGATGATTCAGTCTGTTTTAGTAAATTGTAATGTTTTGAAGTCAGGACAGAGGATTTATCACCATCCATTTAAGAAATGACTGTGTATGATGCCATATATGCAAGTAGATAAACAAACCATTTGTCAAGATATAAGGTTTCCAGCACAAAATCTACAGCTACCTGAAGAAATATACCTAAGCTGTTCCAGCTGATTTGGAAAAGAAACGGGTGCCTCACTATTGTAGGAGAAAGCAAATAAATTACTCCCCTTAAAGAGCTGCAATTTTATCTCAGTGCAATAATTTATTTATTTTTATTTTTATCTATTTTCCTCAGGCATAAGAATTTTTAAATTCCTAAATTTTAAAAAATTCACCTGAGAATAATCAATGTACAAAATAAATTCCAATTAGCTGTGGGTATTTTGACGTTTTCTATGGTGATCTTAAAAGTACTCTTGCGGTTGCCATTTGTAAGTTATACATTTTCAGTTTCTCAATGATGCATTATATTTCCAAGGACACCAAAATTAGAATTCTTGAATTTTTTCAGAAACATTCACTCCATATACCCTGTTATTTGTACCACAGTGAGAGATAATCTAAAAAATAACATAGAAAATAGAAAACAACATAACATGATGTAATATGCATTTGGCCTAGACTTCAAGAACACTTTTAAAATCTGATAGACATGAAAAATAGTTTTGGAAGTCTGTAGGTGATATTGAAGTATATGGCATTAACAACAGGAAAAGTTTTACTGTAACCTGGAGGTATTTAAAAGAAGGGTAGACGTGGTGCTTGAGGATATGGTTCAGTGGTGGACTTGGCAGTGATAAGTTGGTGGTTGGACTTGATGATCTTAAGGGTCTTTTCCAACCTTAATGATTTTATGATTCTATGATTCTATGATTCTATGTCCTAGCTTCTAAAGAAAAAAAAAATAGTCTACTTCTATAAAATAAAAATAAACATTGGTAAAACCAGTGGATTAATCTGAATTCAGTTTGTATAAGAGGCTAACAGAAGAGCTGAGGAAGTTTTTAAATTGAAATATAATGAAAACAATGAAAGGATGAAATTCCCCATGCTCTTCTATTTGTGAAGTCCAGATGCAGAGGAAAGACATTGTTCATTCACAGTAATATGAGCTTCAAAAAAAAAGAAAAAGGTTTTCCAAACTACTGGAAACATAAGATCATCTTGGAAATAACAATATATTAAAATATAGTAAGGATTTTTTTCCTAACTCTAACCCTTAGAGATTACAGGAGAAAACAATCTGCCTGTTAGGAAAAAAAGTCTTTCTTTATTCTGTTTTAGTTTTCAGCTATGTAGACTTTGTCAATGGTATTATTTAAAGTGAAATATTTAAACAGCTTCCTGCAAAATATGAAATGTCATTCTCTAGATGAAACTCAGTAATTGCTATTTATATACTAATTTAATTCCAACTCTTTGAAGTTAACTCTTTCACATATTTTAAAGTAGCTTTCTACTGAGAATTTTTAGGAAGATTAAGATACCACTCCAGACTAAATCATTGCATACATTACAAAACTCCCCCAGGTATGCCAATTGATGGGCTTTTAATACTACCTTTCTCAACAAGAATAAGACCCTGTTTAATAATGCTGGTGACAAGAACATGGAACCTATTCTGATTATAAAGACTTTTTGGAGGGGAACTTTAAAGGGATGAAATGAAAACTGAGTAAATGGATGAATCTTTGATGCTTGCCTATGTGGCTCTCATTAATTTCTGAGACAAATGAGCATCCATTTCAGCCCTGACTGAAAAGGACGGCTAGAAAGGATAGATGGACCTTAGAAAAAAAGTTCAGTACTACTGAGGGGTGCTTGAGGAGGCTGGATCATGAGGAAGCATAACTAGGATGATCATCAGACAGATAACACATAGATATGACATAGATACTGGCTGAATTGCCAGTTCTGTGGCTATTTATTGCAATACTTGATAAAAACACCTTCCTAGGCTCACCATTCTGTTTCTCCATTTCAAAACAAGGTCAGTAAAGACTTTATTTCTATCTTATTGCCCTCATCTTCTGACCTTTAAGCATGATCCAGCATGTTGAGAAGATCTGCAGGAAAGAAACTATTAGTGTTTTTAGTTTCTTTTTCAACTTCTATTAGCTTTGCAAATTCACTTCAATACAATCCCTAGAGCTCATCCTGTCACCATTTCCTATTCCTTTACACACACACTTGCCATCATTATGAAACCTGAAGGGAATGAGAAACGAGTACAAAAATTAAATAATTGTAGTAATGCTTATCTGATCCTGAATATTCTAGTATTCAGTGAATATATTTTTTTCCTTTCTTTTTGTTACAAAACATGTCTTTTATTTCTTATGGCCTTACATTAGCCATTACTGATGATGTAAAAATCCTTTTTCCTCTTCTTATTCTGGAGTTTTTTCCTGTTTTTAATACCTCAACCATAGCACGTTCATGTTGTATTAATATATACCATATATAATCTGAATTTTATAGTCTAGCTTACTGATAGCAAAAGTAAGCCTTCTTTAAAGTATACCTATATTCCCTTTGCAGTGAAATCACATTTTACATTAAAAGATTTCAACATTCATTTTCTAATAATAAATCTCAAACAAGCTGTTGAATATTTCTTAAAGATGATAGCTCAGATTATTAAAAAAATCAGCATCCACTGCTTCCTTCCAAAATTAGTTTGTTTTCCCACACAGGGTAACAGACACAAAGTAAAACCTTTAATTCAGCTGGCCATAATGTATACCAGTATAGAGATGCAGACTTCTAGGTAGAAAGAAGTTTTGTTTTCCAGAAAAGCAGAACTACTATAAATGAGCTACTTCCTCAATTATACCTTCACTTCTGGCCTGCCAGACACTTTCCCTTTTCTCACTCTACTTTCTATGTTCCCCATTATCTCGTTGGATTAACTTGCTTAGATGCATCATAAGATATGTCTACCTTAAAGAATTGTGTTGAAGGATTAATTCAGCTTATATTCCAGGCTCCTTAATTACTCCCAGTTCAAGATCTTGAACACTAGCTGTTCCACAGATCTGTCTCCCTGCCAGTTGCAGAGAGAACCTAGCTGGCTAGCTTAGGCTATATAGTGAAAAATAAGTGAGAAGCAGACATGCAGTTACACGTGCATTACCAACACTGTATTGAAAAGGTCTTCAAGAGATTTAGAATCAGTGTCTGGCATAACTTGACAGACAGGCTGGTATTCTGACTGTTCTGTAAGGTCCTCCTTTCCTGCCACTCTCTAGAGCCACTAGGATATCCTGCCTTATATTAATAACTGATGGTAGAGAAAGTCGAGTAAGATAAAGGGTTATTTGCTATTTGTGTAGGAGGAATGCAAGCCACAAACCAGTGCATACCAAAAAATACAAGCCTGGTCTCCAAACCTGCCTGTTTTGCAACATCACTGGGTGGAGAACCTCTCCAGATCTGACAGAAACATGGAGCTCTGCTGTTCCTGAAAGGGGGACTGTGTCTTAACAGGTAGCTAGTGTGTCAGCAAAGATAACACCAAGGCACTAGTTACCCTCCAGCTTCCTCAGACCATGTCAATAATCTTGAAGGACTGAAATATACTTTTTTAAATGTGTGAACCAAATTCTGCTGGTATTATATAATCATATAATCAAAGATCTAGGATTAGCTTCCAGTAAATGCTTCTTACCCTTAATCCAAATTTAGCTGCCATTCAATTATGCTTAGCTTGCCAACGGGATGGGGGGGTGACACTGTACATTGACATGCCCTGCTCCCTCCCTGACTGCTCCAGCCCTCTTCTGTGCTTGCTTCTGCTTCACCTTTTTTCACACTCTCAGGAAACCAAAGTTGCTGGGCAGAAGGGATCAGGCAGAAAGGTGAAGGTTTCTGAGCTGGCATGACTGAGTGGAAGTTGCAGGGTTCTTTCAAATAAGAAAGTTTAATAGGTAAGAGCTCTGAAGGTGAGTTAGAATTGTGTGTGTAGAAGAAGTGAAGATTTATGAGCAAGTCATACTGATTTTTTTTTTCAGTTTGAAAAAATTTATTTGGCAAATAACATTTTTAAAGTTTTCTTATAGGGGGAGAGGCTAGAAAGGGAAGGAAACCCTTCTATACCATCCTGTACTATGCTGTGCTACACTATACTGCTGTGACCTTACTATATTACTAACAAAATAATACAGAGATTGCTTTCTGTCCCAAAACTCACTGATATAGCATGGCCTCTAGTTACAAGGGTAAATTCTGTTGCTCTGCAAAACAGGGTTGTAAAACCCAAACTGTACATCAGGAACAAGCCTGGCCAATGCTGTCTTCCCACACCTGCCTTAGCAAGGTTTGTGAGACTGGCAACCTCCAAATGAGTCTAACAGTAGTCATGAAACAGTGCTGAAACCGATGTCTTCCCCACACCACCTTTTTTTTTCTTTTTTCACTCATATAGATATAGCCAGAGAGATTACAGCTGCCTCCTACTCAGGTTCTGTTTTCTGTTAGCAATTATTTTACCTCCCTAACATTTTTTTCCAGTTGTTCACTGTGCTAGCAGGCACCCGTAGACCATTTCTCAGTGACTGCAGCCCTGCTTCAGTGACACACTGCACTTCATCTGTTAAAACTTTAGTCTGATATCACCAGGTAAGAGTTCCAAAACTGTTCTGATTATAGCACATGGAAGTGAGAGTGGGATAAAGTTTGTGATCAATGCATATACCTATATCTGCTGGCAGTGATAAATGCATATCTTTGATAGTGTGCTCAGATTTGAAGAGTTCCATGAAATATTTCAGAGTAGCTTTTTTCTTGATTCCTCTCTTCTTATGTGAAAAAAAAGAAAAAAGTAGACCAAGAGTATGGATGCTACAAGTACATCAGCCATTATAACACATTACAGTTAAAATTTAATACTGGAATATTATTTTAACTGCCAAAATAACTGAAGAAAATAAAAACATGCAGTATGAGGAATTTAATCTTTTAATTTTTTTTGCTAAGAAATATATTTGAAAAGGTAGTCCTCTGATTTATTTGCATCTTTCCATTTCACTAAGTCGTTGCAGTGCATATGTTGTAAATATATAAAAATTATATTCTTTAAACTGCACATCAAGCTTTGGCTCAAGCATATGAACAAAAAGGAATTTCCACTTCAAATTCTAAATTTTGTGGCTTTCAGTCAAGTTGAATTCTCACAGACTTGAGTGAGAATGTTCTTAATTACAGGCTACGAAATTTGAGTTGAGACAAGGGAGAAAGGGATGTTCCACAAAGGTTAACACTGAGCAAGGGTTATGAATACTCAGTCTTTCTTGATACCTTTTCCATTAAATTATAATGAAAGGGAACCTTAGAGAGGGTGGTGAGTTCAGACCTGACCCCACTAAACCTTAAGAGTTTAAACCAGTGAGATTAGAGATCTGTACTTCTGCTAGCAAAGAAAATACCCCCTCAGATCAATATTATTTTAAAATATTCATGCTGAAGCCCACCAAAGGAGGAATACTATAATATTAACATTAAAAAATTATACTATAGGATCAGATATATTCATGGTAAAACCAGAGGACAGGTTCTGGGGAAATAATGTTCCAGAAGGATCTCTCGCAAGTTCCTCACTAACCTCCTGGTGAAAATTAGATGTGGTCAAAGTGCAGGCAACTCTGAAAGCAGTAACAAGAAGATAATGTGTTTTATTTTGAAATACTTATTAAAGAACATTCTGTCTGTATTTTCTCATTTGCAACAGAAATATATCCTCTACTGGAGAGAAGTCACATCACTTGTGACCAATTTTGGTATCAAAGAAGCATTGGTCTGTGACATCTCTTGTCAATCACACTGTAGTTTATAGATAGACATTACAGGTCAGGTGATCTTTGTGGGAAAAAGAAGACAAATGTTGTTGCCATTGACACATACATATAAACTATGTTATGTGTGAGTAAAATATGGGTTTTTAATTACAATAAAAGCAGAAGTATTATTTTAAGTTTTCCTTATTTGGTTTCTTAATACACTTCAGCCATTTTGTGCTTCTTTTCGTAAAAAGTCAACTGCTTTTTAGACTGTGTTTAGTAATTTTCTCATGAATGAAAATCTATTTAACCTTCCCTCAAGGAAATTTCCACACACAACACAAAGCATATGTGGTGCCCTGTGTGACACACATAAAAACCAAAAAGAATTGAAAACTTAAACTGAATTAAATTGAAACATCCCACGTTATAAAATAAAAATCAGAACTTTCATGTCTTATCCTGGTCTTTCATGTTTTTCATCTGAAATGATGGCAGATATTGTGTGATGTTTACTTATCACTTATTTTAAAGACCCTTCATTATTTTCTTATCTGAAAACAAGAAATAGAATACAGCATCAATAATACATAAAGCATCAAATTCTGTATCACAAGTGTTAAAAATCTCAACAGTATAGTATTTCTTTAGAATGCCATATTTACTTCTTTTTAAATGTATTTAATAGTGAAATTAAATTCAGTCACAGATTTGAAGCTTAAGATTCTCATGCATGAAGCTTGCGTTCTGCTGCCTTGTTACTTAGTTCTCCATTTTCCCTCTTACCAGATTCTGCTGCTTTTCCTTCATGTTGCCCTTTTGTCTCATGAACCAGGATCTGCTCTTCCTCATTCCCAATGGCCTTTTCTCACCAAGAATGTATTAGCAGTGTCTCTTGCAAGTTGTTCTATTAATTTCTTCCTTGTTCTGGCACTTCCCCAGTTCTGAGGTGTCCCAGCATGCACTGCCCTCAAGGCATTGTGAGATACAGGATTAGAAAAAAAAGCAGTCAAGTTTTCTCTTCTCATTTGCTTTCCTTATTTTAATATGGCAGAGATACTTTAAAGTAGCAGAGATTTACTTCTTATCATATACTAAAATCTCTTAAATATAGTTCAGCTAAGAATCCATTAAGTATAGATTCAAAAAAATATTAGCTGTCACAGTGTTTCTGTTTATAAACTCATTGAGCATTCATTGAATAAATCAAGATTCAAAACTAGTCAGCAGGTATTGAAAAATAAAGAGAATTCATTTAAATTCCTCTCAGCACATGTTGCATGATCAAAAATATAATTCAAAAGACAAGTTAAAATATGACATGCCATAGAATAGAGAAAATGTTATGAAAAAATGTAAGCTTGTAAATTTTTACCTCCATGTAATAAAAAAACAGTAGATTTTGCAGATAAAATAACCTCATCTGTTATCACATAAATAAGAAAAAGTTTATCTTTAAGTGTTTTTATTATACACTGATGAATGTATACTTCTGATACAATAATCTCAAAAATCTTTGCAATAGTTATCTGAATCATATCATCTGGTTTTCAAGACCACCAAGCAAGGATTCATCTTTCTTATTTTCATCTAATATCACCATCTCCTTTAATTCCTTTTTCAAGAGTGGACTCCACAGGTTTAACCAGTGAACTAATAGAAAATAGATTCATTTATGTCAGTCTATGGACTAAACCCACGTTACACATAAGAAGATGCAGCTATGCTGATTCATTTAATCTGCCAGTTCCATAAAGGAATTGAGCAATGACAGTATGTTGATTGAGTTTAATCCCCCCTTTGATTTCTAGATGGGTAATTTTTCAACTAAATACTCCCTGCTGCACTACTTTAATTTTGCAGAATTTTAGATTTTGGGTACCTCATGCCCTAGTATATACATATTCAGGTTGATCAATCTGTTGCCAATCTTTTAATTTGCAACTTTGGTTTCATCAGAAAATCAGTTTTGAAGGAAAATGTCCTGAAATTGTTTTTGCATAGAGTTTTCAATGTATTATAATGCTAATTTCTTTATAAAAGCTCAAAAAAATCTTGGAAATTCTGATATTTCATCAAATTCAGAAAAAAGACTAAAACAAACCAAAATGAAACAAATCTAGTAAAGTAAATTATTTCTTTATAAGGTGTGTTATCTTCTCTAAATTAGAACTTCAGTATAGGAAGGCCTTATTAGTACAAGTATATCAGGGTAATACTTGTATTATATTGATGCTATATCACATTCCGTAAGCTCCTATTGACAAATAAATGCAGCTATGATTTTCTCCTTACAGTATTATATATGTTATAGTAACACCAAAAAAAAAGCTACAGAAGAACATTAGTTTTTTGTCATGGAGTTGTCTGGGAAACAAAGCTGGGATTCAAATTTTGCCTTAATATGGATGAAGTATGGATTAGTGTATCCAAAATGGTCCTATCAGGCAAAGACAGAAACTAGAGTGTTGTATCCTGCTTGTTAAATAGATGAAGTAAACACCTATTGCTCCAAATTTGACACTTTCTACATGAGGAAGAAAGAAAAACTTATTGGTTTGTCTTCTATCAGAAGATTCCCAGGGAGACTGATTATATCATTGTATAAAGCACTCCAAATATATGCTTCAATCTTATGTTTGTGCATGGATTTAGGTATATATAAAGCTTGTACACTTTTTGCTCTGTGTGCAGGTATATATATGCATACATACATATATATCTTAGAAATATTTTCATTATTTCATGCTCATGTCTCTGGATAAATTGAAAGGGATTCTTAACTCCTTGTCACCACATCCAGAAGTGCAAGGGTCTTTTAGGCCACAGGTAAAAATTAGTTTAGACAAGCCATGATAAGAATGCTATTAAAATTATTTTTCTGCTTTATCTTAGAATCATAGAAACATAGAATCACTAAGGTTGGAAAAGACCTCTAGGATCATCAAGTCCAACCATCAACCCAACACCACCATGCCTCCTAAACCACACCCTGAAGTGCCACGTCTACATGTTTTTTGAACACCTCAAGGGAAGGTGACTCCATAAACTCTCTGGGCAGCCTGTTCCAGTTCCTGACCACTTTTTCAGTGAAGAAGTATTTCCTCATATCCGATCTAAACCTCCCCCGATGCAGCTTGAAGCCATTTCCTCTTGTTCTATCACTAGTGACCTGGGAGAAGGGACCAACACCCACCTTGCTACAACCTCCTTTCAGGTAGTTGTAGAGAGGAATAAGGTCTCCCCTAACCCTCCTCCATAATAAACACTGCCAGCTCCCTCAAAATCCTCTCATGAGAATTGTTCTCCAGACCCTTCACCAGTTTCATTGCCCTTCTCTGGACACGCTCCAGCACCTCAATGTCCTTCTTGCAGTGAGGGGCCCAAAACTGAACACAGCATTCTAGGTGCAGCCTCACCAGTGCTGAGTACAGGAGCACGATCACTTCCCTACTCCTGCTGGCCACACTGTTCTTGATACAAGCCAGGATGCTGTTGGCCTTCTTCTAAAAGAATACCTGATAATCTGAATATAACGCAAGAATTGGTTTTATATTTATGGACGTATTTCCTAGCTTCTTCCAAAACACTGACTTTAAAACAACCTTTGTGTTTGTTTTTGTAAAGTGGTTAGTGCTATATAGCATACAAAGGAAAATGTGATCTTCCCATAAGCAGTCAAAATAAATGACAGAAATCAGATACAAGCTGCATGAGATGACGTGTAGACCTCTATAAAGAACCATATCCTTTTATTCTTTCTCATTTTAATTTAATGGATGGGTGACTACTTTCAATGAGTTTTCTAGGAGATTTTTGTAGAGTACAGTTGAGTAGATCTGCTTATTTTGTGTAGGACATCAAATACAACTGGGGTTTCACAGTTCAAAGCAAGTCAGTATGACAGGTAACTAGGTTCAGGGAGGGGAGTAGAAACCTTATGTAGTAGACTTCTCATGGGACATTGAGCAAAATGATCAAAACCGGATGATCCAGTGAGGAATTTTAAAAACAACATTGAGATATGAAAGTGTGAACATTAAGCATATAATACCCTTGAGGTATTATATGTGGTTTGTATGTATGAATGTTTGTATCAAAAGCTAATAAATACCTCTTTCAAAGTTGAAGCTATCTCTGTTACTCTAAATCAAGTGTCCAAAACTCTAAGACTGTCCATTATATAACACCCAAAACAAAATAAGGTGGTTCAGGGCTCCCTAGATAAGACACGTTTTTCTGTATTTTGATAGCTCCTTGACCAAAGTGCTCACCTTTGATCTTTTTTTAATTATTATTGTTTATAGTTGGAACATCCCATGTTTTCAACAGCACATATTTTTCCATAAAAAGGTTATCTGGAATGCACTGATTAGCTTATATATGCCAAATACAGGCAATTTTTCACGGTGAGTTTACACCAAAACAGAACCTATACCAATCCCATCTTTTTTTTTCATTATAAGAACAGTAATAATCTTACAGTTTTGGAGTATTCGACTGTCCTCAGAAGTCTTACTGTTATTAATGTACTATGTCATATGAAGCCTTAAACTGATAATCGTAACACTTCAGCCTAGCCTATCTAGCTCCTTTTAGGCTACAGCAATGTGGCCCAGCAAATGAACCCCAGTGCTCACAGTAGGTACAGCCCCTAGTTGTTCCAGACCAGGAGATACATTTTTGAGCAATGTACAGCTCTCTGCCTACCTACATAGATGGAAATGACATAGCAAGGATATACCCATGTGATGGAGAGGTACATAGCAGACCACAGAGGATACCTGTTTTATAGTATAAACAGTATAATGCTCTCATATCTGTGTTTCTCAGTGCTCATCACCAACTACACATGCAACAGAATAAAAGTCTATTTCTCATTCCAGAAGTTCAAACCCAATCCAAACCAAGCTTTTTCAACAAGTTGCTTGAATGTATCTTTGCTATTACCTCATTTTTATTCAGGTCTGTATTTTCTCATTTCCAGTAGTATCCCAAACCAGAACTGACAAGTGAATACAGGAAAAGTTTTGTATTGTCACATCATGTTTGATCAGAAGGCAGATATGACACGCATAGTATGTTCTTATTCTGTACAAAACTTGCGATGGAGAAACAGCTGCCAATTCTGCGTGTGACAGAGTCTGGCCCTCTGCAAAACCTGCAAAAACAGACAGAAACGGGCCTGAAAATCTCACCTAATTATAAGAAGCAATTCCTCTGTGAAGACGGTAGTTATGGATGGACAGGTAGATAAATAGGTTGTAAAAGGTGGGGGGTGGAATTTTCTAAGGGTTCTTAACAATTGGGTTGTGCTCTTTATTAACTGAAAGCCACATTAACTTTCTCTTTAAGCACAACTTTTCCCTTTGGATGCCTTCCATTCTGCAAAATGAGAAAAAATCATATTTGTATATATCTGGGGAGGCATACTATAAATATCAACTATTTAACGTCCTTTCATCTAACAAAGTACATACAAAAGTGTTGAAATAGACCTTTTACATAATATTTGTTTGTTTTAAAAAGTCTGTATAATTTATTTCCTCCTTTTCCACTGTTACCAATCTTACTAAACCTAGCCTTACTGTTCTTCAGCAGATTTATTCTATTATCTTCAATATTATACAATGACCTGGTATGTAATCTCAATACTCATATAACATTTTAACTAATAAACCTGTTTTTTTGAGACTTCAAGCTTCAAACTTGTGCTAATGCTGAAGTGTCTATATCTCTAAATGATTTCTATAGTGAAGACTGATAATGAGCATTTAAAAGTCTAACTGCATAACCTATTGTTCTTATCACAGAAAATAATCCAGAATTTTAGATGAGAGAAAAGAGTGTAGGTCTACCAAAGTCAGTTAAAGTACATGACTCTACAGTAGCTGTGACTGGGGGAAAGATTCAAGCATTAGAGTATGAAAGGGCACTAGAGGTAACCAAGAGGGTGGCAGAAAGATAAATCTACTTTGAAGTACAAACTTTAACACTATCAGATTTCACTTGCCTGCCTTATTGTTATACTTCACTTGAAAAGAGAAACAAATATTTTCCTCCTATGGCCTTTATCAAAGATATGGATCTCATGGATTTAAAAAAAAAAGAGTTAAAAATTAAATTGTTCCAATCAGGGAGGCTCATTAGTTTGCATGTGTTGCATCTGAATGTATATACATATATGTACCAGGGAATCTGAAATTGCTACAATAGGCATATTTTGAAGACTGCCAAAACTGGAAAATATTAAACTGTAAAACTTTATTAAATTCATTTGTTAATAGCACTTTTCTTGCTAGATGTCAATTCTATGTTATTAATCATCGTTGCTATCTACACAAAATGATTTGCCTTTAACACTTACATCTTAAATTAGCTGTGAGGACACACCACCATGATGCATTATGGTTAAGCTTGGGTCCTTAGTGGTTCTTAGTTGCCAAAGTTGAGTTTTTTGGGCTTGAGAGCTCCTCAGTAAGAAAATTAAAAACCTGGGTGGGCTTGTCTTCTCTGATTTTCCTTGCTGATATCTGATGCTTTATACTATCAAAAGAGGGGATGTTATCTGCTCCCCACACTGTTTATCTTCTATTCTTTTGTGGTGACAGTCATCCTCCGCTTTTAACAGCATGCCCTGCCTATTTGCAGTCCCTTGTGCTTATCTTCTTTATCTTGCAGCTTTCAGTTACTCTGGTCCCTCACATGTGCCACTACACCCATCGTTTTTTGCCTCTTTGGTGGTCACATAGCTCACGTGCTTACATAACACACTGGTTCATAAGCATTGCCATGCTAGGTCTGACCATGCCATCACAGTGGTACAAAATATTTACATAGTGTTGTTTGTTGTATTTCTTTAGTACATTTACATTTGGGTTCAAGGGAAGCTGTCCTGATGACTATAACTCTCAGGTGTCATAGGCCTCTGTTTTGGATACACATATGCTGTAAAGAGGTACACTACATTCAAACACCATACTGAAGAATCCTTTTTGATGCTTTTAAACTTATTTGAAATGACTTTCTGTAACTTTGTCCAATCATTACGGTAATATGAAGGACATAAATATTTTAAAAGTGTGCTTCACTTTTTCTCCCTCTTGCTTTTACTAATAAAAAGTTTTCGAATGCTTGTACATGCTGATGAACCCCCAGTTTCAGAATTCACACCATATCCAGTTAAGGTGCTTTATATCCAGCCAGTGCTATAAAAGAACTGTATTTTAAATCAGTTGTATCTTATCAAGGTAATTTATATTGCCCTCCTACAAGTGCAGAAATTATTTACAGTAAGTGTCTTTACCTCATAAAATAGCTAAATGAGTTTTCTGCTTCAAAAGTGCTTAAATCATGCTACTTTCTCCATTTATGAAACGATTTATGTTTTCAGACACACAAGCATAATGGCATCAAAATGTGTTAATTGTGATACCTCTTTTTACGTGCTCTTTATTTATCTCCCCGTTCGGTTTAATCTTTTTATTGTCTTTCAAAACTCTTTTTCATATTATAGTTGTATTTATTGCAGGGAGTCTTATCTACATCACCATTATTGTTAATTATTTGTGAATTGCATGGTTTGCTATGCCTTTTAAGAGTTTCCTTTCTAATGACTGACTTTTCAGGCAGAAGCCTTAGTGCAAATTGTAGAATATTTTAACCTAGTGTTTGTAACAGCAGCTTTAAATTGTTACTTTAAAAAAAAATGGGTGGCTTCATACTTCTTTTCTTGAGTTGTAATTAAATTATTGTAGCATTGGTGGGATACAGCCAAGGACTGTAGGGGAATAGACAGGGATCGGCGACTGGAAGATCACGGGCTGTGACGGAAAGAGAGACTCCTCCCCATAGGAGTGGCAGGAACAGGAAGCGCAAGAGCTATATAAGCGTGTGACGCAGCTAAATAGACGGACATTTTGTATCCATCATATTGATGTCTGTGCATCACTGTCCCCAGGGTGGGTAGAGCCCTGTGTCCCGGAGATATGCGGCCCAAGATAAGTTCTCCCGTAGAAGCGTACAGCAACAAAGGACACAATCTTCTTGTGTTTGTTCTTCTGCAAATACTAATTAACAAATATTAATCAGTCTCTACCCCAGAATGCAGACAAGGATGGAAGAAAAAAAGACAGTTTCTTTCTTCTCTCACTCTAAAGTTGGAAAACTATAGCAGAAACTGACCGACTTCACCAAAGTCATGTATTAAGGCTATGACAATATTGGCTCTCCTGGGTCCCACTGTGTTGATTTATTCAGACCATCCTTTGGTTTTGAATGCTCTACATGTAATATGTGACTTGTTGACTTTACCATGGAAAAACTTGTGGCCTCATCAAACATATTAAACATGTTGTGTGGCTCTAGAACATAACTGTCAAGCACAGTACTCTCTAATTCTCCTACCCATTAGTCTGTATGCTCAGCATACCTACGCAGAGGTAAGCAGTCTTGTCAAATCAAATGTTTAAAGCCACATGTCTTAATCTATGTCCCATATTGAACAATGTTTAGAAACACATTAACTAATTAGATTTCACAAGCTTTCATATATATTACATATATGTAGGCAGCACAGACAACTGCATGAACTCCATTACCTCAGTGGTAAGGAAAAAGTAAAAATGCTTTCTGAAAGGCACCAATATCAAATGACCCTAGGGCTTACAAAATATTACTTGATAAGGTTTATATACTGTAACCATAATTCAGTTAAGGAGGGTCATAAATTTGTTGTGGTTTGTAGAGTATAAGGTAAATTTTTCTACTTCTGAATAAAGTAGTGCTTGTCAGTACTCTTTCATGATTTGTAAATGTATGATAAAAATCACTACAACAATTTCAGTTACTCTTGGTGTTATTTTAGAACTTTTTATACATTCCTTCACAGGGGAAAAGTTTATACATTCATTTCAAATCACCAACATGTCTAAGACCAGATATGTTTTTTGTGGTTTAAAATAATTTCTCAGATCGATGGTGTTGGGGCATAGCTAGTCATCTGTGAATTTTCATACTGTTTTGGGGCATACACTAAGGCAAGGGGAAAAAGTAGAAGGTAGCTATTACTAATTCATAATGTAAGATATTGCATTTTAAGTAAGTGAAATTATGTCAGTACCTCTGTATTAACACAGCATCCTGGTTTCGTCTGCGATAGAGTTAATCTTCCTCCAAGTAGCTGGTATAGTGCTGTGTTTTGGATTAAGGATGAGAACTATGGTGATAACGCACACTGACATTTTAGTTGTTGCTAAGTAGCGCTTACGCTACTTAGTCTAGTTACCTACTTACGCTAGTCAAGGACTTTTTCAGCCTCCCATGCTCTGCCGGGTGCACGAGAAGCTGGGAGGGGACACAGCTGGGACAGCTGACCCCAAGCGACCAAAGGGATATTCCATACCTTATGGTGTCATGCTCAGTATATAAAGCTGGGGAAAGAAGAAGGAAGGGGGAGTGGGGGACACACACGTTTGGAGTGATGGCATTTGTCTTCCCAAGTAACCGTTACATGTGATGGAGCCCTGCTGTCCTGGAGACGGCTGAACACCTGCCTGCCCATGGGAAGGAGTGAATTAATTCCTTGTTTTGCTTTGCCTGCATGCACAGCTTTTGCTTTACCTGTTAAACTGTTCTTACTTCAACTTATGAGTTTTCTCACTTTTACTCTTCTGATTCTCTCCCCCATCCCACCAAGGGGGAGTAAGCAAGTGGCTGCGTGGTGCCTAGTTGCAGGCTGGGGTTAAACCACAACACACATGAAATGTAAGTTTGATAACAACCAGCAGAGAAAATTGACCAGCAATGGACGAAATCACCTCAACCAAGAACAAGTACGCTACATAGCAGTCAATATTACCTGAGAGAGCAATTTAAAGAATCATTAAAAGCACATTCTTGTGCTGTCCAGTCTAAAAAAGCAAATGTTATTCACAGGTTACTAAGCTGCCTTTGTAGCATTCACTTTGGTAAGTGAATCCTTGTCTTACAGAAACTATTTTACCCTTTGAGACTGAAATAGTATAGAGTAGAACATCTCTGAGAAAAGTGCAAGGGTTTGACAAGTTCAGTACACGGTCCTTCAAAACACTTGGGAGTTGTCCTAAAGAACTGGATACTCGATGAAACTTTGTTGACATGAGTGATTAAGGCCAGCTTTTGGTCTATATTGCAAGTAAAAAAGGGAACTGTTGGCACGCTGTGCCTAGTAAAAGGAGAAAGGCATTTTTCCATGGAAACATTAGTGTTTTCCCTTGACTGTTAATTTACAATATGTACATTTACAGATACCTGAAATAGCATGCTATTCTATTTGGAAGACATCTGCTGCTCTAGATAGTCCTAATCTAAGGAAAGTCAGTACCTTTTAACTGACTGATGTTATCAGCTTTGGGAGACTATGGAAAAACTTTAACGATACAGTAGTAGATATCGAAATGTTAATCACTTGCAAAAATAGGTATACTAATGCAGATCATCAGTGATTTAAGAAATATGTGGAGTCTTCTATCTATATATGTTGACTGAAAATATATTGGGTAACCTTTGTAAATGCACGTGTGAGCTAAGGCATTGGAGTTTAGAAGCATGCTGAATGTGTAACACTCCACTGGTTTTTGTCACTTACTTCGTATAAACCGGACCTGCGTGGGAGTTTTGACAAGTAATATTTTGTACTAGTCCTAGACAAAGAAACAGACAAAAGGCCCATCATTCCAAGGGTCATACAAGGAGACTTCAGTTCTTGCAATACCTTCCATTCAGGAAAAAATTTGAGGGAGGAAAATGTCATTAATTGTATGTATACGTTATTTGACCAAATGTACACACCAGTATCACAAGCCAGATCAGCTCCTTGTTATACAGTAGGAGGCGCAGGTTTCCTCTATGCCTGGTGGTCATGTATAACCATTTTACTATAATGTCTGCATCTGCATCTACCAGATGCCCAGCACATGTTCTCTTTTCATTGCGTGATGAATGCACAACCAATTAAACATTTGGAGGTACATGTTCGTGCACATGTATATGATTGTTCCTGTCTCTTGACGAAATATGTGCTCTTCCCATGGCATGGGAGACTGCGCTTGCTTGCATGATTGTTTTAGACCTTATTAAGCTAAACAGGAGGTGCCTGTGGGACTTTCCAGGTAGAGATTGGCTAAGTCAATCACCAGAAACAGTAATCTGACATACTACTACTTCCCTAAAAGGTAAGGATGCCTTTTATGATGAGCACAAAGTAATGCAGCACAGACAGGGTGGGTTGTACTGAAGGTCACCTGTGGCCCACAGGGCAGAGGTTTAGCATAGTCACCTTGTTACGAAGAGATGATGTTACAGGGGCTCAGGTGTAGTGGGTCTCTCTTGTCATTTCTCCTGACCTGTAGAATGAGCTCCAACCAGTTTGTACGAGAACTGCAGAGACATAACACCCCTTTTAAGAGCTATTAATATCCGACACACTGGCAGACTTGTGTGTGGATATTTTCATCACTGCCACTTTTTCCTATAGAGTGTGAAATACAGTGCTGAACACAACTACACAGTAGATGGATACTAGAGGAATTCTACAGGAAAAGGTTCAAAAGCACTTCATCCTGGACTTTCTGAATATAAATAAGCATTCCTTCTTTCAGTCCCCCAGTATTATACATGTATGTATGGACACTGATGCAGGAGGGACACAACTGGGGGTGGGGAGAAGAGAAGAGGAGGGGGAAGAGAGACTGTAAGCACACTTAACTGGATTATTAATGAGTGCAATACACTGAAATCTTGGTCACTGTACAGGATGTGAATTACTTTAAGGACTCTTATGCCTGAAAGCAAGATTGGTACCTTGTCCTTTGTGTTTATGACAGATGTGAAATGGTTAAGTTTTGAGAAACATCATAGCTAAACTTTTCAAAAAGATTTGATGCTTTGTCAATATTGATTCAGGCTTCTCAGTGTCAGTGGAGTAAAAAATAATAAAGTTCTGTTGCTGCAGGGACATGAAGAAAAGATGTTTGATTGATTCTTCCATTATCCAATGACAGCTATTATGGAGCAGGGAATAAAAATGGCAATTATATTCTTGCTTTATAGAGGAAAAAGAAGGAAAAGAAACTGTTCTAAGATTTACAGATTTGACATATGAGAGCTGAAATATGCCAGATACAGGAACTGCAATGATTGGTCTCCCAGCCCTGTTTCCAGAAGCACAGATATTTAGCCATAATATTTGTATTCAGCAATTAAAACTAATAAGTGGTGTTTAGATATATTGAACAAATAAATGCATCCAAAACCAGGATGCACATTAGGAAATGGTATAGCTGTATACCCATTAATGTATGAAGTAGATTTTAAGAGATAAAAAAGCCTGCAGACATTTTTTTAATATTTCTTTTTATGCTTAGATTAAATTTAATCACAATAAAATTCTTTCCAAACACTTAAACATAGTATAAGGCTCTGCTTAGTTTGGTACTTGCAGATAATAGTTGTGCGGACGGTGCTGCTTTTTTATTAGTACTTCCCCTTATTTTCACGTGCTTATATTTCAGAGACAGAAAGTACATTTGTGCAAAACTTACTTTTAAATCAGGGAGACAAATAATTACTCTGGATTTTTTAAGTTTTGCTATTAATTATAAGTCCATTAGAATAACTTTCATTGCATCAGATTGCTTTTTATTTTGAGGAAAAAAAAAGAAATAATGTATAATGTTTTGTGGCTTTAGACATAAAATCCACAATAATATATACATCTTTAATTTGGAACAACCCCCTCCTTCCAGCTGCAATAAAAACAATTAACAATATGGTATTTTTTTATTTGTTATATTTTTTAAGACAGCCTCCAGATATGCAGTGGAAAATGGAAGTAAGAATATGTTAGATGCTCTTGTGTCTTGAGACAAAGCAAAATTATTTTGTCAAATTGTTCTTTTAATTCTATTAAAACATCACTTACAGCTGTAATTTTACCAAGAAGATTTGTCTGTTTTGGCGTTCCAGTGACAAAGTTAATTTTTTATTTGCTTTCTTTCTTTTAGTTGGTCTAATTTTATTTACATCTAAATGCAATGTTGAAAACAATTCCTTAATATAGGTCCGTTGATTACACAATCTATGTCAATAAAAGTTAAATTACTTAAATTGCTCTTAATTTCTCAAGTGACCTAGCTAACGACAGCAGCTATGTTAGGTACTGCTCAAGTTGAGGGACAAGTTAGAGAAGAAAAACTGCTTGTTATTAGTGGCCATCCAACTGGCATTTGTTTTCATAGATCATATCTGCCTTTGTGCAGCAGTGCAATTTCTACTCTTTTGGGTAGCTCTTTGCTACTTTTGGTAATCTACAATGTCTGCTGTTACAATTTGCCAGGTGGGTAACAGAAACTCCCTCATCTGGTAAAACCTCTCCCTTCTACCATGCTAAAAAACTTTTCTCAACCCTCAGAATAATTTTTCAGCCGGTGGGTCTTAGAATATCTGTCCCTGCTTTGTTGTCTGCAAATGCTACCCTTCCAGCTTCTCACCAGGCTCGCAATTCACCCCTCCCTTCGGCTCCGCTTTCTACTGAGCGCTGGTTAAGTCACAGATGTGTGGTCTGTGTCAGCTGGACCACAGCCATCGAGTGCGTACATGCTCTTCACTGGAAATGCATAGTCAAACGTTATCTCACATTGTCTCTAGTCAATCTTGCACACAGCACTTCCAAAAGCCAAGTTAACATCACAGCACTGTCGAAGCCTTTATCTTAATTGCAGAAATAAAATTCCTCTTGAAATGGTACCTTTGTTTGTTCTCAGGGAAATATACTTCCCTGGGGAGGTTTAAACTTCTTTTTGGTGGTTGAATTGTTTGTTGACCTTCCTCAGACTATGCTGTGGCCAAGCCTTTATGGCTGGTGACACTGCGGTGGCAGATAGACACTTAACCTTATTTTCTGGTGAAGCACATAAACGATATGCTGCACAGTTTAACTGGAATATTGTAACTAGACTAAGAAGACTGAGGAAAAACAGGAAGCATGCTTCTTATTTCTTGCATAAACAATCAAAAGTGTTTTATTTCAGACAGCAAATGATAGCAGCTGGCATGTATGCTACACCTTTTACTAGGACCCTATCAACAATCTAACGCTATAAATAATCCTGCAGTGGGAACAGTAATTCATTACATTTTATCAAGTTGAATGCATCATGCTCTATATCTCCAGAAAAGGAAAAGAAATGTGAAGATAGATATCAGTCAATAATGTAACAATAGAAAAGAGTAAACAACTAGTTCTAAAAATATTCTGTCAAGGAAATGCATAGTAATTGTTATTTTGCAATAGATAACATAGTCTAATATCTGATCTCTAGCAGTAAACAATACTAAACACCATGAGAAAAATGCATGTGTAGGGATGACACAACAATTTTTTGGAACTGGCATTTTTTTTCCTAAATTGTCTCAGTGATATCCCCTAGCATATTTCCTTATTTTATCAAAATGAGAAAAATATTTATTTTAGGTCAATTCTTTCTAATATAATTAGAAGCTCCCAACCACCTATAATAAAACTGAAGAAAATTATATTTATTTGAATTCTATATTAGCTAGTAGCTGACCAATTCCCTGTCAAACTTTTAATAACATTTTCTTGATGGCATGGGAGAAATGTAATTATCTTTTGAGGTGTTTTTTTGCCAGGATCTTGTAGTGTAGCTAAAAAGTCCTTCACTTTTCCTTTTTCTTCTATTTCCTTCTTTTGACCCCAAATTTGAAACATATAAAACTATCTGGGTGTGGGGTTTGGTTTTTTTGGTTTGTTACTTTTTTTTTTTTTCTTAAGATTACACCCTACTTTTCAGGAATATGAACCTGTAGACATTTGAGTGTGTTCTGGTTTGGTTTTTTTCTCATAAAGTACCTGAGACGGAATACACTACAAATATTTTGAAATTGCATAAACACTAACCCTTTTCAGAACAGAGAACCACTTTTGTTCCTTCTTAACGTTAATTGGATATCTAACATTGCTTTAAACTATTAATGTGTTCTAACTATATGATTACCTTCAATTCATCAATTAACTATTTCAACACTTTGTAAATACTAAACTACAGTGTAATAAAAGAATTACTCTATCTTCAAAACCAGGGGTTAGTCTTGGGGAAGGATTTAAAAAATAAAGTATGAAAAGCCCAGAATGATGGATCGTAACCTCAAAAACCCAGTGTGGCGACTCATCCCAGAACCACCAGTCACGGCGTATGTAATTTCATGACCACAGCTGCCAGACTTTGTTGGCAAAGGGAGCAAGAACCGTGCTTGAAAGCTGTTTTCAATTTGTTTCTTAACACAGGCTAAAATGTGTTTAACTTGTCAGTGCAAATCAGGTTCAGTGCACTACTGTGAAAGCATGTTTCGCATCTTAATAATTGTATATGCTTTCTGGATCAGGTACTGAGCCATTTCAACCTCTTTTATAAATAAAATTTAGGGATTTCCTACTCCATGTATCAAGCCAGGAGACCTGAGAGCAGATATGAACCCTCACATCTTCCTCCAGCTTTCAAGTGGGAGGAGACGGAAGGCTCAGTTCAAGGCAGCCATGTAGCACGACTGCTGCAGGACTGCTGAAGACCTGAGTGCAGTGCAGCGATGTGGTCGTGTAAGTTTGTCCTGTTGTGAGTATTTGTCAAAGCTCCCACGAAAGGTGGAGCACGGCTAGTGACTGATAAATGGATGTAAGAGGAGTTAGGAGCATTTGCTAGTAAAGGCCCCATTTCAGATGTAAGCAGGTGATTACTGGGTATTAAAGCATATATGGAATGAACCTTTGTCCCCCTGATCTTTACTATAACACAGGACAGCTACTTACAAAATGTAGGGAGCAAAAACACTCCCTGAGTAAATTCTTACAGCACTGTACACTGAAAGGGCTCCACCCCTCTCTCCTCCATGCAGCTAGCAAAAGATGCCCTCTTTTATCAACAAGTAAAAACTACAAAAAAGGAACAAAGGGGAGTATTATAAGCATTTTTTTTTCAGTATCTACCTCTTATCCTTTATATATGCCTGCTGAAAACTTTCCATGCATTCCCTGGCCACCGTTTACACAGAAATTAAATTTACTTTTAAATTAGCATTTGCAAGGTATTTTTAATTAATTTTAAAAATGAAAATTTGATTTTTTAAAATCATAAATATATTCAGGGACTTGAATCTTTTACTAAAAAAAAAGCCTTTAAATTAAATAACATAAAATTTCTCCCAGTTTTGTAAAGTTTGAATGGAAATATAATTTCCTAAGCAACTCTGATAGCAGTTCCAGGTATTTTTTTCTAACTAGTTTAGTGGAGAATTTATCTGCTTATGCTCTGTGCAGTAGTGCAATTTTTCTATGAGTTTTGCAAGAAAATCATGGAATCATAGAATCATAGAATGTCCTGAGTTGGAAGGGACCCAAAAGGTCTTTCTTATTCTCATGCCTGGAACACCATGTAAAGTGGTCATATTCCTGAATGTTGTCTCCTTCTCTGCATTCATGTAAGTAGTCCTCGTGGACGGAGCACACCTCTGTGTCTTCACCTGCCAGAGTGTGACTGAAGGAATCATGATGAGTGACAGATGACCAAAATGTGGAACAGCAGTTATTGATGTCAGGTTTTGCTATAGCTGATGGGTTTTAGTGCTTTATAACTGTAGTAACACAATATTCTCACCATGCACTTGCAAAGAAAGCTAAAAAAAACCAAACCAAACCAAACCCCAAACAAATAGAATCACAATTAAAAGACACTCTTCCAATACTTATCATCAGGGTCTGATCCTGGATCCGTGGCATGAATGTACAGACTTTTTTATCACTAGAACTACAGTAGGTGTTATTTATTTCTGTTTGATTGCTATTAGATGGGGGGTTGGCATGGGGAGAAGGGGCATATCTACTGCTGCTGTCTACTTGATGGACAGCAATAGCAGATTTCAAATAAGAAACCAGCAGCCCTGTCAGAGGACATAGGAAAGGTGCATGTCCCACAGTTACAGGTAAGAGAGGTAAACCCGCGGTCTTGAATGACCCTTGTGAAAGGCAGAGCAACCGCAGGGGGAAGAGTTCAGATTACAGAAGACAATGCAGATCAAGAAGATGAACTTTTTGTAGTTTATGATTGCCACCATCATTGACTGACTACTTAATTTTAGGCACTTCTTTTAAACAAGAATTTTTATAAAAGTCATTGTGTTACTAGTATTAGTGAATGGAAAAATGAGCCTTGAAGTCATGGTATGACATTTTCACTTAAGAGAACCTGTCACTATGCAAAAGGCATATTTTGATAAGTAATGGGGAGAGCAGCAGGGGAGAAGGATGTGGCAGTGGCTTCCTGGGGGGCACAGGGGTGGGGACAGCCACTCAGGGTGGCCCCTGGCTGCAGGGCAGAGATCCCTGTGCAGGGTCGGGCCCTGCATGGAGCGGGGGACACACAAGGACAGGGGCAGCTGTGTGGTGACAGAGCCAAGGTGGGGAGGCTTCTGTGTGGGCCCCGGCCAGCACTGCCTTGTGTCACTCACTGCAAGCTCACTGCTCTTGAAAGGGCTTTACTTTCTGGTGGTTTACTTTGTGGGGTTGTTCAGCCTGGAAAAGAGAAGGTTATGGGGAGACCTTATTGCAGCCTTCCAGTACTTAAAGGGGAGCTATAGGAAGGATGGGGGCAACCTCTTTAGCAAGACCTGTTGTGACAGGGCAAGGGGTAATGGTTTTAAACTAAAAGAGGGTAGATGCAGACTGCATATAAGGAAGAAATCTTTAACAATGAGGGTGGTGAAACACTGGCACAGGTTGCCCAGAGAGGTGGTAGATGCCCATCCTTGGAAACATTCAAGGTCAGGTTGGACGGGGCTCTGAGCAACCTCATCTAGTTGAAGACATCCCTGCTCACTGCAGGGGGGTTGGACTAGATGACATCTAAAGGTCCCTGCCAACCTAAACTATTCTACGATTCTATCATCTCTGTCTTTTCAGTAAGCAGTTTTTAAATAGTATGCTGAAGCAAGACGCCACATAGCTCATCTTCAATACAAATAGAAACTTCTGTACTTTAGGTAGCAAACTAGCAATAACCACACTGAAGAACAGTCAGATCAGAAAAGGTAATTTAATACATTTATTACTAATTTTAATGAAAAATATTATATTACAAACCCAGGAAGGTTGATATTCCTTTCTTCTGACACTTTACAAGAAAATAATTGTCATATTTTATACACTGTTAATTTACTAGTTTCATAGTAGAGTTTCATATTTTAGAGTTCAGCAAAATTATTAAAGGTGAGAAAAATTACTCTAACATTTATGTAGGACATGATGTAAAGCAACAAAAGCAGCAATCTTTATCTAGTCATCTTTTTTTTTTTTAGAAGCTGTCTATTGCATGCTACTGAAATAAAATGCAGAGGTATAATACTAAGACACAAACCTGCAATTAGCCGGAAACATTTCCTGATGAGATGAGTATATTAATCTGTTATGAGTTATGCTTGTTTTCTTCAGCTGAGGGTCTGACCTCTGAATCTTTATACTATTGGGTGATTCATCATCAAGATATCTGTAGCAACATATGTGATCATAATTTCCTTATTTTTCCAATTACGACTTCCTAAATGCAGTCATTAAGAATAGTAAATAACTATTCCATATATTCCAGGAAGATATTTTCATTAAAATACATGATTTTATTGCCATGTGTCTGCCAGATCAGTGACAGTATGTCTCCCATCACTCTGATTAGTCAGTGTGGAAGGCTGTAACTTAAAAAAAAAAATAAAAAAATCTTATGATTCTTTCACTGTTTGCTATACAGATCCCTTAATGAAGTTTAATGTTATTAATATGTGTTCAGAAAGAAACTTGGGAAAATTCTGTTTTAAGGCCTATGGCACTACATATGTGGTCTTATCAAATTTAGAAATACAAGTGTGCTCATGGCTTTGTCATGGTTCTTTTCTGTGTAACAGTTTCAGAAGGAGAAAAGTGTCTGGGGATGGGAAAAGACGTGGGGCCATTGTGGAGCTTCTTTTGATATGTCTGTAGATTGCCTTGTGAGGCAGATGGAACTGGTCCAGTGAATTAATGGAGTCAATGGGACATCTGCAGCACATAAGGGACACTCATGTCGTTAGAGCGGCAGAGGGTCATGGAACTGATTGAATGCCACATTGTCGCCAGGAGATAGCAATAAGAAGTGCTGAGAGCTGCAGCAATGAATCCAACACAAACATTCATTTCAAGAACATAGCTGTAGGTCACACGGGAAAATAAAGGTAATCAATTTGCATAGCCTTGTCTATAACTAAAGGTTCACTGAACTATTAGTTAAAGAATAAGAAAACACAGATTTAAGAGACATACTACCTGACAAAATTTGTCCTTTTTGTTTCAAGTTAGCTACTGACCACTGAGAAGAAACTGACCTTTGCAAGTCAAGTAAGGTAGATGCAGACACAGGTGTTATTTTTCATTATTTCTGTGCAATAAATGACAGCTATAAATCAGCCATAATAATTGTTGAAGGCACAGGTGTCCTTAAATTTAGCCTTGGATTAAGCAATATTCCATCCTGTGCAATGTGAGCTGGAACAGACTCAAGTAAGACTCATTGACATTAATCAAGCACTCTTTGGGCTAATGCATGCAGAGCACTGTCCTGCTTGTGCCTTTCTCAAGTCCATCGTTGTTACTGGACCCTCTGGGGAGAACAGAAAACCATATTCCTATGGCAAGTGCTGCTTGAGGTGGCTAGCTTTCCTCAGGGACCCTAGGGAGGTTATTTACATGTGCTCGTTTCTTCAAGGCATATCTTTTTCCCTCCCGATCCCCCACACAGAAAGCATTCATTACAGGTGAAATTCAGCTATGTATGAAAGCCCTGCTGATGAATATCCCTGCACCATAAATATCACAGCTGTGCTGGGGAAGGAGCAGCAGACAGGGAACCTTAAGTGCCTACACATCTCAAACTGTACAGGTTGTCATGCATTTCTGAGATGGGAGTGGGCTAGGGTGAGGGCTACGTGAATGACTTACATTGGTCTCTGTCTCTACTCTGTCCTTTCTCTTTTTACAGACACAACAGAATATGTGGGGGGGGAGGGGGGCGGAAGGGAGGAAAAAAAGTTTGGCATTCACAGACTCACAGAATGGCAGGGGTTGGAAGGGACCTCTGGAGATCATCTCGCCCAACCCCACTGCTTGAGCAGGCACACCCAGAGCAGGGGGCACAGGAACGCGTACAGGTGGCGTTTGAATGTCTCCAGGGAAGGGACTCCCCACCCTCCCTGGGCAGCCTGTGCCCCTGCTCTGGCACCCGCACAGGAAAGGAGTTTTTCCTCATATTCAGCTGGAACTTCCTGTGTTCCACCTTGTGCCCATTGCCCCTTGGCTTGTTATTGAGAAAGTCCCATCATCCTGACACCCACGCTTTAGATATTTGTAAGCATTGGTAAGATTCCCCCCTCAGTCTTCTTTTCTCCAGGCTAAACAAACCCAGGTCTCTCAGCCTTTCCTCAGAAGGGAGATGATCCAGCCCCCTGATGTATTAATATTAAATGATTTATTTAACTTGTCAAGGTGATCATTTAAGAGCAAATGAAAAGAGCCAAAGAAAATGATCTGTTTCGTCCTCTATTACATTTTCTTTTTTTGCCAGCAATATTTCTTTTACTTCAAATGTCAGTAAAATCTGAAGTAGAATATTTCAACATGAAATTTCCAAAATTTTTATTTTAATGTTCTCCTTACCCTTCAATGAAATTAGTTAATGAATTTGACAAAAGTTTGGAAGTTGCTTGAGTCAGTCTGAAGTTACCCTAATGTTGCGGGAAAAAGTAGATGAAGAAGAATTCCATGTCTTTAGAACATTTTTTGGCCCTCAGAGACATTTGTCATACCATTAATGTTTGTAAAGCAGCACATCCCCTCTTGCCAGAAGAATCCAATATTGCTGCATTTACCTGTCTAATACACAGATAAACAAGAAGTGTCACTTTGTTTTTGGAAGATGCTCCCAAAAGCAATGAAAAATGACAACTTTTAAATTGCCTTATTAGCCTCTTTTACTGAGCCAGGACGGGATCTCACCACTTGCTACCAAACAAGCCATCATGCCCACCCAGTCCCCATGTCCCCGGTTGCCCCTGTGAGAGGTGTGCTGGGGGACTGCTTGTGTGCATGCTCCTCTGTGTGATCACTGAGGGATATGGACCTGCATGCCAGCCCTAGCCACTGCTAGCCAGCCTGCAGGAGGTGTAGCATTACACAGAGAGGATGAGACATTGTTTACCATAGAAAGTGCTTTCATTTCTGTTTTATTTCATTGTTGCTAGAATGGGAAAAATACATGGGTCTCAAAGACTAGTTCATGCTGTATTTACTTCTGTTACAAGGGCAAAAAGTGCTGACAAACCACAAAGCTGTTATTTGTTCTGGTCTAATATCCTACAAACTACAAGAAATGTGATTTTTTTTTTAATACCCTGTGAGGATTAAATTCTTAGCTTTAAACGCCTTTTTTTATGTCAAAAGAACTTGAGATTAGACTTTAAGATAAGTGTGATTTCTCTGATTTATGATTTCTGTCTGGTTTATCACCCTTTTTCTTCTTTCTCAGACATGATTTGGGAATAAGCTAGTTCAGAAACCAACAATAGAAACCAGCTAGTTTTAGAAAACCAGCACAGGCTGAAGGTGCATTACCTTGTGAAATGCTAGAACCGGAAAAACTAATTTTAATGCCACAGTAAGTAAGCTTGGAATTTCAGCTTTCAGATTACATAAAATATTAACCTTTCACTCCAGTGTTCATGAGGTATTGGCTGTTAAAATGCATGTGGGAAAAGCTTGCAAGGTAGTTTTATTTGTAGTCCAGCACAAATGTTTTCAGGATCAATATGCTTTTCCAAACATTGCTCCCAGACTACTGATCAGACAGGGGGAAACGGTGTCCCTGTGTAATTGACCACATAGCCACAGAAAATCTGTGGGGGTGATTCTTCTTGAGGATCATGCTTTACCTTCTCAGCTGACTTTCTCCAGAAACACACAAACATGGATGTGCACACAGACACACACTCACTCTCTTCTGGGATTTAAACTGTCTGCTCCCACCCTTCTTTAGGTGACTGAAGAGCCAAGGGAAAATGTTCATTGAGCATCTGTACAATCCAGCTATATGCTGTGTTTTCCTGACTCTAACCCTTAACTTACCTTTCAGAGATGGTAACTACATTAATGACACACATGTTTTTTCCCGAGACACACAGGAGCTCATTATTTCATGATGCTTTTTCCTATGTCTACAGCAAATCAGGGTAGCAGAGGAGAGTCAAGCAGATGCTTCCTCAGTCCCTGAACACTCTCTGCAATGTAAGGATGATTCTTCAACTAGCATTCTACAGGGTGCTGTCAGGGACTAGAAACTTGTCTTAACATTGTTGGCAGGCAAGTTTCACTACTCAAGCCTGATCGCTACGATCACCAAGGTCAACCCAGCAGGAATGTGAGCCCTGTTATCTCAGAGTACTCGTCCTCCACGCATACGCCTGGGCTCAAGGCCAATTAGCAACATATTGGGGGGTGGGGGTGGGGTCGGACCCTCCAGAACTTTCAAGCACCTTCTAGCAACAGTACTGGAAACGTGCCCCACCGCCAAGTGGGAGGCAGGGGTGTGCAGAACAGTTACTGACTATGCAAGAGAGCAACATTATAAAAGGGGAAACCTGACGAGGGAGAGCATTCTGGAATCTCCCCCACCACCAGACTCAACAATACATTGGACCATTCGGACCTCAGGGACTGCCCGGAGAGATGGACGAATCGCTGCGTGATCCATGGTGGTAGCCATTGCAAGAGTCCCACTCTCCCTCCCCTCTCTCACTCTCTCCCTCTCATTCCCCTCTTCACATTTTCTTTTTCCCTTCTCTTTCTGTGCTTTTCTTTCCCGTATCTATTTTTGGCCAAATAAAGTGACCTGGCACTTGACTCTGTTTTGAGTCTTAATTCTGTTTCTAAGAATGTAAAAGGAACCTGGTCACAAGAACACATTGGAGTCAATCAGAAGTTAAGACCAGCCACCCCCAACCTCCTAGAATTATCTGAGGTCGGTTGGAAAGCAAGGGGGTTTAACCTCTGCCAAACCGTTCAGCCCAACAGTGGATTTTGACAGGTACATAATACTCATTTGTCTTTGGAACAAGTTTTGTTTCGGGTTTTTTTTTAACATATTAATATAAGTATTTTTTAAAAATTAAGGATAGTTTGTCTATTTCTGACAATAAAATGTTTTTTTTTAATCTACCAATTCCTTTATTTTAACTAGGCACTTCATATATATGCAGCATCCATAACGAACTTCTATAGATACGTGATTATGTTTTTTTAAGGTCTGTACAGTAAAGAAGTTTGCTTGTGATGTCACATACCTCTGTAAAAATGGTTTGCAATGTTTAAGCTGCTTCATATCTACTCACTAGGTTATAGCTATTCTATCAACTGAGGAAGTAGACAACTTCATAACTTAATGTACTTGTCTTTATGTTCCTAAAAATTGAAAAATTGTTATGATTAGAAAACAAAACAAAATGGTATAAACATTTCTGAGATCAATTACCTTTTCCATAAAATTAATTCATAAAACACAACAAAATAAATTAACCAGAAATTCACAATGTATTACCTATCAGCATTGTTTATTATTTCATCTATGGTTGATTTACCTCCTATCTGGGTGCTGACAATGATATAAGTAAAATGAAGAACAGTTTTTAATCTCCTCTTCAGAGAATGGGGGATGAAATTCCTTTAGTAGTCTGTTCCTGCAGATCTTAAATGATGGTGTTTGGTTGCACTTGTGGTTAGTACAGCAAATACAGTCTCTGATTTTGAAGTAGCCATGCACTTTTTTTTGGCCTTGCCTGAAATACATCATTTTTTTCAGATTTTTTTTTTTTTTGGAAGGCATTTAGTTCTGAAGAAGCAGCAATGCAGACCTTAGAAAGTTTCATAAGCAAAAGAGAAGAAAATTAAAATTCATTTCATATTTAGATATAAAACTGTCAGAGATAAACTGATGGGTTAGCTTGTGTTAAGGACAGCTGACTTTGGACACCATTGACTAAATGATGCAGGATTTGGTCAGAAATGTATTTAAAAGCTCGTTAAATATCATGCAGTTCATTGTGCAATGCAGCCTTGTCTAGGATTTTAGGTTCTTTACTGGTTTTGTAAAATCTCTGCAAGAGGAATCTATAGTGACTGAGTCTTTGCCTAAAATGTAAGTGAACACTGGAGGCTTGAGTCTTTCCAAACTTCCCTTGTGAAGAGCAGCCTAACGATGCTAGAGAAGGAAAAAGTGAACTGTGCTGTTTCATGTTATGGCTGAATCAAACTACAGCTCAAAGAAAACTACTAACCTACTACTGAGGAGAAGGGGAAAGGCTCATTTGCTTTCTTCTCTCTTTCATTTTTTCTCCAGCCATGTTATCCCTTCCCTTCCCACGTTCTAGATTTGGTGATTATTTGCTTATCTAATTCAGTTTGCTAATATAGCAACAAATACCTTTTTTTTTTTTTCTTTTCTTCCCAACTCACTTTTCTTTCCATTTAGTAATCAAAAGGAGTTTGCCATCTGATCGTTTGAGTGCTAGAGTAAGCACAAAAGAAATTATGGAAAACACATAGCGAGATAAAGGAGGAACCTCTCCCTTTTGATAGCAGCAAGCCGGTGTACCAGCTAAGTCCAGCTGTACCAGCAGGATGCCAGAGGTGGTGAGGCAGCATCCTGAGACCATGCTCACAGCTGGAGGATGCCACTGTGGGGAAGTACCAAGAGGAGGTCCCTGAGCCAGCTCTCACCATGCAGATGGAAACGTTATTGATTATTTTTGGTTATCGATTATTTTTGGCACAGCGCATGAGCCCTGGAGCACAGTCATGTGAACACAGACCAGCCCTGTGGATGTCAGCATCTTGTAAGAGACCAGTACAGTGCTCCACTTCAGGGGCCAGTTGGCTACAGCATAGACACCTTACTTTCTAGATAATCTTTAAGGTTGTTCCCTTCTGAGCGGCTAGGTAAGGACAAAAGGATAAACAGTTTCTTTGCTCTTAAGCTCAATATTTCAGGGATTCTCCTGAGCAACAGAACATTGGAGTACAAGTGTTTGATGCCAGTAAATACAGGCAAATTACTTCAAGACAAGAGACTGGAAGAGGCCCATCTTGGAAGAACCGTAGCCTGGGCAGTCACCTAACATGGACACTAGTGAGGGTACAAGTGCTGAGCTGAAACAGGAAGAATACAGGAGTTTTGCTTTTCAGGTGACTGTCCCACCACAGTTTTGGAAGTGTCCATCTTTGTTGTCCATCTTCACCTTTCAAAAACTAAAGGGTACAAATATAATTTCCAGCTCAGTTGTACTCCAGGTCTCGAAGCTCTTGGGCTTTTGCTGAGATTCTGCAATGCCTCATCTACTGTCATTTAAACATATACAGAAAATGGTTTCTTCATACCTTTCTACACAGATAAAAATTGCATTATCTTTGCCTTAGAAACAAAATTACTAAGATTTATGTAAAAAGATAATAAAACATAACAAAGGACCTGAAGCTGTCTATCTGAGGGGCAATTTAAACTCCACTTAGTCTTCAATAAAAACAAAATAGCATACCATAACCATTTACTGCATGTACTTTAACACAATTAGCAGCCTGAGTGCTCCGAAGAGCTTCTGGAATCTGTTAACACGGAGACTGAATTTCATTTTACAGAGTAACAGTGGTCTTTCCAATATTTTTGAGACCACTGTAAGAGATTTAATATTACTTTTATTTACATTTATGAAAGTATTGTTTGAGTTATTAATAAAAGCTAAAATTCTACACATAGCTGTCACTTCTTTTTTTAAGTTAAATATGTTGAACTAAATACAGCAACCTTTTAGCTGTGGTATGGATATATTTAAGAATATATAAATATATTTATCCAATCAAAATGTGTTTGTGTCAATTATGGAGGATAAAATTTGCACTATGTAAAAATCAGTTCATGAAAATGGGTTTACATTAAAGCAGAATATATTCAGACTTTATACTCTTACACTTTCACTTGTTCAGTCTAGATGTTTTTAATACTGTTTTCTTTAACAGAAAATACTAAATGGTTCAGCTTTATAGCACTAGAACAGGTTAGAAAACTGTAAGGGATTCATTCCTTCTTTCTGAGATGAGATGGTAAACCACTTGTCCAAGCACATATGAGTAATATCAGAAAAAAAAGTTAAATATGAAATTACAATGGCAAGGAAGAGAAACAGAAGCTAAATACCTTCGTACATCTTGCCTCAGTTCTTTGTAGCCAAACCCTAGTTGATGAATGGTCTTAAATTGCTATTATTAAAAAAAAAAAGAAAGCTCCATTTATAAAAATACTCCATTCTAAAGAAAAAAAAAAGTCCTTAAGCATCTCTAGTAACATCAGCAATAGCATAGTTTATGTTGCTGTTACTTTGAAAGAAGAAAGCTAGCTGCTTCTATTCAAGGACAGAAAATGCTTTAATGAGGTATAAACGTGTGTATAAAAAGTGATGGAGTAATTGCAATAGCTATTTATGTGCTTATATTGGGCCAAACCCCTTCCTCAAGGCAATAAATGCAGCCCTGATGGCTTCAATAGAATTGTGAAAGCTCTACCCATGGACTTGGGCACGTATCTTTTTCAAGAGCAGGAATAATCTTCAAAGGGGTAATCAGGTCAAGAGTGGGGGATGGGGAGGGGGAGGGGGGTGCAAACTTACATATTGGTTGCTTTCTTTTGCTAGGTAGTTGTAGAAGTAGAATTCTTTTTGGGGTGGGGGGTCTTTTCACCTTTAAAGAGATAAAGATTGTAGTAATCATAGCATAACTATAGACAGACCCAAAATTGTTTTTTTCCAAAATAACCTATCCATTTATTTTCTTGATCAAGTAGTACTACAGCCAGCTTTACTGTGTAAGAAGAATTAAATCTGAGATGGCCAAAAAGCAGATGCTCTGCCAGCCTGGCAGGAGGAGGAGGAAGAGTGGAACTCCTTTCTGCATGAGATTGAGAGAAGCAACCTGCTGGCTTCCAGGGGTCACAGAAAAGTCCTGGAGGTTTGGGGAAAAGCTGCGTGGGTGAATGGGACTCAGGGAATATGACCCTTTTGGGCACTCTGCCTGACAGAAGTGAGTAGCAGTGAAGTTTGGCCTCTTGCTCTCTGTTCTTCTCCATACCCAGAGGCCCAGGAGCTGAAGAATCTTCTCTTTCTGATGCAGCTCAGTCCTATTACTTCATACTGGAGTAAATAGCCCTCCCTGTTCCCCCTACTCACATATTCCTTATTAATCCTATTGTATCCTTATTTCTGGCTACTAGGAAAGAGAAGAACAACAAGGAACAGGCCAGGTCCTGGTTCTTAAGCAGCAGGGAGAGGCACTAGGATGGAGAGAGATGACCTTCACTGCAGGGAAGGAGCAGCTGCTGAAGAGAAACTCCAGCAGCTTCTTTAGCAGGAACAACGATGTGTAGGAAAGCGGTAGGAGTTGGATCAGTCTATCCCCACCTCCCCTGGCATAGGAAAAGGTTTTTTTCTCCTGTGCTTTGACCAAACTGTGCCAAATACCTGTTTTCAGCAATGATGAAAAACTAAGGACCATCAGTTCTATTTTTGTTGTTTCTTTGTGGTAAAGAGAGGGGTTCAGCTTTTTAATGACTTCAGGCTTCTACATTTGAAAAATTAATTTCTTAGTTTGCTTATCTAGTATTTTCATTGTTTGAAATTTTAAGAAACAATAGAAAATTGCATCTACAAAAGAGAAAGAAATCATTATGCACTTTCTGTTTATAACTTCTTTCCACTTACAAAATACTCTAATAGATTTAATACCTAGAAACAAAAAGATAACAGTTTTAAACACCTCACAGAGTGGAAAAATAAAATTAAAATGTACGATGATTTGCTCAAAGTCACAAAAAGGCCCCCGTCAAATACACGATTAACACTGGATAGTCTTGAAAATAGTTCACGAAAGCAGTGTTCAACACTTGATAATATCTGTGGTCTCAATGTGTGCAGATATTTGCAGACATTGACTAGTGAAAAAGAAAACCCTTCCTGACATAGTCGTAAAATGTGTCAGAATTAGAGAACTGTTACTGTAAAAAAATACTACATCAATGGATTTTTAACAATCATGAAACAGAAAATTTCATTTTCCATGTATTAGTAAGGCTAGACCCCAAATAGGTGTCCATTCACAAGCTACTCCAGGTTAATTAGAGAAGAAGCTACTGAAATAGCACAGGGGGAATACAAATTTACAGGTAACTTTTTTAATTTTTAAAAGATGTAACCATGGTTAATAATGACTTTTCTACTACACAGCAGACACTTGTGTAAACAGTACTATTTTGTAATAAATTGCATATTTAAAAGAGCTTGATTTTCTGTGGCCTCTGTGGGATAATATATCAAGTTCAGACACATCAATAAAACTGACTAGTAGCCAAGAAAAAAACACTGAAACAGCTGCTTGTTTTCAGCTCCTGCCAGTGACTCATAAATAACAATACAGCCACAGATCTACCATCAGTAAAATGACTGTATTATCTTGTGAATAGTCTTCATATCAGTGAATCAATTACTAGTTTAAATTCTCCTTATTTCATCGTTTTTAGAAACTATGGAGGTAAAAACAAATGTAAAAATTGTGATGCAACTGAAATGTTTTTACTTCTAATGCCATGTATCTTTTGCCTTTCCAAATATTTTTTTTTAAATATTGTTACTACAGGAATGTGTAAGTATTCTTTTAATGGGGAGGTATTTGCTACAGCTGTGTGACAGAGTAGGCGTTAGATTCTCCTGATGGTCTCTGTCCATAAAGCCAGTGATCAAACCCTGAGCATGATGTCCTCCCTCCCTGGCGTTCTCACCCAGCACAGTTTCCTCATCACTCAGCATAGCAGTCAGGACACCACCTCCAAGAAGGAAAACAAACAAACAAACAAAAACCCAGACAAAAAGGACTGAGAAACAGCAAAGTGGTACCATCACATTAGTATTTCTTACACAGCACTGTCTCCTGAGGAATTTGGAAAGAAATTTTCATTAATTTAATGGAGAAAGGTAATGAAATTTAATAACTTTGGAGCAATGGCAGACAAGTCCTCTCCCCTAGATACTCTACAGTAGAGTCAAAGTTTGAGTTTAAAATGAGGGGATCTCTACAGGCAGCACTCCAGGCATTGCTTTGTACTGTGAGAATCAAAACCAGACCTGTATCAAGGTCAGACCATGTGAAAAAGGGTTTTGAAAAAACCTGAGCCCTGAGAAAGTAAAGCTACAAAGTAACTGTTAGTAAAGAAATTGTCAGAAGTGCTTTCCAGTGTCACATTTCGTTTCTTCTCATGGCTCACCAATTCTTTGCACGTGCTTTGCAGAGAGGCAAGAACAAATACTGCTCCTGGGAGGTGCCAAGTTGCATAAGGTTTGAGAACTACACTGATTTTAGCATTGACATAGTATGTATTTGAGGACCTAATTCTTCTTGCAGATGAGTTGAACCATTGTCTAACATTGCCGTAATTAGGCTTCTCAGACTTTTGTTGTGAAAGAAAAGCGGAGAAACATGGAAAATCTTCTTTTCTTGAAAAGAGATCAAAAAAGAAATTTTAGTTTGGTAAAATGAAGTAAAAACAAGGAGAAGCTGTTAAGATGGACTGTAAATTAGGAAGTGGCAGGTAGTGGTAAACAGACAAGGAGTCATTTGAGTACATAAAGCATTTAAACATATGAGTAGTGGTTGGAAACTAAGGCAAAAAGGAAAAACCAGTGCCAAGTTTGCTGCAATGGTCATGAGAATGATGACAAAACACACAGGAAAGGAACTATTATAACACTAACAAGATAATGGTTTCCTTTCCTTAATGAACAATAATTCTTCCCATTGCCCTCATCTCATTTCTCACGAAGGATGGAGTAGGCGTAATTCTCATTCTTACAATAAAAACAAAGTTTGCCTGTGAAGGTGAGGAAATACATAAGGGAAATGGGAGGAGATACAAAATCAGGCAATCATATGCCACTTCTTCTTGTCTCAAAAGGCAAATGAGTGCACAGCTGACTTGCACTCACCACTGGTCGGTCAAATGGATCTATTAGGAGACTTGGTTGCATGTGTATTTACTTTGTAGTATGTATACTCATATAATCACAATTATAATTGTTATTGCAATACTCACAACTGTTTATAGAAAAAGCCAACTGAAGGTAGAGTCCTGATTAATTTTTATGTAAGAGCCACAGTTAAGGAGGAGGAAATCAGGAGCTTCTATTGCTCTTCTTATCACAAATAACAGACAGTGTGACAAAACACAGCTCTAATGTCCGAGTGACCGTGGTCTTGAATTAAATAAGAGATTTGACTCCAGGCTTGTAAGGGCTATACCTGCTATAGCTGCCTTGGAAAATGGATGTTAGATGCAGTATAGAATCTTCTCTTACAAGCTCCTTTAAGAACAAATACATTGGATCTCCTCCCACACTTCATAGAACAATCATCCTCTGAAAGGCAGTCTGTTTACTCCGTTTGGCTTTTACAACTCTGTTGTCTCCCAAATAGATACTGCTTGATAAATTACATTCCTGACCTTTCCATGGCAAAGCATCCACCTATGTCATACAAATATTAAAAGCAAAGCAGATCCTACAGTTGGTATATGGGAATACACAACAGTATTTATGCTGGGCCTTAGTGAAGTATTTCATGTGTACTTTCAAAGCTATTCCTGTTTCTCCACTACCTGTGTAGATTTAGAGCACAGCATGAGCACCTGCATATGTAAAACTTTATATATACATGCTATTTATATATTTTGTAAATAACTGAAATTTTAAATTATAAATAATTTGGGCCTATTATAAAATGTATTGGATTGCATTTTTTTACTGGTTTTGTTCTGTGGTTATTGGCATCATATACAAAATTACTGACTAAGCAGGGTTTTTTCAAAGTATTTGACACTGTTTAGTATTATTCATACACTCACTGAGTTGAACTGCATCCAGGAGCACTGTATCTCTTACATATTTTCAGGATCCTTATGTTATGGTTGCTGTCTAAAGGAAAAGAAGAAACTCCTCTCAAACAGGTATTTTAAAGGCTGGGTTTGTTTCATTTTTAGTGAGGGCCCAACAAACTCAATGCAAGAGCATTCAAAGAGCATTTTTTAGCTTTCCAAAGCAATCGTTCTGCTTCTATCAGTAAACATCTTTGAGATTATTAGACATTTAAGCTTAGCACATTTGTGTCTTCTTCTGGGATTTTTTTGTATTTTGCAGGGTCTCAACTTTTGCACTGCTTTGGATTGGCGTAGGGTTGTGGTATTGTGAGGGAGAGGGGAGAATGAAGGCATCTATACAATCTGATTAGAAAACCCAGGTGTTTAAAATGCAGTATTTCCCCACTTAAGCATGAGTAATTTGACGAAAAATATTTTTTTTTCCTGATGAGTCAAGTAACTCTTTTAAAAAAGGAACAAAGTAAACCAATGAACAATATATGATGCTTTAGACTGTTAAGTCCTTACCTTCTCTTGTCAGCAAATAAATATGACAGCCATGTACAGATGAGTTGCCACTGAGTTTACAGTCAACCTCTCACAGTTCTCTCAGAAGTAAAATCAAGGCTTGACATTTTTCTTTCACTGAATGACATATTTCAGCAGGAATTTTTCTTCAATATTGCAACTGAGAACAAATCAAAATTAAAGACTTCTTGTATGTACAAATCTGCAGGAACTTTCCACATGAATACCAAATTCTAAGCAGAAAAATTGAGTAATAACTTTTCCTTTATACTGTAGAGTTTGCTTTTATATACATCTACACTCATTTTTCCTCATTTTGTACTATTAAGCAAAAGCTATTCTTTCATATGAAATGCCTACCTCTCTTAAAAGCTTCATCACTCTCAATATTATTCATAACTATTGTATAAGTGAAAAGTATAAAGCTCATCTATGATGCAAATGTAACAACTAATAAGTTATGTATTATGCAAATAAATAATTTCGCATATTTACAGGGAGTTTAAAGTAACTACATAAAATGCATCTGTAACAACACATCTGAGTCCAGAAAAGAACAGGAAAAAATAATGTTAAAAATGCAGAAATGGAGAATATAGGTCTAGAAATCTCTTACACAACAGCAAAATGCAATGCAAATCAACTACTGTCTCAACAAGTGGATTGTATGTGAGCATGAAATGCCACCAGAATTCAAATATATTCATCTCTATCCTCAGGCTTCTTATTTCTATTATCCTTTCTTTCATTTGCTTTCTCTTTAGACTCTTATCTTTCAAGTGTTCTTCATTCTTCTATCACAACATTTCTTCTTCTCTTTTTATATAAGTAGGGCTATGAATGTTATCAATAATGTATTGTATAGCTTTATTCTACCACGGAAAATTTAACAAGACTAACTCATTATTTCCCAAATAAAGGCTTGCCAAACTGAAAAGATACACATCAGTAGAGCAGAAGATCAAAACATATGATCAGAATAGAAGTTCCTTTGAGAAAGGAAGTGTTAAAAAATATATATGCAGAAAGTATAAAGGTCATGATATTTAGCAGAAAGATAAAATGATGGTGATTCAAGAAAGATACATAGACAAAACAAAACAGAAACCTAAAGCTGTAACAGCAAAACACAGGGAAAAAACCAGCAAGTAAGAGAAATTAATGCAATAATCCTCCTGCTTCTGACTAATATAAAATAAAGTTTATTCCAATTAAATAACAAAAAAGATAAAACTCTTTTTCTCTTTTCTACTTCTCTAAGACTAAGACAAAAATTAATTTTATTTTTTTTAGTTGTTCTGAAACTACAGATTCAAGATCAAAACTATAGTGTATTAGGAAGTACTGACTGACCTGAAATACACAAAGTTGTCCCAGTCAGGCAATCATTAAAGCCAGCTGACCTCAAGCTCAGCCTGAGCAGGATAAAATGATTTAAAACTACTTCATAATAATATCTACTATCAATTGTTACATTTACTGCTCAAGTTCAGTTGGGCAGTTTTGGCATGTTTTTAACCTCTTTTTGTTGTTAAGTCCCCCTCACCCAATGCTATATAAAAATACAAGTGACAGAAGGTACTTAATAGGATAGTTCCATGGTAGTTTTCCACAGGCAAGCTGTGCCAATCATTAACTCCTGTGTAATATTTACAGATAAAGTATTGTAGCAGAATTTTATTGTCAATATGTAAATTCATCTGCAGATTCTTTTTCCTCCTCTTTGAACCACAGCGATCATTGCAGACACATCTGTCCATTCTTGTTTACTTATTATAATTTTATCCCTTCTCATTTAGTTCTTTACAAATTGGTCCTCAAACTGAATGCTACTTTTCAACAGTAGCACTGGGATCCATCACAGCTAGATTCACCCATAATAAACATAAGGATTTTTAGAGTGGATTCCTATAAATCCTTTGAAATTCTATCTTGTTTATCATGTAACAACCCTAAGTTTCCTGATTGTGCAAATTTCTACATTTGTATTTCATCTGCAGCTATTCATGCTTAACCAACCTGATAGCCTTCTATGACTGGCTGGGTAGATGAAGGGAGAGCAGTGGGTGTTGTTTACCTTGACATCAGCAAGGCTTTTGACTCAGTCTCCCATAGCATCCTCACAGGGAAGCTCAGGAAGTGTGGGCTGGATGAGTGGGCAGTGAGGGGGAGGGTGTCAGGACAATGGGACTAGACTCTTTTCAGTGGTGCCCAACGACAGGCCAAGGGGCAATGGGCACAGGTTGGAACTCAGGAAGTTCCACCTGAATATGGGGAAAAACTCCTTTCCTGTGCGGGTGCCAGAGCAGGGGCACAGGCTGCCCAGGGAGGGTGTGGAGTCTCCTTCCCTGGAGACATTCAAAACCTACCTGGATGTGTTCCTGTGCCCCCTGCTCTCAATGTATCTGCTAAAGTGGGGGGGTGTTGAACAAGATGATCTCCAGACAGCCCTTCCGACCCCTGCCATTCTGTGATTCAGTGATTATTGCTGAGCTTTAACTCACCATGTTTACAAGCTAGTGAGGTCATACTTCCACCATTTTTCTGTCAAATCTCCTGTATAATTTTTCTGTGTTAGTCACAGCTTCCAAATTCTCCTTCTTTGTCCTTCATGCTTCTTGTTTTAGCATGCAAGTATTTTATTATATTTGATCGATGCTTGAAAGCTTTCTGGGATTGATGTACTGGCATTGTTGTGAACTATTTGAAGGTTCTTCTTACTTGTCTACTGCTAAAGAACCTTTCTCCTCATCATACCAAAGAATAATTACTTAATAAGTGTAATTGATCCAGCCGCTCAATTAGTAGCCCAAAACGACCAATTGATCTGAACTTACTCAGATCCATTTACAGCTCTTGTCACTGCTTAGAGACAGCAAAACACAAACGTATATCACACTTAAAAAAAAAAAAAGAAAAAAAAAAGAGATATAGATTTAGGAAGAAGACTGCTACCCTAACATTGTACAAGATATATCTGTCTTATTCCTTAAAGAGTTATAACTTGTGTATTGCTCTTATCCAGCCTGAAATTGCATGAAGGAAAGTAGAGGGATCTTAACTTATCTCACCTATCTTTATATCAAGAAAACCATCCCAAAATAAAGACAGAGAGAGGCTCTGAATGCTTGTGTCCTAGGGCTACAAATACCACTAGCTGAACACCAACTTGCAGGGCCAGGCTTCCCACAGCCCATTTCCAGCTAGGTTGGGGCCAGTCCCTGAGATGCTGGGAGGAGGTCAGCCCCTGCCTTCCTCATGTCCCAGCCACAGGGCCCCACACCTTAGATGAGCAAAATGCATAGTGGACAGCAGCAGTAAAAACTTGCAAGGCATTAAAGGAAATATTCTATTATCAAGTACCTTCAAAAAGCAGAATTTCCTTTCAGTTTGGATTGCAATTTAAAGGGGAAAAAATGGGTTACGGTCTAGTTAGTTTTCCAATAAACAATACTTCTGAATGAATAAGCAAAAATCACCAATAGACCATGTGAAAATTAAAAATATATAGCATTGTGAACACAGTGTTGGTGACCTTTATCATCTGAAACCTATGGGCAAAAGTTTCAAAAGCAGAAGCCTCTTCCTATCACCTAATTGTGCACAGAATTTACAGTTACAGGTAAAAAACCTTTGCTGTAGAAATAACAGCTATCATTCACTAAGTCTGTAATCTTGCAAATGCAGACATGTGGCTACTCCCCACTGAAGTCAGGCATCTGCTTATCCCAAGCTAGTAGGGGAGTAAATCAGGAACTTCAGATTGTTCAGTTTTGTCTTAGGGGAAAAAAGGAAAATAATTAAAATTATTGTTCTAGAGAATGCAAATCAGGCTGGCTCATAAAATGAGCACAAGGGCATTTGTTAAAATTATCAGGCAAACAGTTCAAAATTAATAAAAGGAAATGTTTTTAATGTAATGAATAATTAGACTGAAATTTACTGTGAAATGATATTATTGATGCAAATAGCTGAGAAAGAATATGAAAAGTTTTATAGACTGCATATGAATAAGAACTGCATAGGCAATAAAAAATAATATGATGAAAAATATTAGGTGTTTTTGGCTGCCATAGTTCATGTAAAAATGCAATGATCATCAGCTGTGGTCAAGAAGAAAGGGAAATGAACTTCCCTGTATCTTTCTATTTTCCTTTGCCACTGAATATCAGGTAGGATTTATGTGCCATTGAGCATCTATTTTCTCTGCTTTGATGCATACTTTTAGCTAATAAGTTTTGATTTATAATACCTTTGAAATTCTCATGTTGTAGCTCAGCAAAATTTAAAACTCTCATGTGAAAATTTGAAGTGCTAAAATGTTACTCTGAAAAATTTAAAGTTTCATACTAAAATATTTCCCTACACAGTAGAGTAAGCGTGAACAGTTGGACAGGAATAGCCCAGAAACCAGAGAAAAGTAGGGAGATGCAAGTACTGTGATGTTCATACCAGATTGCCAGATGCTTAAAAACAAAAAGGAAACGAGAAAAGCCATCAAGCCATATGATCCATAGAAGCCTTCCAAAACAATTTTACTGAGGTTCAAGAACGGAGGTTTGCATTCCAGTCTATAAATCATTTTGATATAATCTAGAAGACCAACAAATTGCTTTGATTTTTGTCAACAATATTCTTTATTAATTTCCTGGTTTTGCATACTAATTATCTGATAAGCCCTACCATTATCCCATGAATTTTTTTCTGTCTGACTCTGTGGCAGTTAGACTACCAAAGGATAGAGTCATGTGTTTTCACAGAGAAGGAACTGAAGAAAGAGGGGTTTAGTTAGTGATATTTCAGTTGGAAATATACCTCTTCATTGCTTTACAGGACTTAGATTATTGTCTTTCATTAGGCTTGTTTAGTCTCACACAGAGGGGAGAGAGAGCTAAAAAGCATCATGTGAGTGACTACCTTGAAGTAAGGGCTAGGAGGATGATGAAGTGACTAAACAATAAAACCAGACCTGTTTTTTTATCTGTTGAAAAAATATTAGCACATCCTAGTGCTATAGAACATTTTAATAAGTCCTTCATATCCATTTTATCTCTATTCACAGACAGATTTACTCATTAATTCCTGCCTGGAAACTGAATGATATAGTGAAAATTATTGTAAGAAACCACAGTTTATTGCCCAACCTTTACTACAAATATGTAGATGGTTCTCATCCTCAGTTCGGATCAATTTCTGTTACTGAATAGCATTGCCTCCTGCTGTGAATCCGTTCAAAATGGAGCATTTCACCTCATAATATAAATTGCACTAATGAAACAAGCAGGAAGAGCAGGCTTTCTTCTCTGATGTCAGGGGAGTTCACATTTATGAATAGCCAGCCCCAGTAAACACTAGCAGACTTGTACCATTGGTCCAGTCTAGTGGTTTTTTGCCCCTGTTGATTCATGAATCTGGTTACAGACAGGATATGGACCCAGCTGGGAGGTCTGCTGAGATTAATGCTGTCCCTGTGTAAGAGACAGATGGCACAACACTCATTGGCTTGATAGATTTATTAATTCTGCCTCTGTAAGAGGTGGCTTGCCGCATTCCCTTCCCATACTTGAGGATAAAAAGAGATCTGCATGGTTAAGCATTAAGGCACTGTGCCAACTGAATCTGAAAATTAAAGAATCAGCTACCTGTTTGGACAGAACCAAGAATTACTGGCATGATACCACAGATCTTATTTAAAAAAAAAAAAAAGGAAAATATTCTGCCATCTATGAGAGTAATCGATAGTCTTTTTAATAGAGAAGTTAAATATTCTGCACTGTCTTCTGGAAAGTGTTACGATAATTAGGTCTGTATTAATCTTTCTGTTTGTTTGTTTGGCTGCTGAACTGGAAAAAACTGTTTGGGATCAAACCAATTAAAAATTGGAATGGTTTCAGGAGACAAACTAAGCAATTCCCTCTTTTTCTTTATAATGAAATTATGTTTCATGTTATAAACATGTATACTTGTGCATCCCTTTCTTAGGAATTATAAAGTGTAGACTGATTTCCTCAAGCAGGAACCTAAGGAAAGCCATATGTTGTAATATTTAGCTAATTGGTAAAAGAGCTATATCATAGCCTTCTTTCTCTATATTAGTTTCCCATTTCTTTTCTTTATCAGCTAAACTATTTGACCTTTTCCTGAAATTCCTAATAGATTTGGAATGACCCAAACTTCATTTTCCATCAAATTTACTATTTGTAACAAAACGGAGTAAATATATCTAGCTTTTGTGTCCTTGTGCCAAGGACAAAGGAAACAGCAGTGATGCCCGGGCTAACAGAAATGATGGGACCATCGTCAAGGCTTGTACTGTACAAATCAAAATGGTTTCTCAGTTCTCCTGGTGTTACCTGAAACAAAATTCTCAAAGCTGGTATAGCTTCTCTTCTGCCTGATGTAGTTGCCGAAAGTATGATAATCACACTTATTTTAGATGGGTTTTGTCTGTCAGAAGTGTGTTTGTTCTTGTTAGACATGATTTAATTAGGGGAAAGAAACATTGCAAGATGTAAATTTTATTAATATCTCCCACTGCTTTGTGATTTTTGTCTCTCCTCCCAGTGTTCTTCCCCCTGTTACTTAGACTCATGACACAATAACTCTTTACCGTCTATAAGTAACCACCAACAAGGTTAACAGAGATTTAAGTAGTTGCGTTTTTTTGCAGCTGATGAGATTAAGGAAAGTTCTAGAGAATCGAGAAAATTCTGTGATTATTGCCTTCACTGCATTGAAGAGAAAGGATCAGAATTTACAGCAAATTGCCTAGTACAGATGGTCTTCAATACTAATGATAATGTTGGAGTCTGTTCTTTTGGCTGGGGTGGAAGCAAAGGTGGGTTTCCCGCAACAGCAGGAGGTATGCATACACATCCTCATAGACCACAGATGTGCCACTGGGAAATCAATGGAAACTAATTAGTTGGATTTCCCTGACTGGATTCCATGAAAAGAGCTGGCTTGACTCACAAACTGTAGGAAAGCAGGTCACGGGTACCTCAATATCCACTTCTTTTTTTTTTTTTTTAAATGGTAACACAATATTTCAAGGCATATACATGTCTTTTAGTTATTACATTTGTAAGGGTATGAAAGCAAATGCAGACCCCTATCTTTAGGTGACATAAATTATTTCAAGGGGAACAGGGATGCTCAGCTGAGTACCTGCACCATGTCTTTGTCTCTGATGAAATATCTACTGTTGAGGATTTAAGAAAATATTTGTGTCTCTTTATTCTTCTTTGCTTAAAATGAAGGCATTGTTGTCTCTTAAACTCTCATAGCAATAAATTTGCAAGACTATTGAGGTGGTTGTCTAGAAATAACTCTGTCTGAGGAACATTTTACTGAACATATTGCTACCATTTATCAAGTATTCTTATCTAATAATTGCTTCATTTGAATTCTTTCTGCCTTCATGCAAATAATAGATCGTCTTTCAAGACCTGGCTGGAAATCCATAAAATGGGAGGGAAAGAAGAGGTGTCATTTTTGCTCTGTCTATGCCCATATTATGTAATTTATTCATCTCCATCTCAGTTTGGATTATAAAAAAGGGAAAGGATTATGTGTGGAAGAATCCAGGGTTCATTATTGGCAGTTCCACCGGCAAAGCCACTGCAGAAAGTACTATAAGTTTATAAGAAGTATAAAATGAGTATTTAATAATGTAGTTAATATTTTATTTCTTTTTCCATCCTGTAAATTATATTTGCTTTTTTATGAATAATTTTTAACATGTCTTATCATCTGCTTAGTTTCCGCAGGTGAAATTCACCCACATTTTATAACACAACAGATATCTCTATCTAATTTGTAACCCATTGTCTGTTTCTGCCAAAGCTTTACCTGCCAGAAATCAGAACGACAAAATCTACCTCACTTATTTCATAAAGCAAAATTAACTTATGCAAGTCTCTGACATGAATATAACGGCAACATTCCAATAATCTAGTAATACAGTTAAGAAAAATTTTCCCTCTCCTGCCTACACCACAGCCTAAAATGTCACAACTTTTAGAGGTGTTACTCTTGTTTGAATCTTTTAAATGAGTCTGGGTTTTGGACAACAGCAACACAAGCTTTCAGCACAAATACTGAAAAGGTCAGCTGATATCCTACACTGCTATTGCTTTCCTAGCCTTTATTTTTTTCTTAAATGGCTTACTTCTTCTAAATACAGTACAGCTTCTTTATTGATCCATTTAATTACCCAAAATTCCTGCTTAGAAGACCTTTCTAGTATTATTTATGTTGGTAATTAAATATTAATGTCTTCCCTCTGAAGACTTGCTTGACATGCCCAGCCTACTTCAAAGGAGGAGAAACTGTCTTCTGTTAGTTACTTGCGCAATGGGAGGCTGCAGCATGCCATCATAGGATGCCAGGAAACTGGCCTAGAAAGCAAATCAACAGGAAATAATGAAAGTGCTTTGTAGGTCTTTATATGCTTAGAAGGACATAGGGATACTAGAAGAGCTTCTTGAGACTAAAACTGCTTTACAACCTTCATGGTGAAGTCTTCCAATGATTCAGTTATATTTTGTTCCTAATGTATCTCGGCATCTTCAAGGATGTCTGTTTGATCTTCTAGCAGATTTCAGTTCTGCTAGCCTTGTTAAGCAACAGCCACTGCTCTTAAAAACTGCTGTGTATAATCAGATCTTTGGGGAACATTTCAGATACAAGTGGATTTCCCAGTTCACTATATTCTAATTAACCAGCACAATCTAATAATAGACAACTCGACCTTGTTAAAATTAGTTGCATTTGCCAAATTCCATTAAGTCAATCTTTTTTAAAAAAAAATTTAAAAGCACACACACAATATCTGAATCTATTATATTTTATTTTAATGATGAAGGTAAGTTTTTCCTCCTGAGGTATTTGATCTTGAATTTGGACTCTTAACACAAGCCCTGAGTACTTTGTATATCAGTTGGACTGCCTGACATTGCATTTTCTTTCTTGACAGATTTCTTTAGCAATAGCATTTGTTGTTAAATGATTTGTTTGATTTTTCTTCCCTTCTAGGACTGTTCTTTGAACCTTTTTGTTATTTCCCACATGCACAGCTTAAAATAGTGAACTTTCAAATATAAATGGCAGCAACAAGACTTGCATGTGGCATTAGTTCTGCTTATTTCAATAAATTCATGTCATCTTGTAAATTCTAATTTTTCAAATGCTTCCTACCTAATATGTTTAGCCATGATGATTTTTAGTGATTTATTTTAAGTGGACAAGTGGATCTAATTTACTCTTGATTCATTTGTCTAGTGGAACACAATTGTACTAAGTAAAATATTCATCTTGATTGCCAAGATCTGTTCTATAGCAACCATATTTATCTCCAATACCACTACAAGGGTCAAAGCATTTATTGTTAAATTATATCTTCACACTATAATGAGGAATGTTTCTTTCTTGCAGTTCTCATTCTTTTCAGCTTTTATGAACAATAGGTTTGTCCTTCCCTTTTCTAGGCCATACAAAAGTGTTTATCTGCTTTCTGCAAAATAAAGACTTAACAGATTAATAAATACTTTGTAGGAAAGATGCATTGTGTTAATCCAGACAACCCTAATGACAGAAGATATGTAGCTATAGATATTTTATTCAATCATCCTTTACTAATTGGGTTGGACTCCTTTTTCTCCATAATTTGTCACATGAATATCCTTCTTTTCCAAGGAAATCAGAAAACTTTTGAACACTGTAATCAATGGATGCTTGATCAATACATTCTCACTTTGATGCACAGTTAGTACAATCTATCATCAGAATGCTTAACTGACATTTCTAAGGAAATATTAGGTCTAGATTATGTCTTCTGAGAATTAAAAGGTGCTTCCTTGTCTGAATGAGGTTTTAAAGTAAAAGGAAAGTGTATTTGGAGTTTGCAGTGTAAGACAGAGATATTTCAGTCAGCTCTCAGTGTACTTCAGCTGAACTGTATTCCACTAGAAATATGACATTAAAGTGAAAGAGACTGGCAGCTAGTACAAAATGCGGTATGATAAGTGTACAAGAGTTTTGTACTTAACTGCATGTGTATGTTGGAGGGAGCAGACTGTTAGTTATGCAGTATATTAAGTAGAAAGCTTTTCTAAATGCCTCTAATTTACAAAATTTTTTTTTTAAGGTCTTTGTAAAAATACTACTTACCTAGATAAATTTGTCCAGTTTCTATCTAACTGCAAAGAGGTGGGCAGTGAGAGGGAAACCAAACAACAAAAAGTAAGGGGATCTTTAGACAACAGACAAACAACCTCTCCATTAGATATGGTGACCAATCCAATATGTACTTCCAGTTCTTACTACAGGAAAGTGTCTGGGAGTTCTATGGCAAACTTCAGTAACTTGGTCTCTTTGTTCTTCATCTGTAGCTTGTAGGGAAGACAGATGTTCTAGATGCCTCAACAATACATGAGAGGAAAGGATACTCAATCCATCTATCCCAAATTTCCTGTGCCACTTGTATGAATTTTTGCTCCTAAATCAACCAGAAAATAGAATCATACTAACTTACACAGGTAGGAATTATAAAATTCAATCTATGTTATGTAGAGCAATCCATACCAATTAAAAAGAATATTATGTACAACACAACATGCAATTACCCAGCACACAAACCATGACCAAACATGCCTTTCAAGTGGAGCACCAGATGTATCAGCTGTAATTTGCCAACATCAGAGTGCAACACCAGCCCTCCCAACACTGCACACTTTGTTACATTCAGTTTTTGTTCGATCTCAGTTTTAGTGTAGGGAAGATCTAGAAAGATTAACTGTTTAATGAAAACAAAAGTGGGGTATTTTTCCAATTATTTTCTTGAAAGAAGAAAAGGAAGTAGCAATGTAATAGAAAATATAGGATTTATTTCCTTTTAATTTGTAAATACAGTTTATGATACATTGGGAGGCACTGAATGCTGACTCTTTCAAAATTATTGCAGCCTTTGGCTAAACATCTGTTACTGCAAGATAAATCTATGGTCTTCTTTTCTAAAAAATTGAAGCTCTTAAAAAATTATTGAGACTTAATTACTCAGACTGACAAGACCAACTTGACAGTCCTTCCACCTTCTTATTTTCTTTCCAAATCACACAAGTGAAAGGTGCTCACCAGTGTTAAAAATTTATCTTCTGTAGGAAAAAAAAATTAAAAAATCTACAGAGCTCACAAGGTCTACTGACTTGAATAAACGTTTTCATTTTGTGTATTAGTACTCACATAACCAAACGTTTCCAAAAACAACTACCTTCATGACTCAAGAAAACTACGTATTTTTATCATATTCTCTGCTGCCTGTTTTGCTGCAGTTATGAATCTTTTCAGTATGCTTTTAATGGCTTAGTTGAAGAAATACCCCTTCCATACAGTATGTAGGATGCACAATAAAACAATGGTTATTTCAGTCCAAGGAAACAGCCAGGCTTCTCCATGCCGTGGCGATAAGCACTGCAATCTAACATGATGTTAAGCTAATGATGGGTAAGATAAGCGTTCTCATGGTGGGATTTGAAAATACTGCCAAGTTCCTAATGTTCATAAAATGCCTGAAAACTTGCATCTGCTCTCTTGGGAAGCTGCTATAGCAGTGAATTCTATCCATAGAATATTTAACATTTTTCATTGCTCTTTGAAGGCATATGTTCCCTGAGGTAGCTTACATAAGGTATCGTATTTCTAACTTGAAGCCAAATTAAGATCAGACATGCAGTAATCGCTCCTTGCTGATGTTTTTAGCAATTCATCATGGATGGTATGTTAACTTACTTTGCTTATATCTTTGGGCACCTAAATGAAGAACACTTCTTTGCTGAGAGTCAATATTTTTGTCAAGCCTAAGGTTTTTTTATTCTAAATATTGCAGGTTCCTGACCTGAACATTTTCATTTTATATGCAAAGACCAAAAAAACGGGGAGAAGGATGCCACATACCAGCTGAATGAACAGATGGGTAGGAGGCAATTTTTAGACTCATCATCTGGCTTTGTAGAAAGAGGAAGGAAAGTTTGTGGTTTCTCAGAAAAACACTTGACACTGGTTCTGAAGTTTCCTGGGATGAAAAGCTTCAAGCTTTGGATGGATCCTGGCTACTTTGGCTCTTCATTGCTCTTGTTGAATTCTATGTAATAGAAGAAAACACTGGCAATTTTTATTTATTTATGTATTTATTGCAGGAAGAGCAGCTCTTGATGTTGCCGATAACTGCATCTAACCTTCTTAGGCTAACACATGATGCTAATACTTTTTAATTCCTCCCATTGTGCATTTTATATTATGACATGTATATGAAGAAATAGAGGGGGTTTGTATTTGTTCAGTACAAATGTAAATAAAATGAAGCAATGAATATAACACTGATACACAGGAGTGCTTGTGTGAGCTGATGTCTTTGCAATAATTTACTACCATATTAATTGGAAAATACTGGGGGAAAGGCTTGCTTTTGTTGCTGTTGTTGTTGTTGTTGTTTTTTAAACCTGTTATTAACCCACAGGAAAACATAGCACTGTAGTTATAATCAGCAAAATTAATTTGATTTAACCAGTTGAGGTCTTCCATCTAGCTTATACTGGCTGGATGAGTTTAGGACAAATAAAATATTTTTCTAAATTATGACTTCAAATTGCCATATTTCTTTGCTTTGTAAATCTACATTTTTTTCTGTAGAATGTTTGTGAGATACCAACAGCAGGATTGCTAGTTCTTTTTACCAACAACAAGACAGAGCACACTTCCCCTGAGTGGATATGCATCATGTTATCTATAGGTCACAGCAATGTATCTCACAAATATCTTGTCGTGTGTTTGGTTACCCATTTCTACTGCTGCACTGCAGTCCAAAGTATTCCAGCTAGTTTCCAATAAAGCACAGAACTGGTGTATGCTAACCATAAGAGTTAATGTGGTACTTTGGCAGATGCCACACTGGCTCTGCTTCACTCTTTGCTCTCTATGTTTGTATCTTGTCTCTGCTTGCTATGCCAGCTTAGAGCCTAAATTGCATTTGCCAAATGTTAGGTGATCTCATTTATGTTCTTCATAGATTTGATTAATTCAACTTTTGGTACATGAATTAAAGCTTCATCCAATGTTGGAGCCCCTTTCTGGTGGCTTTGTTTATTCTCATTTTAGATTTTGTAGTCTTTACTTAAATAATTTGAATATGGCTGAGAGCAGCAATTACTATAGCTGTTTTGTATTTGACACCAGCCTTGTTCACAGAACGGCTTGTAGAGTGACATGGTGCTCTTGATTCAAACAGATTAGGTCACCATAGCATTATATAACAACCAGGTGGCATCAGCTTGCATCTCCCACATCCAAGCTTTGCCTAACAGACTTTTCAGTCTTCAGGGTGGGAGAATCTGAATGCTTCTTCAGTATCTAGCCTGTTCAGAAATAACCTTCCATGACCATTCTCTGAGGTGGTAAAGCAGATCTTTTTTCGTTAGAAAATGCCAGAAGCAGATCCCTTTGCTGTTCTCATGAACAGAAACATAGGAATCCTTTGTTTCCAAATTCTGAAAATGAAGATCTGACAAGCGTAACAGAATCTAAGCCAAGGAAAATGGTAACAATATGCATGGAAAAAATTATTTTGATCAAAGCTGGAAAAAATTAGACTTCTGTGAACAATTGTCTAACCTGCTACAGAAAGAGGTGCATAACCTTGTGAAACAGAAAACATGGTTAAATGATCATTTAAAACCTGAGCAATTAATTTGTCTCATGCTGGATGAAGGAATAGTGTTGACAGAGAAGTTTGGTTTTGTTTGGTTTTGTGTCCGATTTACTTCCCTGAAAACTGATGAGACAGAAAGATCAATATTCCCAAGAGGTGAAAACTGAACAGTATATTTGTAAGCATATGAAAGGTTCTCTTGCATACCTCCTAGTCAAAAAAACTCTTTGACCAGATTAAACGTGCTGATATAGAACCATGGCTTTAGCCTCTGAGGGTTTTGTCATGAATATGTAGTCAAATGTTCATCTAATTTTGGCCCTTTTCTTAGAGACAGTTCCTTTCTCCTTATTTTAGAAAATACATTAATCAGTAAAATAATATTTTTGTTAATATATGCTTAAGGTGTATACATATTTTAAATTAATCTGTTTCAGAAATAATCCCAAATTCTTACAGTTTAATATATGGACAAGGACCTGGATATAGAGGGTATACCGCCAGATTAAGACATGTAACTCTTCAAAGTGGTATTTCCTTTTATTATTGGAGCTTATTTTCTTATGACTTACCACCACATATAGGTATGTACAGGACAGTTATGCTTGTAAACTGTAATTTTAACTTCCTTACACAAAAGGTCATTCTTACACATAAATACATGTGTCTCTATGGCTAAAGTAGAGAATACAAGCCCACTTCCTTTTTCTTTTTCCTTTGCACTTTTGCTACCCATGTTACCTTTTAAGAAAATAGACACATCAGTATATAAAGATAATTTAAATTACGTAACACAACTTCTTACAAAAATATGACATAATTACCCTGGATAAATATTTATCTGTACATTTTTACATTAATATTTACACAATATCTTAGGAAACATTTTAAGAACTTTTCTATGGAAGTTCACCTTATATTTTCCTTTTTTTTGTCCTTTTTCATTTGTGGTTGTTGTTGGTTTGTCTTTGCTAAATGTCCCAGTCCCAGAATTACTTTATATGATACAGAATTTGTTTATATTTCATTGTTCTTAATTACATATCATTTGAAATTATATGCACCATTATTGAGATTTAGTATTAAATAAGTCTATAAATAGGTTTTAGAAGGTTACAGAAGAGTTAAACTAATGTTGATTTTTTAAATCTGCACATTGTATCTGCCTCATTGACTTCTCAGTGTGTCTGCTAATGAACTACACGGTGTTCTAGCAGACCCTGAGGCAGAAGCTGGGAGGAGTAACAATCTTATGAATAAATGTTATTAAAATCATTACATGACATGCTATCCTGTCATGATGTTAATCTGTTTGGGGATACAGTTAAGAGGTGGTGGCAAGGGAACTGAGTGTCTCAGCAAATGTTGTAAAAAGTGAAATTTGAACTAGAAAGCTGTTGTCAGAAAATTGATTTGTTGCCATTCATCCTAACAATTTGATCTGCCATTTATATTAAAAAGAAAAAAAAAACAGAAAGGAGAAAATCGGATATTTGCATGTTTTATTACTTCCTTGTTTCAGTATCTCAGTTACTCTTCAAAATACCAAATACATTTTAAAAGTCTGAAGTCTGAAAACATTAAGACACTAAAAAGACATTTTCTTATTATTGCTATTATGAATGCGTGTCTGACACCAAAAACCTCTCTTCAGTGCATGGGGTATTAGCTGGAGTTTACTGTGATTTCATTGCTGTTTTAGCAACAAAATACATGCCTAGTGTGAAATCTCTTGCCTCGTCTGACTCACACCTCAGGGCTCTTGACCTGGGTACAGGCAACATGCCTCAAACCCACTGGCCCTGGTGTGTGGGGTGTGATGATGCTGGAGCACTGCACCGTGTCTCTGGCACCGTGCAGGAGCTGGCAGTGGGTACAAATGCTGATGGTCACAGATGTCACGTGTTGAGAGCCCATTCTGGGAAAGCCTGCTCTCCTGCAATGGGATGTGTCTCCAAACTACAGCTTGGTCAGAACAACCACATGTGGATAGGTCTTTCAGCGTGTTGCAAACATACTCAGACTCTACCACATTCTGCAAGGGGATCTCTATTTAGGCAAGTGCTTCTGGTTTATTAAAAATGGATGGTAAAAGAGGAGGAGAGCTGGAGTGTTCGAATCTGTTTGCTCAGCTGTTAGTTTGTTGAGTGAAGTGTGGGTAAACATCTTGCCATTCTTCCTGTAAAACTTCAGTCTTGGTGAAGGCCACTGTTGAACAGACGATACAAGGAATCACAGTAATCAGAAAAAAAACTTTGCTGGCTGTTTGGGGTAAAACTTATATCATTCCCTGTGATGAAATATAGCTCATTAACTCTGCAAGGGATTTGTTTTCATATCTTTATAGTCCATGCAGAAAAACAGGCATTTCTAAGGTATAGGGTTATTTTGGTATTTGCTTTTGGGTTAGATAAATCATGACACATAAAAGTTTATTGGTTTTGATTGATTCGGTCAAGAGATGGTAACTGGGGCACCATTCAGTTATTTAAATATAAATGTTTAGCAGACCTTGAGATATTATTCCTCCCATAAAAAACAGAGAGATACAACTTTGGGTTTGTTTTACATGGTGCATTTCCTTATAAAAGGAAATATATCCTTATAAAACAGGATGTGGGATGAATGCCAAAGCAGATTTCCCACAGTGTCTGAGAAGTTCTTAAACACCTACTTTTCAGCAGCTGATACATGTTTCCTAATTTGTTTGTAGATGACTGTAATGTCTTTGCTTACATTGGGTCAGTCCCATTTTTAACACTAAATTAAAAAATCGTGACTGGTGCATCCTTTTTTTCTTTCCTTGACCATTAAAGCCTGGTAAAACACATTTAGTGCTACACTGAGGTAGGCAGAGAATTGCCAGAGTTTTCTGTGCTGAAGTAGTTTATCACCACATGGGAAGAGTTCCTGGGGTTATCACCGTTTCATATATGGCCCAGATCTATAGTGATGTATCCCTTTCTGCTTAGCAACCTGCTTGGAAAGATCCAATGACCTACACTTACATGTGTTTACAGTTCTGCTTTAAGAATTACTAAATAGCATTGTTTTTATTAATTTATGCTTTGAGTGCAGTTCTTAGTTACTGAAAGCAGCATAAATTGTTGCAACTCTAGTAACTGTAAGTGTGCCATCAAACTCATGCAGTTCTTTTAGCACATACAGAATTTGACCACTGCATTAGGTTGTTATAACAACTTACACTTGAATCAAGTTTTATTGCTTCTGCATTTTCCCCAAGAGGCAAATCAGAGCTTGACTCTAAAGGTTTATCACAGGCTTTAGGCAGGTTTTGTAGCTCTGTCAATAGGTGAGTTTCTTGTTTAATTCAATTCAGTTGATTATACTATTCTGTATAAATCATGTCAGATAATTAAGAAAGTTTTAGTCTCCAAAAGAGAATAAATATTGCTATACTTATAATTTTTTTTGGTAGAGTCATTGTTTTATTTCAACTGAATAGAATCTTAATTTACAGTGTTTGTGTATTAGGTAACGCATATGTTTCAAGACTAATGTGGTACTTAACACGTTGTAGCAGATTATCTGTGCTTCTAATACTTTAAGGAAATATTTCAGGCATAACTTAGCTAAACTTTGTAAAAAAAATGCTAAACTAATCTGTTTTTCAGTATGTTTCCTGATGATGATAATTTTACATGGATCCCATACTATTGTCAGAGTGGAGCAGCTCGACTTACTGGCATTTGAGAAAAGAAATTATGCAACCAAAGTAAAATATAGAAGAATAGGGTCCTGCAGTTACCAAAGACCTGTCACTAACACCATTTTCAGAAAAAAAAATCAGGTAAAACTCGTGGCCTGTCTGTGTAGTTAAAAGATATCATTAGCAAATTACCTATCAGCTTGTATTATGAAAGATTCCTGTAACCTTTTCTTGGGCAAAATCATTCTTTTGGTGACATCTTCATTATTTGCAGCCTCAGCTGATGTTCACAGGCCTCTCAGCCTTTTGTTGCAGAAGTGCTGCGTTGCTCCCCTCCCCACCACTGTGCTCAGCTGTTCCCTAAATGCTGCTGCTCCTTTTACACACTTTTCTCCTCTAAGGAAACTGTGGCATCCTGCCTAAACAATAGCTAAGAAATGAGGACCAGACTGCCACCACCAGCAAAAATGTGGCTCTGCTGAGGGCCAGGGGAAGACAAGCAGATTTCTGCCTCTTTACAACAATGCATAACAGCATGGGACAAGAGGTGGAGGGTGCAAGAGGAAGGCATTTTTACCAGATTATAATTTTCTACCTCCAACTACATTTTTGGACTTTCTTGCCTCTGTCTGTCAGGGCCCTGAGGGCACCATCAGCCCTGTCTGCCTCTGCCTGTCCACCCCAGATCTCCCCACCCTTCCCACAGCCCAGGCCCCCATTTTATTCCCCCCAGGGGTATCAGCCCCATCCCTAGTGACACCACAGCAGGGCCAGCCTCCAGCCCCTCACAGCTCGGCCCTGCTTGACAATGGGACCCAGCAAACCGGGCCAGCCCACAGGCCCACATCCTGGCCTCATTCCTGGTGCCTGGGGCCAGGGCTGCCCCGGTGCCCCCCAGCTGCCCTGCTCCTGGCTGGGGCGCTGGGACAGGCCCTAGCTGATGGGCCTTTCTCTGCCACCAACGTGGGGAGGCCCCAGCCCACGGGGAGCTGACAGCCTTCACGGCACAATGACAGACTTTCGCTGGCTCCCCAAGACAACGAACCTGATACTTTACTGCAATTAGACCTCTAAATCAAATTACAGAATGCCAAGTGAAAGACTGTAATTTCATTTACAAGCCTAGTATGTAGTATTTTTAAAAAGCTGAGTTTTCTGTGTAATCATTCGCATGTGCATGTTAATTACAGTGTCAGAGAAATATTAGTATTTCTGCCAAATTTATGTCTTACTCGGTGAAGATGTCAGCTGTGCAACAGGCCCAGCTGGAGTTTGCATAGATGCCCAAAAGCAGCAGCTGAGGATGAGGGTCCTGGCTCCTCACACATATTTCTGCTGTCTGCAAATGGTTTCCCCCTCACTGTGAGGAGGAGGGATCGGCGCTGGAAAAAACCTCTCATCAGGAACCACTCTCGAAACAGCTTGTGTCCTTCTTCCTGAGGACTGCCCTGCCACAGAAAACATTTTGCTAGGGGTGAGGGTGGGGCTGTGGCATGCAGCGCGGGGTGATATCTCCTTATGAGAAACCCTAGAGCAGCAGTGAGTTATTGGGAATTGGAAGTAATTCCTATGGTCAACAGGCAAATAGAACACAGAAAGAGATGTAAATGTTACAGAACTTGTGAGCTGGTTTTTCACTACAATTTTTTTTCCTTTGCTGTGTATGTGAGACTTCATCACCATGAATTTCAGAAAATTATCATATTTGCCTTTGTCACACAGTGTCTATTATAAATTCTGTCCTTTTTTTCTCCCTCTTTCTTATCCCTGTTTTATCTTCTCTTTATTTTACCATGATACAATAAGATAGAGACATGAACGGGAAACCTACTGTCTGGATATGGACATCCACATTCAACATGCTAACTTAGTAAAGCTAAGTCTAGCAGAAACCTGCTCTTTGGTGTTTGTTTGGCTTTTTTTTTTAACCTACTGCTGATAAGCTGTCCTTTTCCCCCTCTATGATTAGGCTTCTTGAACAACATGATGTAAAAATGGCTTCTATGACTAATGCAGAGCACAAAAAGTGAAAGCATCAGAAAGCATGGTGCAGTCTTTGCCTGTGATAGTCTGCATTTGCATAAATTACGATGTCTCCTGTCATACTTTTATTAAGCTTATGATGTTTTTTAAACAACAATTTAATCTTAATGCAATGCTCCCAAGTTTTAATTTAAAGAAGCCATCTCCTGATCTTCTCATGTTTAAAGTTGATGATGAGGTAACTGGATTTATAAATTAATTACCATTGGACCGTGACCAACAGTGTCTGAACTGAATCCATTAATTCATAGTTCATCCTCAAAAGCAAGCCTGTGATTAACCTTTTTGTCCTCCATCCTTTCTCCTAAATAATTTGCTACTTTTTTTATCAAACGTGAAGTGTAACAACTTGTACATTTGCAGTCAAGCTGCTGAGGAATTTTTGACCAACAGCTTTCATTGCAGAAAGTTCAACATAACTTCACACTTCAATTGAAAGCTTCAACTAAATTTTGATTAGCACCGTTACCCTAAATGTAGAAATTTCTGATTTAAGTGAGACAGACAGATTTCAGAACAGCATGTGACCAAGGAGAGGGCAGAACTTTCCTATTAAAAGCCTGGGTCACAGTCCCTCTGAGCACTCCCAGAAACATAAACTCACTTCCCTTTGGTGTCTGTCTTTCTGTCTGCCTGTTCACCATGTGCCCTGTTTCATGCTGCTTCTTTACCACTTCCAACCCACATCTGTGATTGTGTATTTTCTGTCTCATCAATAAATAGTGAATGGGCTGTGAATGGCAGGGAGCAATAAAAGGAAAACTAAATGGCCTTGGATAAAACATATACTGGGAAAAAAAAAAAAAAGAAAAAAACCCCAAACAAACAAACTCCAAAAACAGAACAGAGGAACAAAGAAGGAAAAAATAATGGAAAAAGAGGGAAAACTAGTAAATTTCTGAGAAAAAAATGAGGCTGTAGGAGAGAGGCAGAATAAAAGAGCTCTGTGAAACAGTTGGAATAAAGAAATACAAATAAATGCTGTAATTTCCATGTCAGAAAATTTGTAAATCCTATCTGTGTTATAATAAACTATTTCAGAACAGTATTCATACTTGTATATTATCAGATCAATAACAACCAGATGATTTTATTTATGTTAGCATTTTATACATGTAAGCAGTTGAGTGTCATCACTCAGATGACTTGGCAACAGTTACATAATCCTTTCTTGTTATGAATACTTCAGTATTTGGTGGTCCATACAAACTTGATTAAAATCCTCTGTATGTACTTCTTTGCTGATAGTCAGAGTACCAATGTAAATACTCAGTGCAATGATCTGTGCTACATCGTCAACCTGTGCAGAAATCTTGGCCCCTCCAAAATTGGTAGGGCTGTACGTGAATTGGCAAGAGGTTGGCTGCACTCTAGCAGCAGCCAGGCTAGGCCTGGACCAAAAAGCAAGATTACTGTGTTAAGTATAGTAGTGCGGTGCTTGAAATAAGTCCTGTTGAAAGGTGAACCTATTTAGTACATGCATATCACTGTGCTGATGTAGCTATTCTACCCAAGGACACAAGGTAACATTTCTGTATGGCTCCCCACAAATAGAGAGCTGTACCAGCTGAGGTGAGAATTGGCACAGGCATTTCCTCTAATGTCCATGACCTTAGATTTGCTGGTGTTTGCTAAAGCTTTATCATTAGCAGCAACATCCCCTGTTGAGCAAATTCTGAGAAAAAAAGTGTCCAATGAAAGGAGGAGCTGTAGTCCAGTGCCATGTATTTAAGCATGTATTTGTCTGATGCTTCTTGGAAATTTCCTAGCTTATATTTTTCTCCTTCAGGGAGCATTAAGAAGATCTTTTCCCATTTAATGCTGTGTTTGGCTGATGTCTCTAAAGAAAAGGACTTTACTAATATACTCCTGTGTCATAGGGATACTCCACCTATATTAAAGCAGTCACCTTTCATAAAAGAAAATACCTTACGCAGCAGGTTGCAAACTCTTGGGACTTGCTGATACAGGAGGCCATGGAAGGAGCAGTAGCAGCAGGATCAGAAAGGGCTTGGGCGCATTCATAAGCAGCAGCTTGACACTAACGTGTGTGGAAACTAAGTCTTGATAGGGATATGCTAGCTAACATCCCTAACTACATATTGACAAGGCTCCTGTGATCTCCTGAATTAACCTCTTCTCCTGCCACTGTCAGAGAAAGCATATGCATGATGATGGGCAATTGGTCTGCACTAGGGCATTGCTTATGTCACTATTCTATCATTGCAGAGTTGCAGAACTTAAAAAGAAAAACAAAGCCTCTTTATGAGCTCTGTAATCAGCCTCTGTTTGTTCAGGTCCATGTATCATGTGTCTTATATACAAGCCCTTCTCTCTTTTCCAAGTTCATCAATATTTGATTCCTCATTCAAACTAAAGTATTAAAATCTGAATCCCAAAATACACTGCACCCTTATAATGTCGTATCAGACTAGTAATTTAAATTTGCATTACAGTCATTAAGCATTTCCTCTCAGCTTAGTTCCTTACTCTCTTTGCAAAATAAATCATTGTCATTGTACCACAGGGCCTTTGCTGTGGGGATTACTAATTTGACAACAGCTCCACTATATGGTTTTTTACTTTGGAGAAGCTAAATAACTCTAAGGATTATCATTAATAGAGGATATTTTACCACTGAGGACTGCAAGACATCTTCTGTTCTTATTGGGGAAGATAATTCAGTGATTTTTTTCCTGTTGTGAATAATTGTATTTATTTCTTTTTTTCCAAATGAAAGAAGTGCTGCAGATATTACAGATTTTAAATGTAGCATTTACAGTTCTTCCTATCAGGAAAAAAATGTGGGAACTGGATAATAGTCTCAATGGCTGTGAGGTATCAGTCAAACTCTCTATACTCTCGTCCATATATAATTTAAAACAACACTGTACCTTTGTCCTTCATGTATACATTTATATTAGCCTAAAGAACAGAACCTTTGGTAATTAGGTTTTGTTTGAATGTCAGCAATCTTCTTTTGATTTAATAGTTTTGCTAACCTATCTCTAAGTGTAAATTTCCCAGTTGGTCCACAGTAGATAACTGAACTACCACAATTTTTGTTTTCTTCTTTTAAAAAATTGCCTTTTTGAAGTCACATATGTTCCTAGAAATTTAAGTGGAACTGTAAATATATGATGTATCACATTGTTGAACAGTTAGAATAGTTCACTCCATAATTATATCTTTAGATGGTAAAAAGAAAAAAAACATAATAAGATATTAACATTAAAATCTTAACTGTAGGCTATTAATGTTAAGTGTTTATGTTGCTTCTTACGTTAAGGGTAATAGGAGCATATATTTGTGCTTACCTGTGCAGTTAGCAAAATCATTTACAAATTTGTTTTCAAGTGTTGCATTTACTGTAATATTCATGCTGTATGCATTTTTATGAACATTGTTATGAATTACTTTTTTGACAGTTATGACATAAGAAAGTACAATGTGAAATTATTAGTAAATATAAATTCAACATTGTTGCCATGCATATTCATGTTGGTGACCTCATTTAAAGAAATATACTTTTTGAGCCAGAGAACCAAAAGATTCTACCTAATCCATCTTTCCAGGTTTTCTTAGGGAATTTATGATCATTTGAAATAATTTTTTTCTCCCTATAAGTAAGACAAGGTTAGCAATTCTTAATGAACTACTCCTGTTAGAATGGCAACATCATCCTATAGCTCAATTTAATACAGACGGATTACATTAAATCTGTGCGTGGGACCTATATCAGAAAAAGTATCAACATCAGATGTTATTAATGAATAGCTGCTATGCATTAATTGCTATATAAATTCATTAATCCAATTTTTAATGAATAAATAAATCAAAATGGGTATATGTGATGGCAGGAAGTACCACCAAGCTTGGTTTTCTGAAAAAATTAGCCCAAGTTTCCAGGAGGACCAAAAAAAAAACAAAAGCTTATTTGCTAAATCTGTCAGCAATGCCAAAGCATTTTTGAAAGTGTCACCTTTAGACTGGTACAAGTCTTCGTGTAGATAAGACCTTTCCCTGGAGTACAGAATAAGACAATCTTTTCTGTAGTATAGACAACAACGTATAATAAAGAAATCAAAGAGCACAATTGTCTTTGACAAAAAGCAGAAATGCCTTCCCACGCCTGCAGTCCTAACATCATAGAGAAATTGTACTCCACAACAAACAAAGAACATTTGGTCTAATAGATAAGAGACTACTCATACTGATTACTCTAACTGATAAAATCATGCAAATCAAATCAGGCTCATCAAGTGTTCTTGACTTGAAAAGAGAAAAAAGACTATTGTCTATATATTATTTTAACTATACAAGTTAGGGCAAAAAAGTTTATCAGTAATATATAAATGTTCAAACAATGGAAAATTAATAGACAAGAGTGAAAAACAATTATTAAAACCCCAAAGTACTTGTTAATTTGGGACAAAGAGAGAGCTATTCCCTTAACTGAAGCAATCAGTTTGGCACAGGCCTGCAACATCTTAGGTGTTCTTGACCAGGACTGCAGTAATTCTTCCATAGGATCCTCAAGCCTTTCTCTTGGAGTTATAAAGTGAGGTATTAGGTATAGTCAAAAGAAATAAAATAACTTCCAGTTTTTCAATAGCTGATCAATCTTCTACAGTAACCAATAGAAATTCCCAAACAACCTAAAAATAAGGATTCAGTTACCAGGGTAGAGTTTACATTGTTGTGTGAACACGATATTTTACTTGCTAAGAAAGAGACTGAACTTTATGAGTTGAAACAACATGATGCTTTTGTCTTCCACTGCAGACAAGACTAAGGAAACTTTAGTTATCCTGGCACTTTCTTATTGAATGTCTTTTATTTCACTAGCACCTCCAGTCATATTCTCTTTACGTTTAGGGGTATAAATTAGGGGTATATATTTAGGGGTATAATTTGTAACAAAAAAATGTGATCAGAAACATATGAATTCAGAGCAGTTCTACCTTTTCTTTCACACACAATGCTGAACAAGGGTGATCCTTGTATTGCCTTCTGCTCTTTCTAATCTTTGAATCCCTGGGAATTCTGATCAGTCACTTGTAAAGTACACCAGAGATTAGTATAGCCTCCTCACACAAGGAACATCCACACAAAAAGCCTTAATAAACCATTGTTTTGTTGTTGCAAAACCATTCTAAGAAATCATTCATGGAAGTCATTCTCAAATTGTTTCATATTGTGGACAATTTATCATCCACTCATGGCTGCATGCCTTTTGGGCCTCCTTTTTCCAGATTTTATTTTAAGCAAATATGGTTCTTGATTAAACTACTAACAGTGACATTAGGACCTTGAAGTGAGAACTGATTTAATACAAATTCCATTTCATACAGATGGACGAGCTACTTCATTGTAGACCAGTTATATTCCCTTTTTGAATAAAACAGCAATACAGTTACTGGCACTATCTTTATTTTTATTGACCACGGCCTACCCACATCTTATTTTTCCAGGTTATTTTTTTAACATCCCTTTTCTTTGCCTGCATTTGTGATCCTTGTAATTTTGTTGTTAATTGCTAGTTTGAACACAGGTGAATTATGATAAAACACATAATGAAGATAGATAAAAGGCAATCATGAGAGTCCAGAGAAATTATTTTTAGTTATGCAGCTAGTTTAATTACATAAAATCTTCTGGAAAGCTTAAATAAGAGACAGAATTTTATTTCAGTATTTATCAGTGTTGTGGCTTAACCCCAGTCTGCAACCAAGCACCACGAAGCTGTTCGCTCACTCCCCCCTGGTGAGATGGGGGAGAGAATCAGAAGAGTAAGAGTGAGGCAACTCATGGTTTGAGATAAAGACAGTTTAATAGGTAAAGCAAAAGCTGCGCGCAGAAGGAAAGCAAAACAAGGAATTCATTCACTGCTTCCCATGGGCAGGCAGGTGTTCAGCCATCCCCAGGAAAGCAGGGCTCCATCATGCGTAACAGTTATTTGGAAAGACAAACGCCATTGCTCCAAACATATATACTTTATATACTGCGCATGATGTCATATGGTATAGAATATCCCTTTGGTCAGTTGGGGTCAGCTGTCCCGGCTGTGCCCCCTCCCAGCTTCTCGTGCACCCGGCAGAGCACAGGGAGCTGAAAAAATCCTTGACCAGTGTAAGCGCTACTTAGCAACAACTAGAACATCTCCACATTATCACCGCTGTTTCCAGCACAAATCCAAAACATAGCCCCATACTAGCTACTACGAAGAAATTTAACTCTATCCCAGCTTGAAACTAGGACAATCAGCAGTGTCATTGATCGGATAGTTGCAGTGTTTGAACGGTCTTTTGACCATGTAACAGCACAGTACATACTAATGGCTGATAATCACAGTTATTTATTATGTGATGTGAGTCAGGCCTCAGTTTGCAGCAGAAGTCTTCCCTCTTGAGTGCAAAATGAAGGAGAAAGTTTTTGAAAGAATCTAATAATGTTATTGCCACAAGGATTACAATTAATAAATTATTTTGTTTCAGGTACTTAAATGTTATCTCAATATTTGCTATGGCCCTTAGAAAAAAAATAAATCCTGCTGAATTTTTAAAAACTAAGCTTTGACAAAACATAGCCTAAATATTTTTGAATCTTTTAGGTGCTATATAAGCAAGATGTATTTTTTTTGTTGACAATTAATAAAACCTAACAAAAGCAGGAATTATTTGTGAATCAGCCAATAGGATCACTACACGAACCCATAATCAGTAAAGTTAGCTTTAGCTAAGGCCTGATAGCTATCAGACTGCATACTTTTTTTCAGCATTTTTTGCTAACAATACTTTTGTCTTTATGGCTTGTCCTGGTTTTGGCTAGGAAAGAGTTAATTTTCTTAGCTGGTATAGTGCTGTGTTTTGGATTTAGGGTGAGAAAAATGTTGACAATACACTGATGTTTTAGTTGTTGTTAAGTAATGCTTACACTAGTCAAGTACCTTTTCTGCTTCTCACACCACCCGAGCTGTGAGTAGGCTGGGGGTGTACAAGAAGCTGGGACAGCCAACCCCAACTGACCAAAGGGATATCCCATACCATGTGACATCATGCTCTGTCTATAAACTAGGGGAAAAGCTGGCCCAGGGACCACTGCTCAGGAACTGGCTAGGCAATGGTCAGTCGGTGGTGAGCAATTGCGTTGTGCATCACTTGTTTTGTATATTCTTTTATCATTATTATAATTTTCCCTCTCTTTTCTGTCCTATTAAATTGCCTTTATCTCAACCCGTGAGTTTTACCTTTTTTTTTTTTTTTTCCATTTCTCTCCCCCATCCTACTGGAGGCAGTGAGCAAACAGCTGTGTGGTGTTTAACTGTCTGCCAGATTAAACCACAACATCACTTCATGTGCGAGTTTTAATTCCAGGTGGTGTTACAGGGACAAAATGATTGTACAGTAATAGATGTGTTTGGTTGGGTGACCTTGTTTTCCATATTTTTATAATGTATTGCAGATGGGCCAAAGGATTAACTATAATGACCAAAACTACTAAAATGTAGGTAACACATTATTCCTTCTCTAAGCTGCAGCATGTCACATCTGATGCTGAATTTTTCTGTTAAACCCAGAGAAACAGACTACTCCATCTGATTCTTTCCCTGCATCTAATGCACCGTAAGCCTTTTATCCTGTATAGGATAAGCTTTAACTGGGAGTCAGCTGTAACTCATAGTTTTAAGAATATTTGTTTTTGGCGGCTGCACATATGTTAACTCTTTCCTGCTTTTGCATGGTCTGTTGGGTGACAATCAAAAGCCCAGCTGACCCCAAGACTTTTTACAGCTTTCCACAAAACTGACATCAACAGTGATATCCCCTGAGAGAGCACGCACGTGGCTGAGAGTGGCTAGTACCATGCAAAAAATTCAGCCTTTATATGCCAACCTATGCATTTCTGATATATTGGGATCCCTGCTGCTAATCTCACTGCAGATCTTATTTTCAGTTATAGTTAATTAGATGGACCTTGTTCACTTCAAGTTTAGATCATACACTAGCACCAGAAGGGGAAACGGTTCTGACTTCTTAACCGTCATTATTTAAGTGTCACTGAGCTGAATTCTGCTGAATCAATGCTTAGCAATGTAAGTAAGACTAGAATCAGTGTTCAACAGAAGAACACTTTTCAATGAAGTTGTTCCTTCTCTGCATGGGAACTTCGGTGATACATATATGATCTTTATATCATGTCACTTATTCTTGCTTTGTTGTGCTTTTTAAGCTTCTTTTCAAGAAAGTAGCAAATATATTGATTGGAATTATTCTCCAAATAATTGCTGCATTATTATCTTATTGTGTTGCTGACACTTTATTCCTTATGGGCAAAATGTCAGTCATCTTTAGTGAAGAAACAGTGGTAACTAAACCCGCTTTTTCTCATTCCTCGCAGATGCTGCAAAGATATCCTTCTTGTTAACTATCATCATTAATACTAAAAGTCAGCTAGATACATAAATATCTTACACTTTAATCCATCTACGGTAATTAAAATTTTATAAAATTGCTCACTGTGTCTTTTTCGATTGATTTCCTGTGACTTTAAGCCACTCCAGTACTTCCATTAAGTATACCACTTTTGATATAGAATATTTCATAAACGTTTTCAGCATATTATATTATACAAAAAAAATTGGTAACAGTTGCATTTAACAGCTATTATACCCACATGTTGTTTAACCTGAGCCAAGTTCCTTCAGGCTCAGCTTAAATATCCCTTCTGCTCTTATAGATGCAGAAGGTAAAAGAGTCTGAGTGAGTATTTCACTATGTGTTCTGCCAGAGCTAGAGCTCCTCACACCTTTGCAACAACTTTCACTGTGGGTATCAGAAATCATGTCACTGTGTGTTTATGAATGCAGGCCTTTGAGGGCAATCCGTTATTCACAGAATACTATCTAGGACTGTTAAATGTGTAGTTTTATACAGCACAGGAAAAATGCCATCTTAGTTATTATAATCTCAGTAGGTTTGAATAAAAAGAAAAAATCTTCTAAGTATCAATTTGTACATTATTTTTTTCCTATATCATATAAATTCTATCACATTGTTATGTTTCTGTCTTTTCTTCAGAGAAAAGAAAACTAGCTAAAGAGTCTGGTTGGGAAAAATTGGTTGAGAAAGACAATTTCTATCTGACAATATAGGATATTTCTGTTTTTCACACCCACAATCTTCTCACACAGATATTGGCATTCATGAGTCATATCAATGTTCATTATTTATAAAATTCCTGACATGAATTCATTCTTAAACTGTGCCACTTACTATGCGTTTCACATGGCTGAAGTAACCACAAATAGCATCCTATTGTTCCTAACTTGAGAGGCAGGTATAGCATATGAAACTTGGAGGATTTTATCTTGAAACCCATTCAAATAAGCTCTAAAGCTGCAAGATTTCTTCCTCTTTTCTCTAAACCCATCTGATTTTAGTGTTACATGCTTTCAAAAGTTTTTATATTTTCTGCCAGTGGTATAGCAATACCAAATCAGGGTGCCTGGTTTATTCCTACCATTTCAAAATTTAGCTTAAGGAAAGGAAAATGCTAGAATTTCCCGTGGTTGGAACAGCAGAAATATTTTGGTGCCCATAGCTTCAAAATTATGGAAGGAATTTCTTTCAATGTAGTTTGTTCCTTTGATATCAACAATATCAAGTATACAAATAGAGATATTATAGAGTTGTACAACCACACAACTACGAGAGAGAGTGGAAAATGCTTGTTTAAGGACACATACTTGTTCTAATCACTCAGGTAACGTACAGTCCTTTGCTTTGTTTCTTCTAAAAGCCTATGTAACATGAAAAAAATTTAGTCCCTGGACAACGAGATGGGGGAAAGAAGTTCTGTTTCATCTTAAGACTGAGGACCAAATGTGTACCTCTACAGGCTTCGACACACTTCTGGAGTCATTATATGCATTCAGATTCCTATTTTTAAAGACTAATATTTAAACATACTGGCTGTTAGGAATATTTGGAACACAGAAATTACTATTCCAGTGACAATGGTAAATGCTGCAGAATTTAGCTATTTCTCCGTACACTACAGATAATCTTGCAGTTTTCTTTCATGAGAGACCATTGCCTCTACCCTGATGATAATGGTTGTATAATAAAGCATGAACATGTATGCAGAAATAACTTGAAATGACATCAGGATTATGATGATGGTCTCTTTCTGAAAATCCTTTGACTCTTATTAAGTGTCTGTCTAGCCTGGAGTGAGTGGACCTTGTGCAGCAATGAACAGGTATTGGAGCAGAGAGTGGGGGAAGCAGGCAAAAAAAAAAAAAAAAGAGCTGTCACCATTGCCTCTGCTCTAACTGTATTTTAATAGAATAGTGGAGCCTAGCGAGCTGTCAGTGTGGCACCTTTCATGAGCACAACTATAAATACACTTTAAAAAAATTGGCCATAAATCATGTTTTGTCATTGGAGAACATAAAGGGAAATTATAGCTTTTCCACTGACAAAAGCAGGGGAAAAAAAAATCATGGCTCTAAAGTCACCTCTACTCTTATTTTCCATTCTAATCTAGTATGCTTTTCATTTTGCAGCTGAGCGATTGATTCAGTTAGGCATTAGTTTTCTTGGCTGGCTTGATATCAAAGACTTTAAGCATTTGCAGCCAGAGTGGATTCTTTGTCTGAGCAATCAAGCGTTGTACAGGGGACTGCAATGCCTGTGAGGAGGAAGGGCAGCAAACCCACTAGTAACAAGGAAAACTTAGACACAAAAAAATTGCTTCTACATGGCACAAAAACAAAAAGCTGTAATGATCTTGTTAATAGCTCTTTTTCTTCCCTCTTGACCTCAGCTGATTTTGATATGAAGACTACCCTAATACAGCCTTGCAGCCTAACAGCCTTTCTCTGCCCAGAGGCGATGCTGTTTGTTCCACTGCAATAAAACCTTTCTGTGGTGTGGGAAAAGAGCAGCAGTGATTGTAGAACTTGGCCCTTAATACCGATACACCGAGCTCTGCAATCGCTAGCACTGATGATCAGTGCTGAAGCATGACATTTAACAATTAATAAAAAACATGTTTCTGCTACCAGATCTGTTAATTATGTCAAATGCTCGGAATCAAAGACATGCTTCCAAATCCTTATAAGGGACAAGATCTGAGTAATGCTCTGTTCTGATATTTGTTCCAAAAACCTAATTTTCAGAGGAAGAAAACAGGTGTGTAGGCTGAATAGGAAGGACAGTAGCTCTAACATGTCCCAAACCTCATTGATGAGAAATCAAGGATCCTTTTTTGTCTTAAGGCACTCCTGAGAAGGTTAATGTAAGATACGGGCAGACATTATTTATCCAAGTCCCTTTTTTATTAGCAGATTCTAAGTCACAGGAGAGAAAGCCTAGAAGGAACGCACAGCCTAGAACATGAGAGGAACATCTGACATAAAAACAAAACTCTTGAACATAAACAGGTCTTCAGAAACAAAATTAGAACTTATGATTTTCATGTGTCACTGAGATATCGAAAATGGCACAGAATGGAGAAACAACTGTCTGTTTATAAATGTCTGGAAGGAATTCAGAGATGAAATGCCAAATTTGAGAGTTTAGAATACACTTAGAATACAAAAAATACCAGAATAGGTTTGGAAAGAAACTCTATTTAGGGAACAAAGATATATAGTAAAATGTTAGTGAAATTAATCAGTGTAGGTCTGGAATCACTCTTTTCTTTTCTGTAAAAAAGTAGAAAATATGGTTGACCTGGGAGATGTGCGTTTCAACCACCCTACATCCAATGCCCGTTAGATAGTGCAAAGTTCCCTTTGACTTCAGTAAGCTTTGGATGACACCTCTCATGCCTGCCAAACCTTGTCCCTAGCATGCAAAAACTAGCATGACTCCTAGTGCGATTTACTCAAAAGTTATATTTGCTCTCTGGTGGCATAATAGCAGGACTAATGTAATGGAAAAGAGGTGTGTCAGTAGCTGACCAAGGGCAGAGAGTCCAGGGCACATATAACCCTTTCAACTTCATAACCAACATTATCCAGAACATGTGAAGACGGTCTCAAAGGTAACCAATACTGGGATAAAAAAAATAGAGGATTTGGTGAAGACATGAATGAAAGAAGGGAATTAATTTAAAAGATGGTAGCAAGAATTTGAGAGAATTTGGCAAGCTTCCACCCCAGAAATCATGACAGTATAATATCTTCACGTTTTGTTTATTGTTGGTGGCATTTTTTTCTCCTAATCTTTGTTTCCTTCTACGTGTATATCCAGTAACTATTTTTGCAGCCATGTTAACTTTTCTGTATGGATGATTTCTAAATACAAATGAAAAAAAAACAACCATTGTCAAGAGCTCACCTTTCCATTGCGTGTGTCTGTAGGTGTACACTTCTGTGCTAGCTGGATTTCTGTCTTAAATAAACAGTAACAGACAGAATTTGGAATGCATGCATTCAATATTAATTAAAATAAAGATTACTTTTAAACATTGCCATTAAATCTATTTTTAAAATATAGATATTCTTATCTTCTTTAAGCAAGGTGTTTAATGTATGTATTTTCTGAAGTTAATTTCAGTGTAGTATATCAACTTGTTTGGGATTCATATAAATGATTCATTGCTGATAGGTTTGATACCCATAATAATTAAAACGGTTTATTTCTTCTGAATGAAACACCTAGATTTGTTAGACAAAATGCAACCATACTATATTTTCATCTCATTAATTTCCTTCAGGATTACAGAAAGCCATAGTTATTAAAAAATAATTTAAAACTCTGTCTCAGAAGGCAAAGTATGTATATTGTTGCATCTCTTCATGCAGCATAGGCTGCTGGCATTAGCAGATGACAAGCAAACCCTACAAAGAGCTACGGGGGAAAATCAAACATGTGTAGAGGGAGAGTATTCTCTTAACTGTAACAGACACAGGTACAGGACTTCCATTACTTCTTCTGCTGGGTTTCCAGGTACAGGCTAAGCAACAGTTGGCCCTTTACTGCAAAGTCGAGCACAAGTGCCCCATTTATTTTCCATGTAGTTGATAGGACACTTCATGATTTGCAGTAAAAGGCAATGTGTCATCTGTACACATGACAGCAAAATTATAACTCCCATGGCTGAGGAAACTGCATCAAGGCTTTCCTATTGATATGGAGAGTCAGTAAAGGTGAGAGCTGGTATTTTCACTTTACAGTTGAAAAACCTTGTGACTTATAGCCATTGATGCAAGTCATTCCTCTGAGGATGTGATATCCCATATAAACTTTTTAAAAAGCAACATCCGGACAAAAAAGCACAACTAACTTAGATTTTTATTTTTCTCCTTCCTAATAAATTCATAAATTTAATGTTACATAAACACATTCCATGACTGATTTAATGACTTGAAGCCATTTTTCTTCCTCTGAATTCTATGTGCCTTCTTTGAAGAGATATATTTCAGAGATAGGAAAACTGCAGTCACGACTCTATAATTCAGAAGCAGCACCAACTGAGCCTAAGACTAGGAATGAACCTCTTAAACAAATAGAATCAATTTTATTTGTTCTTGAAGCTCTCGCATTGCAAACACACACACACACACACACACATATATAAATGCCAAGATGATGTTTACTAGTTGTCTGAGGAAATATACATGTCCGAGGGCATCAGTGCAGAAGGATTTATGACTCCTGATGATATTGACAAAGAAAGATCACAAGAAACCAGAAAAAAAATCTTTTATCTTTCCAATTAATTTGCCTCAGCATGAGCATATGACCTTGCTTAACATGCCCAGCAATTTTAAACCATTTTCACTTTCACTATGTATCAGCAGCAATCTTACCAAAAGTATTGCCTGGAGTCAAGCCCCAGAATTTACAACTAGTATTTCAGATGTGATTTCAGTGTGAGCCTGAGTTTTGGGGTATGGGGAACTACAGAACTTCCCCAGAGCAGCAGGCAATCAGACTTCAGTGATAGCTAGAAAAAAATCTTGATAGAATTACCCTAGACTGATCAGTAGTCTCATATCAGCACACCAGCCACATGAAACTTGGACATAAAAGAGGGGAAAAAAGAAAAGAAAACTTGAAAAAGAAAGGGAAAACTTTGAAGACAGGAAGACTGTACAAGCACAACCATTTTTAGGAATGAATTAGTAAGGAAGGAAATGACAGAATAATATTTTATATGTATCTGTCAAATGATCTGGGGCTGTACTTATCAGAAAGGAGATACAACAAGCTTAGAAAGAAATAATGCTGTGTCCTCCGCTTGCACAGGGTCAGTTTGTAGATCAGTTAATCTTCATGAAAACCTACAGCATGTCTGATACGCTTGGTCCATTGTGTGCATGCCCATTTCATCCTCCTCCAAATGATAACAAGTCTGGCAAAACAGTCTGCTTTATGATACTGACTAGCAGGTCGATTAATAGGTGAACAGAAACTCCCATATTTTCAGAACTTGTGCTGACACACATACATTTGCAAACATAGAGGAAGGCCACTGCCTCTGACTGGCTTTCTAAAGCCTCAGAAGATAGTTCAGCTTGCACAGAACATCCAAAAGCTTACAGACAGAGAGGCAAGAGCAATAGTGCCAGTTATCCCACTGCTGGATTTAAAAAGAAGGCCATTAATTAGCTCATTTTTCTTCTGGCATGATATTTTATTACAGAAAATAAAGTACATTCCCACACACTTGCCAAGAGGAGCCACACAACCCACTTCCCCACCTGCACCTACTGCTGAAACTACCTTTAAAAGTCTAATGTACTCTGACACTTCTGAGCACCCTGGGAGAACATAGCTGGCTTCCTCTAGTAATCCAGCCTGTTAGCAGGTGCTGCAAATCTAGAGACAGATGTTAATTGATTCCCACTGACGGCTTTGGCAGGTTCAGCTCGTTAGCCTACCCTGAATGTAACTGCAGTCAAGAGTATCTCCCTGTGCAGAGGAATTGAGGGTTAAGTAGTCCTGGTGTGCTAATAAGACTGTCTTAGGAGGCAGATAAGCTTGTGCCTACTGCTTGTTTGCAATTTTGGCTTATAGTGTAACTGGGAGGGAGACCAAAGTAGGAAGAGTATGCGGTACAGAGGATGTTAAGCCCTAGGTGACTTTGAGATTATCCTTCCATACACAAGCAATGAGATTTTTAGCTATGTTTGCTGAGTCTAGTTTTGGTTTCACTCTTAGAGTGAAAGTGTTTCGAATTAGAGCTTTGATTTACTGCTAGATGTAGTGATTAATATTGACTCTATCCTTTAGAAGTTGTAGTGAAGAGAGTTTCAGAATAGGTGTTTACTTCCAGTCTGATGGAATGAAGTCTCTGGCTATTGCTTTTCCATAGACAGTATAATGATAAAGTAAATAGTGGAAAAAAAAGTAAAGGGTTTGTCCTATGGGATATCAACCACCTTGGCTGCCACCGAAAAGGCTAGGGTTCCCTTTGTGACGGGACCTAAGTTAGGAAATGATACTCTATTTTTTTTCTGATGTAAAAGCAAAGAATATAGATTTTCTGTATGCCTTTATAAGAAAGTGCAAATAACAGTAGGCTTCCTTTTTACGTCAGTCCTAAAATACCTGTGGTATGCAAAGGGTTGTTTTATCTTAGACCAAATGTGATTTGAAACTCTTTTCTACTAAAATTACTGAGGAAAAAACATTCAGGTCTTAGAGCTCTGTAATTTTTTGTAAAACAGTTCTCATGAAGCTGAGAGGATTTTTTTCTTTAAAGGTATATTTGTTCAATTTCTAATATTATAAACTAATATTTCTCCAAGATACACAAATGAACCCTCTGTGTTTAGACCTAGGGAAAAAAGCCGCCTAAAAATAGGTAGGACTCTCTTCCTCTGAGCAAAGACTCTCACAAATGAGAGTCCTCTTGGACTGTAGAGATGCAGCTATTGACTCTTATGAGGATGAAATTACTGCAAAGAAGAAATATTCTTGATAAATACTTCAAAATACACAGTTTCATTTTAAAATCTTGAAATTGTGAGAAAGCAGGTTGATTGATTACTTTTGCACTGATTTTTTCATGTTATACAAATGTTACAGAAAATAGGCACATCTTTGAGATTCTGATTGGAAACTCGATAACAATGGAAGTCTAAAGCAAAGTATTCTCTTTTCAGTCTCAGTTGTTGGCACTGCATACTGATCTTGCACTGCCTTTTTTCTTTCCAGCTCTAAAATTCCAGTGTCAGCTACATTATGCACTTGGGTTTTTTTGTTTGTTAATTTTTGTTTACTTCAGACCCCAAACTGTATGCTCGTTTTCCAGGTTAATAAATGATGATCAGCTAAATCTCTACCCATTCCCTTTAAATCCATAGCAACAAATGTTTTTCTGTCTTTGTCTGGCTGGAGGAGGGGAGTGGGAATTGATGCTAGACTCTTTAAGTGATCTTGTACCATTGTTCAACAGAGATAAGTTTTTAATCCACTACAGAGAGGAAAAGGAACATTTGTGTGATAGAGGAGATACTGGCATGGTGAGAAAGTGAGATAACTGTTGGAAAAGCTGCCTGCAGGGCCTTTTGTGTTTCCAAGTTACCCAGCACTGGAGAAGCATTTGAAGTGTCCCCCTTAATTAATGCAACAGCATGTGATAATTTAGCCTCTGAGATGCCTGGGTTTTAAACTTTTTGTTTGTTTGTTTTAATCTGACAAATGAACCAAGAGGATTTGCTTCTGCTGTTTAAGGGAAGTGGGGGAACGGCTAGGGGAAGCACTGAACGCTTAAACAGATTTGAGCTATCCGAGGTTGGAATTACAAGTGATGGCTTATTTCACCTAACATGTTGTCTTATATAATAAGTGTAAGTAGGTAGTTTTTATGGCTCAAAACTAGTAGCAGTGATTATTATAATGGTGATATCACAGCTTGGACTAAAAATAGCATAGAAATCTTGAATATCAGCTATTTCTGTTTCTCTATGAGGCATCTAGGCAGTGTGACAACTGCTACCTAAAAACCAATAGCTTCCAGTGTTTCTTAGTAGATATGCATTTTTAGACACACCAAGTGTGTCCACCCAAATAACTTAAGAAAAAAAAAATTCTTCACATCTCTATGGTATGACCCTGGCTTGTTTAATTTACCCTGGGCAAGAAATTTAGTCAGAAGTTTCAGTATATCAGGAAACATTTTGCCACGGTAGACATGTTTCTCCCCTTTAACTTACACTTTCAATATAATTTCCTTTAAGGTAATGATAACTTCTAATACTTAAAACTGCAGGCTGCTGAAAGTCAGCAGCCAAACGGGATCTGTTTTAAGTAGATAGTCCTTACTGCTTCCATTTGTGCCCTGCCCAGATACTGTTCTTTGTCTATAAGCCATTTTTATTACACTGCAGGTAAAAAATAGTTTTAAAGGAGGACAAATTGTCCTTGCTGTTTAAAGGTGTGTGGTGACAGACAGTGTACTTCAAGAAGTATTTGTCTCTTGTCACAATTTTATTGGAAAAACTTACAGGAAGTAAAAGGTGGTCTTCATAATGCCTGTGATAAATATGACCACAGCAAACAGTGAGGCTGGAAACAAGTTTTTCCCCCTCCTCCTCCTTGTATTCAAAGGTTTGCTGCTGTCAGGTATGCTGCATTGCCATTGGTATAGTTAATGTTACTGGGCAGCATTATTTACTGTAGAATTACTGACTTCTTGTTTAACACATCCAACTGGGAAATGACCTGCCACTGTGCTGATGTAAGTAGTTATTGCTCCCTGTTGTCATTCGAAGCCTTATTGTGCTATTTAGGTGCATCTTTCTGGTACACCTGACTATTCTTTGGCAAATAAAGACCAAAACTGAGATCTAATACGGTGACAATAGCCTTCATGTGATAGTAACATTTCTCACCATCATGCATGAAAGATTATTTTGGTTGCCATAGTGATATCAGCATCATTTGTCTCTAAAAGCTGACACTTTTTTATCTCAAGCTCTTTAAATGTTTGATTGAAGGGCTCTGACAACTATGTGATATTGATCAGTGAATGACTGAATGCCCATTGCCAGCAGTAGGATTGTATCATTCACTAAAATGTGCTTTAATGCACAGACTTAGGCACTTTTATTTCTCCTAACCTCCTTATCACTTACTTTTTTTTTAATAATAAATAAGGATGGTTTTAGTAACTCAGCAGAACCATGACATTACAGCTGTCTTGCTTTGAGAGTACTGATGGAGATTGGCCACTCAGGCCATCCTGTGATGGTTGAAATAATCCTTCAAATAGAAGAAAATATTCCTTTGTTTTATGTCACATAGTGCACTGCCTTACTGCCTTTTTTTTTTTTTTTAATTCCCTTCCCCTCCCTCCTTTGCCCGATATCTCTTGTTCCACAGTCCCAGCTGTTGACATTCTTGGAAAAGGTATTTAACTTTTGCAAAATCCCTTGCCCTACCCTCTTCAAGATAATATTTCATTCACACTCAGATTTCTCCTCTCCTACAAATGTGCCCAGTCCAGTGCCCATCAGGACTAGGATTAATCTGTTAAGAAAAGCTCAGTTGAGATTCCAGAAAGTGAAAGAGACAGGATCTGTCCTGTGCCTTTCCTCAGGAGTATAAAAGGATTGTTGCTCTGATGGACTGAAATTGTACCTTCTCTTACCTTCTCTTACATATATCCATGCCTTTCTGTATGATTCTTCAGCAGCTATTTCTGAGAATGGTGATATCAGTCAGCCATATGATGTTAGAATTTCCCTCTGCAAGGAAATTCTTTCTTCTCAAGCACTTCAAAACAAAAACATCATTTTTCTCTAGGGTTTATTCCAGTGCCTCGGATTTCTTGATTCCTGCCAACCACTTCTTCACCTGTGATTAATTTAGCGGATATGTATAGTTTATGTAAAATGGTAGTTCATGTTACAAAATAGTAGAGAAAGGAGATGCTACTAGCTCAGGAGAAATATGTCAACCCTTTGGGCTGCTACATCGGAGAAAAATCATGCTTTTATTTGAGAGTATACTTGTGCTTGACCACAATAATTCCTGTTCCTTTACCGATGAAAGGTTTCCTGCCTGACCTCCTTTCTTTCCTAAGTGGCTGAGGTTGTAGGGCTTATGTGTGTGGTTAAAAGGTGGGGTTTTCTTCTTCTTTGATCTAGAGCTCATTCCTGTCTTACTGCAAATATACCAAACTTGTGTCTGTCTGGTCTTCTGGTATGCGCTACATTGGACTCTGTGAGAGCTGGGTAGCAGTAAGAGGCAGCTGTTTCTCAGGAAGCCTGCCATTTCTAATTGACTGTGAGGATTTGTCTTTCTGGTCCAGAGCATGTTCACTCAGTGCGAATTGCAAGTTCAGCTGGAAGCCCCGATTCTCTTCCTTCCACTGTGGTCCTTTGCAAATGCTCGTGCTCCTCATTAATGAGGGAGAAGCACCACAGGATACTTACATGGGTGGGAGATTTTGATGGTGGTTCAGCTCTCTGTGTGCGTCTGACTCTCTCTGGCTGTTTCAGCAGGTTGCTGACTTTTATAGTGTTAGTGCTCTGCTACCAGTATAATTCCTGGTTCATCCTAGTTCTGTGTTTTTCATATAAATAGTAGTTCAACAACCTAATCGTATACTTACAGATAGTTTCTGTATTATAGAAATTATATAAAGGTGAAAGATTCTCCACAGCTGCAGCTGTCAACACAATACCTGGTGATGATAAAGTTTATGCATGAGTTCATACTAAGGTTCAAGCCTATGTTAGCCTAAGTAGGCCAATGACAAGACTTCCAAAATATTATAGGTGGTTTCATTAGTGTTTATAGCTGCAACATCAGTGGAACTAGTTCTCAGTGACCTTTATTCTCAGGTTCTTATGTATGTAGCAGGCTCATCAAGAGTAGTTTTTCAAGGACTGGGTTCCCCATGATAAAACATGAGAAATAATAGAGAAGCTACATAGCAGTATGTCTGGAGTGACCAGTATTTACTTGCACTGAATCTGTGGCATCTCCCATCTGAATTAGCCTGAGCTTTTTCAGCTGCCATCACAGGAAGGGGAGAGCCAAATACAGCAAAATTAATGAATTTTAAAATAAGATAATGTTCCTACAGAGAACTGTTGCAGAACACTATTCCATGTAGTAACAATTCTTAAAGATGTTTTTGAGTAGCTGCTGGTTTTTAACATTTCTTTTCCTAAGATTTTGCAAACTAAAGAAAATGCACATGTGTTTTCTTCAGTCTCTTAGAATTGTTTTATTTTCAGAAAGTTTGTTATCTATAGTATATGATGCAAGGGAGTTGGAGGTAATTTCTGGCCTTCAAGTGCCACTGCAATAATAACATTTAATAAAAGAGGTCTGTCTAGACTCTTTTTCTCTGTCCCTGGCCAAGCCCCTCTCTCACGTGTTCACTCTTCCTCCTCTCAGTGACTCAGTAAAGTTTTAAAATACACAGCTTGGGCACTTTTGCTATTTGAGGAAAATAAGCTCTGCCATCTCACTCAAAAGTTATAAAGATCCTGCAGCTTTCCACAGACAGACCTACAGTCTGATATCTACTGCTTTAAATAGGTCTGTGGCTACTGTCCTTGTTTCCCCTCCCCCCCCCCTTTTTATTTTCTTCTCCCCACAAACTCAAAATAGAAGAAAATAACTGACTTTGAACCTTGTGTTTACCTATGCTTTTTAAATTTACATGTCTGGAGTCTTAAATATTTGCAGTATGATTTGCCTAACCATAGAACATAAGACTACTAAGACATCTCAAAGTGATTTCACAGTTTGTGCAGTTCAAAAATAGTTACTCCCAACTTAATAACCAGTGATATTAAGCGAGCAGCCTTCAAGGTTGTCTGCTTTTTAAAACTTTCATAAAACATGTGACCTCGAAGTACAAAATCAACATTTATTTCAGATACAGAGAGGATAGTTTCTATAGAATTCACTTACTAACATGACTGGTACCTACTGTGTTTTTGAGGTATGTCATTTACAGCACCTCATGGGGCAAGAAAGCATTACCATTTCTGCTTAAAAGGGGAGGGGGAATCAGTCTAAAAGGACTACACGTTTCCACTAAAATTATCAGGTGAACCAGGTAAGGACACAGAAATGCTAACACAGGTGACAGCTTGAAAAACTTAGTGGGATATTCTCATTCATAGAATCATTAAGGTTGGAAAAGACCTCTAGGATCATCAAGTCCCAACCATCAACCCCACACCACCATGTCTCCTAAACCATGCCCTGAAGTGCCACGTCCACATGTTTTTTGAACACCTCCAGGAATGGTGACTCCACCACCTCTCTGGGCAGCCTGTTCCAATGCCTGACCACTCTTTCAGTAAATAATCTTTTCTTATCCAATCTAAACCTCCCCCAACACAGCTTGAAGCTGTTTCCTCTTGTTCTATCACTAGTGACTTGGGAGAAGAGACCAACACCCACCTCGCTACAACCTCCTTTCAGGTAGTTGTAGAGAGCAAAGTAAACTAGACATAAATGGTTCTGACCTGATTTTTTTTTTTTTTTTAATGTTTAGTAATTAAATGCATTATCTCCACAGTCAGAGCAGACTTGCTTTTTGTCAAATAGCCCAATGTGGACATAGCTTTAGGTATTTTTAAAGGGTCTAGATTGGAAGTCTGACTTGGCAAGCTGGTACTTAGGAGCAGCGCTTCTGCAACTCAAACTAGTGCCATCAGCCACAGGTGATCAGTGTTCCTATATGATCAGAAAGTTTTCCTTATTAAAAAGTAATATATATTTTTACTGTTAGTATTGGTGCTAATCTGATATTAACAAAATCTGGTGGTGATAACTTTCCAATAAAGACTGAAATAAGAAAAAAATGGTTCCTGGAGCGTAGTCGAACAAAAAGATGACTTGGCACCATTCACATGGCATCACTGTTTCTGATTTATCTTGCATATATGCACCACATTTTCTAAATGTCATACTGAAAAGATCACAGAATAAATACTGTAATTTATTTTGTTTCTGGTTTCCACTCAGTGATTTCCAGAACTATAAAAATATTATTGTGTGTGTTCTACGTCTGTGTTTGAATACTGAAGAATTGAATGCAAATTCAGCACAAGGATGGGTTTAATGTTCTGTTGTTTTAACTCCACTGTGATATAAAATACTTAATTTTTGGAAGAGTAAATGCATGAGTTATCCAAAACCCCAGCTGTAGAAGTTTGTTTGTTTTTTGTGTGTGTTTGGGGTTTTTTGTTGTTTTTTTTTCTTTTTTACTACTTGCAGAAGTAAAATGTGCTTCGTAATTGATCCTTTATGAGTTTGTTTTGGTTTTTTTAACATGCTTTTTGTTCCATGACATTATTCTGAAAGTGCACCTTTCTGTGAGCAGAGCACTGCAAGGAGTAAGGAAAGAACTGCTTAATTCAATGATGTGTTTAGTTGCTTCATTCAGTTGCCTACTTGAAGGTTTTATTTTTCAAGAATAATAATAAAAATCTTGGAAATAGATCGTAATGATATATTGCCTTTCTAATTTTAACCTTATTTGTGCCTTAAGTTTATCCCTCCTTGGTTGAAGTTAAAAACAACAACAAAATTACCACATATGACAATGGGTAATCACATTGGTAAGTATTTAAAATTAAGATAAGAGCAATTACTCATATGACAATGGGTAATCACATTGGTAAGTATTTAAAATTAAGATAAGAGCAATTACTCAATCAGAATGACAAAAATGTCATAGATTCAGTTAAAACAATTTAACATATTCCTTGCAGAATGTCATTAATGTTCATATTATTAGCTAATAAAAATGTCATCTTAAATGCTAGATTGTTAGGGAAACAATTAAACCTAATCTAATAAACAGCTCAGTATGTTTCTTTATAATTCCTAAGTAATTTAATTTAGCTGACCATATAATATTATTGCAGCTCAGAATTGTGATTTCTAGGTAATTGAAGTAACGTGTAACACTTGTTCATTCCATCAGAAAGCCAAAATATTTTTGAGCACCTTAGTCTTTGATAAGTAACCTTGTACTTTTAGGTCTGAAAGGAAAGATGATATATAGTAAGCATTCTCAGTAGAGAGGTGTCTCTTACAGATATCTATCTTCAATAGGAAATATCATCGCACCATCAATTTAACAAAAAAGGTGAACTTAATTAAAATACTCATCTTGTCTCCCGTATGCCCTACCTGTGAATCATGAGTCAATGTGCACAGCTGATAGGAAAATATACCTATTAAATCAAGAGTACTCTGTATTACTTGGTAATATTGAAGAATTGCAGGCTAAAAGAGGAGCAGTCTGTCAGTCCTTCAGGTTCTGGAAATCAGTGTTTTGGCAACTGGTTAAAAGCCATAGCTAGAAAGAAAAGTCGGGGCGGGGGGTGTATGGGATGGGGGTGGTGGGTGGAACAGGATAACTCATATAAAGTTCAGGTGAAAATCTGTAGTGTGGACTGCTCGGATAAGTCTTTGATACAGAAATGGTGGGTTGAGCATATGTGCAGCTCTTGCATCCTACCTAATTCCAGAAATCACCAAGCTGTGGTTCCCTGCACTGGTCTGGGCTACAAAACCATGTTTCTATGCAAATATTGTTAAACATTCTTAAAGGACTACATTAATACTGGACTGTAAATAATCAGTTCACCACTTTGCAAGATAACTGAGATGATGAATGGATTTGGAGCCTTACAGTAAAAACAGTTTTGTCAAACAGGCTGATAAAGGGCAGACAAATATAGAGTTGCACAGCACTTCAACACCAGTTAATGGTAGTTAACACAATGAACACAAATTTGCACCAGTATATATAGCTATTGTGACAGAATTCTCATACTTATTTTCCTAAAATTCTATGTTTAAAATCTATTAGCAGGCCACCCAGAAATAAAGGTTCAGTCTAGATCATATCAAGTGACTATTTTCCAGGCCGGCAGAGTAGTTATGGAAATATATACTTATATTTTAATTTATGTGGGCTGAACTAGGAGTGAAATCTGGTTTTCTCAACAAAGTGAAAAACCAAAATATTCAATCAGTATAAGAAGATGTGTCTTATTTGGAGAATGCAGATTTAATTTTCTTAATGTTGTCGCTCTTTTTATAATGATTTTTTTAAAGGGCAATACTTTGAAAATATCGGATTGGAAGTTTTTTATCTCTCATAATTTTGATCTGAAAATACCCTTCACTGGATGAAGGAAAGAATAATTGGGGTTCTATCAAAATTTCACTTTTCCTCCGGTAAGCAGGCCTAAATCTATTGTTTGGAAGAGCACTTATGCATATTCTATGCATACAATTTCCCGGCAACAGTGGGCTACAGAAGGTCATTAAGACTATACTGAGCTTAAACCAGAAATGCTTTGCTGTGGATGCCCAACACCTCCAGCCTTTTTGCATTCTCATTACTATTCTGGTGGACAGCCTTTCTTTTCCTGCATACATAAGATTTCAAGCCTGGAAACTGTTTTGTTTTTTCAGTGGATCTTTCTTCAAGAATACTTAGAAATAAAATAAGGAACTTTCTAATAATTTGGTCTTTCTTGATTAAATTCAACTGCCTGTTCTTCCCAGAAATTATCTGGGTTTGGCAGCTTTTCCTTAATAGAAAATGGAAGATCATTCATCTGGCAGTATTGCCTTGGCCTTTAAATATCAGCGTGATCAGTTCTTTGAGGTGCCTGATGGGTCTTATGGATGACCAAATCTATATGGCATGATGATCTGCTTCTCAGACATTCTTGCCTTCTGAACCTTTTCTGACTAGAAAGAAGGCAGCTGTAAACCTAAACTTGATAAAAGTATGTTTCTATTATAGGCTTATCAACAATTTACAAAACAGTTTGTTACAGTGAAACTGGATAGTTGAGCATGTGCTAAGTAACCTGCCTAGATGTTCAAGTCCTAGGTGTAAACACCTATCAGTGAAGGGAAGAGTATCACTTCATTTTTCTCAACAATTAAGGTTGAGAAAACCTTAGGGTGTCCCCAGCTTTAGCCTTACTGGGAAAGGAGGAGTCAATGCAACAGCAATTCCAAACTGATTTTTGGATGGAATTGCTACAAACTGTTTTCCATCTTGTTTTGCAACATGGCAATTGGATTTGTTTTTTTAAGTACTGTATTAAATTACATTGGTATTGAGAATATGATATTGAACCTTTGAAATGAGACACACTAATTACTCAGAACCTGAATAGCTGTACTCAAACAACCCCGAGGATCTGCTGCTTCCCCTGCCCCACTCCAGTTTAAGTAAATCTACACCTTAACAATCCACAGCCTGGGCCTTTACTTCTGTATGACTCCTGCCACAAAGCCTTCTGTGGCACAGAGTGCCTGTGTATTAACATTTCAGTAAAGACTCAAACTGCCTGAAAGGCTGTTTGCAAAGATCTGTTTGTATGTGTGAATGCTACAGAAATGGCTGTTTAAGAAGACAAGCTTTTGACTGCATGAAGTATATTAAGTGCAAGTCAGAATGAACACATCTGGGGGAAATACAAACAAAAATAATGAGAAATAGGTTGTTAGGAAATGCTTTTAATGTAAACTGGCAATGTTTTCCTATTCTCTCCCCTCCTAATTACCAGTCTTTTTTTGTATAGACACTGTTCCCATAAGAATATATAAATGTCACAATTTATAAACCATAGTGGTCTTGAACATACTGTTCCTTTGGCTTATGTTAGGGGTTTAACCTAAACACCTAGGTTTCTTTACGTGTTGGGCTGGGTCCCAGTCACTCAAGTTCTTTCTTTTTGAGACAAAAGCTACTTATTCTGGGAATTTATAGAATATCATTTAGGATTACCAGGTTTTGGATGTGATGGTTTCTTTGTGCTATGGTTACTCTAAGATGATTAGTGCCTTACTATTGGGAGCTTTTGTCATCTGTGGAGAAAGGATAGCTCAATGTAGAATCACAGAATGTCCTGAGGTAGAAGGGACCCACGAAGAACATCGAGTCCAACTCCTGTCCCTGCACAGGACAACCCCAGATGTACACCATATCTCTGAGGGCGTTGCCCAAGAGATTCTTGAATAGCGTCAGACTTGGCGCTGTGACTGCCTCCCTGGGGAGCCTGTTCCAGTGCTCCACCACCCTCTGGGGGAAGAACCTTTTCCTAATATCCAACCTAAACCTCCCCTGGCACATCTCCCTGCCATTCCCTCAGGTCCTATCATTGGTCACCAGAGAGAAGAGATGAGCGCCTGCCCCTCCTCCTCCCCTTGTGAGGAAGCTCCAGAACACAATGACCCCTCAGTCTCCTCTTCTCCAGGCTGAACAAACCAAGTGACTTTAGCCACCCCTCATACAGTTTCTCCTCTAAACCCTTCACCAAATTCGTGGCCCTCCTCTGGAGACTATCTAGTAGCTTTATATCCTTAATGTACTGTGGTGCCCAGAACTGCACACAGTGCTTGTGGTGAGGCTGCACCAGCGTAGAGTAGAGTGGGACAATCTCCCTTGACCAGCTGCAATGCAGGGCTTGATGCACCCCAGGACACGGCTGGGCCTCCTGGCTGCCAGGGCTCACTGTTGGCTCACGTTCAACCTGCCGGCGACCAGAACCCCCAGGTCCCTCTCTGCAGAGCTGCTCTCCAGCCTCTCATTCCCCAGTCTGTCTGTACATCCAGGGTTGCCATGCCCCAGGTGCAAAATCCAGCCCTTGCCCTTGTTAAACTTCATACAGTTGGTGATTGCCCAGCTCTGCAGTCTGTCCAGATCTCTCTGAGGGACTCTCTGCCCTCAGGAGTGTCAACAGCTCCTCCCAATTTTGTGCTGTCAGCAAACTTAATTAGTATTCCTTCCAGACTTGCATCCAAATTATTTATGAAGAAATGAAAGAGTACCAGCCCCAAGATGGATCCCTGCGGAACCCCAATAGTGACTCTCCGCCAGCCCAGTGTAACCCCATTTACTATGACCCTTTGAGCATGACCCATCATCCAATTTCTCACCCACTGCATTACCTGTTTATTCAGCTGAATGAGGGACATTTTGTCCAGGAGGATACTGTGAGAGACAGTATCAAAAGCTTTACTGAAATCCAAAAAGATGTGAGAGCATAATGGCAGCTCTGGGTATGACTGCTGACACCTGATACCAAGAACTAGAAAATTTTTAAACCCTTTGTCTGCTAATGATTCTGATAACCAAGTAAATTCAAGCAATAAGCAGTTGTCTTCTAGGAAAATCTGAATTCTGGGGCAATCGCACCCTAGGAACAAGTGCTTCATGGGTCTTTTGCACATGTAGCTGCTTTGTCACTTCCTTATTTTTTCCTCCCTTCTGCTGTTTCTGTGCTTCCTACTTTCATTACTCCATCTTGGTTGATAATTCATAAAGAAATAAAAGCAGAGTGAGAAATTAGTCTTGCTGGCACATAAGGACTTTAATATAAGAATAAACTAATCACCATTTCTTGTCCATCATTTGAACAACAGCCAGACTCACGCGGAGGGTGGGGAGCTGAGAAGCCTCTAGTATGCCTGTTGGCAATGCCAGGCACAGCACGTGCTCCTAGCCCAAGGAGCATTTCTGCAGAATGCCACCTTCTCCTCCCAGCAAGTGAGACACACCAACCCAGCTCCCGAACTCACAGTGGGGCCAAGCCAAAAGAATCATTAAGCTTGCCCGTGCCCCAGCCCAGCTGAGGAATAACAGTGGCTCTTCTGCCTCATAAAGCATTTCTAAGAGTGCTTATAGGACACAGTGTGCAGCAGGACTGTGGTTATCCTGTCCACCTAACTTTCTACATGGTTTTTATAGGCTTTTGGGTTTCTTTTTTTCATCGTAAAACAGTGAACATACTGTTGCATGCAAGGGGATGTGTGAGTGTGTGTGAAATATCTGTGTCTGTTCCTTTGTGACATTCCTACCATTTTTATTTATTTCCCTTTTACCTGCTTGGGGAAATTGCACCAGTGTAAGTGAGAGAGTGTAAGACAGACTGAGTTCCAGATGACAGGTTGTGTCTGTGTTCAAATCTGTCTTGTCAAAAAGCTGTGCTAAAATATAAATATGTATTGTCTGCAAAAGTGTGCTTATGCCATTAGGAAATAGTTTACATATCACCCCAAAAGTTCTGATTTATGAAAGGGAATACTTTGTCTCTAAGTTAATAAGGACTATTAAGTGCTGATTGTTGTATTATTCATAGTAAAGAGAAATTAGTGATAAAATTAGCTCAGTTACAGGTTTTAGTTCACCCTAAACTTTCAGTATGTGTTGTACAAGACTCTGCACGCAATACTCAACTGTGTAAGCAAGTAAGTTCATTATGGGCAAGACCCTGGCAACTGCAGGATATTGTAAAACAAGCATTTTCAGGTTCACATACTAGCTGTTTTTCATGTGCACTTGTTTCACAAAGACAACACTGATGAGAAGCACTTGCTGTTTGCTCCTACAGTATCACATTTTGTAATGATAAATGTGTTTTGAACAAAAGTATATTGGGTCCATAAAAAGAAATTACTCATGTGTAAATGGTAGCGGAAGCCTTGCCAAGGGAATAATGAGACTCTAGGAGTGTACTCATTGGTATTCAAACAAGGGAAAATGCTGAAGGCAATGGTGTCAGCTTAATTTTGTTCTATGGTCTAAACCTTGAATACAGGTGTAGTCTTCTTGTAGCTTGCAGAGAATGCACATAGATTAATTCCATAGGAGTTCTATATATTGCTTCAGAACAATACATTTCTTGAGTAAATTAAATTCCTGTAGCATAAGACTCATCACTTGTTATATTTTAATTTGGTGTATTCATCCCAGCAAATGAATTGCTGAGATGATCAATAAGAAAATACTTTCTATGGGTAATAATGTTGAGGGCAATCTCTGGACAGACAAACTGCTCTCATGAAGCTAGGAGGAAAAAATACACACAGATGAGGATGGAAGTCTCATGTTTATACCAGTGTTATTTTCATGGAGTCCAGTTTTTCATGTTCATCTTCCTTGCCTTGCCAGCTTTTCAGATCAAGCTGTGGGCTGTTGGATTTTTTTAGCTGTTCTTGTGTGCTTTAAAGAAAAGTCTGGTGTTCAGCTGCTATGTGGGAGAGGGGGAAGAAACTTATGGCTGTTCCCTTATATGTCAAATGATATACACAGCATTCTGCAGATTAACAGAATGAAAAAAACAGCCAGGTATCAGAACTTCTACAGAATGAATTACTTATTTGCTAGGGACCTCATTATTTGAAGGAAATCTTTGTCTCCATGCAGAAGGTGTTGACTAGCTGGGGTGGGGGACTGTTTTCCAGTGTCCCAGCACCTGGGAGTGCGGGTGGGCAGCAAGCTGACCATGAGCCAGCACTGTGCCCTTGTGGCCAAGAAGGCCAATGGTGTCCTGGGGTGCATTAAAAGGAGTGTGGCCGGCAGATTGAGAGAGGTTATCCTCCCCCTCTACTCTGCCCTAGTGAGACCACATCCGGAGTACTCTGTTCAGTTTTGGGCCCCCCAGTTTAAGAATGACTTGGAACTGCTTGAGCAAGTCCAGCGGAGAGCTACCAAGATGATCAGGGGACTGGAGCATCTCCCTTATGAGGAAAGGCTGAGACACCTGGGTTTGTTCAGCCTGGAGAAGAGAAGACTGAGAGGGGATCTCCTCAGTACTTATAAATACCTGAAGGGTGGGTGTCAAGAGGATGGGACTAGGCTCTTTTCAGTGGTGCCCAACGACAGGCCAAGGGGCAATGGGCACAAGGTGGAACACAGGAAGTTCCAGCTGAATATGAGGAAAAACTCCTTTCCTGTGCGGGTGCCAGAGCAGGGGCACAGGCTGCCCAGGGAGGGTGGGGAGTCCCTTCCCTGGAGACATTCAAACCCCACCAGGACACATTCCTGTGCCCCCTGCTCTGGGTGTGCCTGCTCAAGCAGGGGGGTTGGGCGAGATGATCTCCAGAGATCCCTTCCAACCCCTGCCGTTCTGTGAGTCTGTGATTGTTTTGTGAGGGTTTGGCTGGGGGTGCGGTGGGAGGAGTGTTTTGCTTTTTTTGGCAGGAGGGGCTTAACACAGCAGGAGCTACCACAGCTCATAATTTTCCAGAGGGGTTATATTTTAGATGTATTACTTTTTTCTTTCTTCTTCAGTTAGTCACCTATGAACTTGTAAAGATTGTTAAGAATCTTAAGTTTTATTCCAAATTTTACTTCCAAGTTTTATTCCAGGTTTTACTTCCAAGCCTTGGGATGGAATAATAAGCTTTTTCTCAAACAGTCAGAGCCCCCAAAAATATAATATACTGGTGTTTTGTTTTTAAATAAGGATTTTATAACCATATATAACAAGCATGTAGTTTGGTGTTTTTTCGGGGGGTGTGTGTGTGTGTGTGTGTGGTTTGGTGTTTTTTTTTGTTTGGATTGTTCATTTCTTTGGGGTTTTTAAAGTTTTTTCCTTTTGCTTGAGGAGGACAGCTAAAGCACAAAACCTATTCCAAATTCCCCAAACTGTTTTTGATCAACAGATGACATCGCAGCCTGGACTGATGCTCTAAAGAAAAACCCCATCAAGTATAATGACAAGGCTCAATTGTACCTTATGCCGGCTGTCATGGAAACTTTCCCATAAGATGTCAGAAAATAGCTTGACTCAGCCAGAAGCACAATTCCAGGCTCAGGTGGTGAGTGCTCAGAAGAGTCAAATGCTTGGTTACAAGCTTAAGTAGTTGGTTTCAGATTAGCGAGTCAAGCAGTAGGTACAATAACTGAAGACATAGCTGTGGAGTTGTCACTTTGTGTTTGAGAAGCATTTCAGGTTGGTATGTGGGAAGTCCATAACACTGTTCCTTCAATGGAAACAAGTCACACCTGTTAATCTAGCCATTTGTCAGTTTGTCTGGTTTTCCTTGAACAAAGATTTCCAACAAGTGCTTTGTGGTAGCTTGTAAGCATTTAACAGTGGATCATGGAGAACAGTGTTTTATTCTATAATGATCTTCATCTTCCTCCCCATTATATCATAATAGATTATTATTATTATTATTTTGTTTGCTTTATATATAATTTTATAAAGGTTAGATTTTATAGAAATATTTATATATTGTTCTTATTATAATAATAGTTAATTATATTATGAAATAATAAATATAAATATTAACATTATTTAAAGTAATAATTATATATTTCTATAGCTATGTTGTTACATATGTTATATATTTATATAAATATCATTATACATAGATATATGAATTATAACAATTATAAACATAATACTTGTATATAAGCATAGAAGCATAGAATAATGATTATACATAATAATAATTACACTATTATCCTTTTTAGCTGTTTCCATCATATTAGGGATCATATCATTAAGCTTTAGACGATGTTCATCAGAAGGAGTTTTTAAAATAGGGTTAGAGAGCACTCTAGCAGGCTTTGGTCTGAACACTGTGATCGTAATCTCTGGAGATATACATTACAACCCCTTCCTTTTAGCTAGTGAAATTATTAGTTCAGAAAATGGTTGCTAACGAGAGACTAGTCATATAGAAGAGCAAAGATCACAACTGACCAACTGCTATCAAGCAGATGAAAGTCTCATCTTCTGTACTGCATTCTGTTGTATTACTTGGGCTTTCCTTTGGCTTGTTTGCAATTTGCATCAGCTCTGGTTTTAGTACTTTTACCATAGTAGTATTTAAAATATTTCTGGTTTAATTACAAAAATCTTATACTAGGACAGCTTTTCAAATGCTTTTAAAGATTAATGATACAGTAAAATTGATCAGGAGAAAAAACAATATATTGGTAAGGCGAAGACAAATAAAAATGTGCTCATTTTGTCTTATTCTTACAAAATGGAAACAGCTTCTACCTGTATGAGGTTGTCCCCCTCTTCTCTCTACTACAGTTCTTTCAATGTCATCTGCCTTGCAAAAACAAACCTAACAGACTAAAAATTCAACTAATTTGCATGAACATGACCTATGTCTTCCTTCCCAATTTATATACTGAAGTAACAAGGGCAGATTTCAAATTTTGTGTTTATATATTTCTGCTCTTTTGATTATTTTTTTTTAACCTTTCCAAATCACACATCAAGGTGAAAGTTTCGATTTGCCAGCTTTGTACTATTCATTTCTTAACAGAAAGGTGCTATATTGAAGCTAGAATAAATTTTCAAAATATTGGAAAACAATCATCCAAACTGTAAGACTTGGCAAAAAAATTACAGAGAAACATTTGTTTGACACATAGTTATTCAAAGCACATGAGCAGTTGTAAATGATGTGATGAAATCCTCCATGCATTAGCGAAATTACTCATTCCCTTCCATGATAAACTCAAAATCTGTAACCCTATAAATGGATCACGAAACCTCAAGCCATCAGCACACCGCCTTTGCTTGCATCTCATTCTCCACTGGTGCTACTTTTGTTTTGTTTTAATGAAACTGAGGTTGGCTGGCAGTGCCAAATAACAGGTGCGGGTGTGTCATTATTATAATAATTCTTTGTTATAATTATTTTTTACCTTCAGTGCTTTTGGCAGGTCATTTATGTTGTAAAACTAGTGCTTCTGCCAGAATACTGCAATCAAAGTTCACACTGCTACCAAATGCTTTCCTTTGAAGCACTTGAATATAGTACCTGTATGCTTAAGAGTTTATGCTCATAAATGAAAGGGAATTCCCCATGGCTGCATTATCTCCTCCTTAGATGTACTGTTATGTTTCAGAAACAATAGCCTGAACCAATTTATATCAAATTATTTTTTTTATGGCATAAAGGAAACATTAAACATGTGGTATAAATCAGAGGTAAACTTATTTTTGCATGAACCCTATTTGCCTTTGTGTGTTCTTATTATAATGACTTGGAGGGAAGGAGGAGAGAAGATATACTTCCACTGTAGGAGCTACTCAGCTCACTAATGCAATCTGAATTGTGTATCAACACATTAATGGTAAGGTCACAAAGTTAATGGTGTTTAAAACTGTATTGTAAAATTTGCCTCAGCAACCTCATAAAAAGCAGCAACTAATGAAGTACCTTTGATTTGTGGCAACACTAACCTTGTTTCCTCAGCACCAAAGCACTAGGTTCATAATTGTAGCTGGAATGCTGCTTTGATTTCTATTTTATTTTTTCTGACTATAATTTTCGCACCTATTTTAATGTGCCAAAGGGAACTCGTACACAGAGAAACAGCATCCACCCTTCCAAAAGTTTCAGTGCTGTAGGCAGTCCTTAGAGCTTTCACCGGAACTCTGCACATAGAGCCTCATTTCACATAAGCACCTTGGCATTGTTAATCTGATAACACTGTTGCAGTTTGCACTGTGAAAGAGAGAAAAACTTAATTTTTTTTTTTATTATAAAATTATTATTTTTACTTTTTAGAATTCTTGTTACACTGAACTGGGATATGCACAACAGGGAACATGGGTAGAGTTTAATAATTTACTCTTAGTCCAATGAACTTTAACAACTCTAATAGTCCAAACTGAATAATGAGTACAGAAAAAGCCTCATGAATTGTATGTTTAAAATCATTGTCTAAAACCAATATACCTAGTACCTATCCCTTTATTCTGTTGTTCTCATCACTCTTCTAATGTTCCCCTGGGCTCTAAAGGTGATACCACAGTCTTCCCTGGGTGAAATCAGGGAAAGGGAAGCTAAAATGAGCTCTCTGGTGTCTTGAGTTTTTCACTAGGAGGAGAAGGAGGATGTTCAAGGTGAAAGTGGCAGGAGAACTATGAAGTTGATGCTTTATTCCTCCTGAATTTTGGGTCTCCTTAGAGCTATTATTACTTCCCATCCCTGCCTGCTGTCTTCTCTCTGCTCCCAGGGAAGAGGTGAAAGCAGCCCTGCAGCCCCCCAGTACCCCCAGGGTCATTTGTCTGACAGGGAGGCTGCCTGCGGCTCTCAGCCCCCTCCCTGGTGGCACTCACAGAGCTGGAGCTCAGACAGGCTGGGCAGTGGGCACCTGGGCACGCAGCACATACTAAATCCTGCTCAGGCCAAGGGCAGCCCAGATCAGAGCAATTCAAAGTCTGTAACCTCTTATTAACAGCAGTGAAATCATAATTACTGGATTGCATAGGCTGTTTTAGAGAAGTGGCTAAAGGGTAAGGAAATCTTGATACTAATACGTAGATTTTGTGTGTGTGTGTGTGTGTGTGTGTGTGTGTGTGTGTACACTTATGTATTTTGGGTAGTACATAAATGAGAAGATAGAGACAGTGAGTTTGAATGCTGAATGGATATTCTGTCTCGTAGAGAGGTAACTGCAACTATCCAAGGATGAACTGCCAGGAAACTATCCAGGTTTCAGAGCTACATCTCTCTTACCTTTAAGGAAAAGAAGCATTTCACTTATTAAGTACTTGCTCCATTTATTCCTCCTGCTAGGGTTTAGCCAGTCCTGTTCAAGGCCTCTGAGTTGTATCCTTCTTGCTCTAATTTCTCCCTTGTGCTATTAATCAGAAATCTCTCCATTAAAAGCAACTCAGAACATGGAAATACGTATGCAAATCTTCCCTTTAAAAAAAATAATAAAAAATCTTCCTAGAAAATAACAGTATTTTTAAGGATTTAGGTGAAATACTGTAATTTTTCTCTATTACAACTTCATTTGAAATCAATGCGTTATTGGATGAATAAGGATTAAACAGTCTGGAAAGCAAAATTAATAGCTATTTATAAACAGATTTTAATTTTCTCTTTTAGATTTATATCAGCTGCATTCCATCACTCTCTACTCATGGATCTGTTAATGTAGGATTATTCTCATAAGGAGTTATAGCCATAATAAAAAGTGCATTAATACACTGTATATACCCAGTAAGTTGCCTTAATTTTTTTTCTCCTCTTTTTTTTTTTTATCGCTGTACCAATTCCACTTAAATTGTGGCAAAGTTAATCCCAAGAGTATAATTAGATTCTTCTTGAAACCTAATTAGTTCCGCTGTGGTGTTGTTTTCATTTCTGGTAATAGTAACAAAATATGGTGCATATATCTGTATTAGGAAAGACATGCCGAAACAGAGGTGTATAGCTACATACAAATATGACCACGGATATGGTCTTCTGAGTAGCTCACCAAAATACTTCGGCTTTCATAGCAGCAGTGTCTTCAGATAATTATCATCCTTCCTACGCTATCCTTAAACCCAAAAGAAAGTTTCTGTTAGATCAGCTCTCAGCAAGCAGCTCAGGTAGGGTGGTGATAGCTTCAGAGACAGAAAACAAGATCACCTCTGTATCTCCATTTTATTTTAGGCTACAACAGTAATTCTTCCTGCAAACAAGAAAAATTCTAGAATTGTTGCCCCATAATGATGTTACTGATGGATTATGTTGCTTACAGGGATTATTTTTTATTATTATTTCTATTTTTTTGGCAACTCAATTACCTATTAATGCTGAGGCAATTGAGAGGCAATAGATGGTATCTACATTTCCTAGTTGCCCGCCACCTGAGGGCTGAACTCTGAAAACAAAGGAAATGAAAGGATTGTTTATATGATACAGAGGAAAATTGTCTCCAGAAATGTTATGGACAGGCATCTCTTGGATATGACTGGAGATTCTATGACGGAAACCTAATGTTTCATTTTAAGATCCTCTGTTTTCTCTGCAGTTCTTTGTTCTTAGTAGTCCAAGAAAAGGCAGATTACTTTGGTTTTAGAAAGAATTAGAAACATTCAGTTCTGTTTCAAGGTGGAAGTACTGATATTGGTTAGTAAAGTTATTAGAGGAAGAATGAAAAAATTCTTTTGTATGGCTGCACCCATTCATATAGGCATACAATTTAGTAAATTTTGCAGTTGTGGTATGGATCAATGCTTTAAATTCTCTTACATTTATCAGCAGTCATCATGTCAATGCTGTCTAACAATCTGAACACAAGCTGCATCAACCAGTGCAACTGGTTTAATCCTTTCGCCCCTGTTCCAAACACTCAAAACTTTATCCAAGGCTGCTTTTTTCAATTATTATTTTTTTAAAATTCTGCCTCCTTTTCTCCCACATCTTTTCTCATTTAGATCCTTATCACCTCCAAATTACACATCTTTAGTCTTCTTTTCAAACCTGAGGCTGATATAACTGTCCTGCACACCCCATAGATGCTGTTCTCCTGAGGTGAGTCTATAAATCCCAGTTACCTCCTGCTCGCAAGTGCTTTGGTTTGCCTCAGGTAGCATGCTCTAGGTGCATGATCAGGACACCTTTCAATTAAACTGGACAGATAGATGCACTTAATGCCAAGGGGCCTTAAGATCATGGGACCAGATTCTCATTAGTCCAAAGTGTTGCCCCTAAACCCCAACTGGTTTGAGTTTTGGGTTCCCAGCATCAGATATGTTGCTGTATAGGTCTGGCCCAACTGGTCTGTGCTTTATGTTAACATTGACGTATGCATTATTGTGTGGTATTAGTTTCAACTTTAAAAAAAAACCAAAATAACTGCCGATTCACATTTTCTGTGCTATTGTACTAGCTTCTTGTAAAAGACTTCCAAAAAATCAGCTCAGCTCCCCCAAGTTGTATGGAGATGATTTCTGGTGACTTACTTTACTTTATTCATCGTTACTGAACCATTATTTTGCTCAGATAAAGCCAAGCTACCCCCTTTCTTTCTGTTATTACTTTTCTAACTGTAGATTGATGATTTACAAGGCAATGAAGGAGTGCAGAATTCAAAAGGGAAAAATTCAGCCTCTTTTCACAGCATCTCTACAGAAAGTGATGTTTTGTTCTCAAGTACCTGAGGTTACAATTTCTTGTCAGTTCTAAAGCTCTCAGGATAGGATTTGGTTGAGATTCCGAGAAAAGACGATCCATAATCATAATCTTGTTCTGGGCAAAAGTGAAAAAGTTGTGCATGTGTTTGGAGCTAAAAAGTCATTGTTAGTTGAATTAATATCTTAACCATCTAAAGTTGGAACTAATTAATACAGAAAAGCTTAATTATACAAACTTATATAAAATATTTTTATATAGATATAAAAATACAGATATAAATAATCTCCTTTCTCTTATCTGTCCCTGTGTTCACCCTTCCAATGTTTCCCTTAGTCTTAGGGTCAACAGTTCCTACATTTCTCAATCAAAACTGGTGTATTTTATTAACCATTTCCAAGAATTACCAGTAATTTTTCTTCTTTATGGAAGAATGACTGTGAATAAAGAAAACAGGAAATGGTCCCATAGTCCCAATTTTGATGCTTAAATGTAATTTCCCTTTCATGCACTTGTGGATTTCTTTGAGTGAATTTGAGACAAACCGGTCAATATTGTTAATTAAGAGTTTCTTAAGAAGGAGACAAGATAATAAAATAAACTGTTGTTGAATCAGTGGAATGAAGTATTCAGATAAGACTGTAGTAAAAGTGCCATTGGGAACTACCACGAAATTTGAAGTAAAAAAGTATGGGTTTTATATCTAACTTTACAGTGAGGGTCTACTTCTACTGTTTATGCACAGCTGCAAATGGGTGTGTACTTGTTTCAGTGTCAAGTGATTTTGTCCTTGTAACAGCAACTGAGTACAGCACTAGCTAAGAACTTGCAATCGTTTAGGTTTCCTCTCCTCTGAAAGCACTAACAAATACTTATTTTAAGCCCCTTTCCTCCTTGATTCTTCCATATTTAAAACCTAAATTCAGAAAGACAGGAATCAGCACCTTACACTTGTGGTTGAAAAGAGGTAAGAGGTTGGGACTTTTTTGGTACCGTTATAAGGCAAAGCAGCTCAAAAAGGTCAATATAACTTGTGCTGGAGTAATGTTACATTAAAATTAACATACTTTGAGAATTAGCTCTATGGAATGAAGAGAACCTGAAAACAAAACTGTTTGGAATCGTAGAAAAACTTGTCTAAGCTGCATGGACTGTATGCATACAACATCATATTTTTTAAGTGACAGGTTTTTTATACTTTTCAATTTTGATTTATCTAAGTTGCTGAGGGACCTTAAATATGTAAAAGGAAATATATTTTTAGTTTCATCTTGACTACACCCTTTCAAACTAAACTGTAACACTATTATCTTCGGTCATGTTCTACTAGACCAGATTCTACCTTAGTGTAGAACAGCTAAGTGAAGAGCTTGTAGCTTCTATACCTTTCCAGGTAAAGAAATTTGACAAGAACACCACAGCTTCTCTCATTACACTATACAATGAAGAACAGTGTATTGTATAATTTCACTGTACTGTTATTAGTATCAACATTGCGCAGTCTCAAGAAGTGATATTATCTGAAAAATCTCAGCTCTTCACTTCAACACTTGCATCATTTAAGCTGATGCTTGTAATAAGGAAGATGAAAAAAATATTTGCAATATGCCGGGTGTCAGTAAAAAATGGAGAGTAATAAACTATCCTGGTCTAAATGCAGCAATAGATCAGAAAAACTCTCTATCCATAACAGCTGCTGAAGATCCTAAAATGTCTTTCCTATTTAAAAATAGCCCAAGGTTTGTTATAAACATACCTATGAATACATCTAAAATAAACGTCTATAGGAACCATATCCACTTTGACCTCAACAATCCATAATGTAGAACTTCTCTGTATTGCATTCAGGAACTCTGCATCGTATTAATAAGAATATTGGATGACTGATAAACTCTTTGCCTTAAATCTTCATATGACTTTACTTAGTGCGGTGTCCTGGTTTCAAGCTGGGACAGAGTTAAATTTCTTCATAGTAGCTAGTATGGGGCTATGTTTTGGATTTGTGCTGGAAACAGCGGTGATAATGTGGAGATGTTTTAGTAGTTGCTAAGTAGCACTTACACTGGTCAAGGACTTTTCCAGCTCCCTGTGCTCTGCCGGGTGCACAAGAAGCTGGGAGGGGGCACAGCCAGGACAGCTGACCCCAACTGACCAAGGGGATATTCCACACCATATGGTGTCATGCTCAGTGTATAAAGCTGGGGGAAGAAGAAGGAAGGGGGGACGTTTGGAGTGATGGCGTTTGTCTTCCCAAGTAACCGTTACGCGTGATGGAGCCCTGCTTTCCTGGAGACAGCTGAACACCTGCCGGCCCATGGGAAGCAGTCAATGAGTTCCTTGTTTTGCTTTGCATGCACGGCTTTTGCTTTACGTATTAAACTGTCTTTATCTCAACCCATGAGTTTTCTTGCTTTTACTCTTCTGATTTTCTCCCCTGTCCCACCAGGGGGGAGTGAGCGAGCGGCTGTGTGGTGCTTGGTTGCAGACTGGGGTTAAGCCACAACATGCAGAAACCAAAATTATGACCTTTATTTTCTTAAGTATTGCATTAAAAGGATGGAGGATTATGTTAAAGGACATGGGAAAGAGGTGTCTTAATTTATGTGTTACATAAATACGTATATATACGTATATAATGATAGTTGATAGCTCCAGAAGATGTTGTAACACAGAACTTATCTGAACAATTGGGATGAGGCAGCTTTGTATTTGTTCTAGCTGCAGCATACTAAGTATAGTTAGCAGGGTATATGAGCAGTCAGTTCCTGCAGTAAAATATATGTACTAGAATATATGTAAAACTGGTGATGTAAACTCCAGATCTAGTCTGGGAACTGCATGGGTAAGCCTACGGCTGTGTCCACGCTGGAAAATCTGGCAGAATGCAGGCTGTAATGGCATGAAAGAATTTGTCTGCCCATCTGTGCTAATAAAGGAAAAACAATTCTGAGGAATATTACATTGCACGAGTACAGAGGTGAAGAACTCTCTTTATGGAGCTATTTTGGAGCTGGGCAAGCTTATAGCTGCATGACTTACAAAGGTTTGCTCCTACTTGGGTTTCTGAGAGGATTTCATTTCAAAGGCAAAATTTCCATGCAGGAGCCAGGGTTTGATATTAACATATCTGAAAGAACATGCACTTTCGGAGAGTGTGGATAGGTAGAATAAAACTTCCCTTTGTCAGCATCAAACATAATATTTGATATGTGTGAACACTAGTGAGATTATTGATTAGACTTCAAGGTTAATTCTTGTTGGTAGAAAGAACTAATCGGCATGAAATTGAAAATAATTATCATCTTGTTCAACTACTAAAATAGTGATGGCTATTTTTTTTAATACTAGAAGTGGTTGAAGTATGTCTCCTTTGCTATTCAGTGCCATTACTAAAAATTGTTCCACTGTTTTGAATGTATAAGTACATTAGAAGTATAATTTGGTCCATTTTTTTCTAAATATTTTGTTTGCAGACCAAGCTGATAATTTCATGGTCATTTAAGTGTTATTAATAAGTTTAAAAATATTTTACAGTATCCTCATCATTTTCATTGAGAACAAATTAATGGAAAAACTCATTTGGTTTATTTGGGAGTTTTGTGGGGTTTGTTGTTTTTGTTTGGTTTTTTATTTTGGTTTTGGGGGCTGGGTGGTTTTTTTTGTTTTGGGTTTTTTTTCCCTTGTTTTCTAGTATGTAGTATACAAAGAATTGTACCATGGAAAAAGACTGGTTGGCATAGTCCCTTTGTGAACATGAAGATCTGAAAAGAATCCTGATGTTGAAATTCCATTCAGAAGAAGTTATGTTTTACACCTCTCATGAAGATGAATTTAAGTGGTATTTTTTCATAGTTAGATAAAACTTCAGTTTGAATATATGTATTTGCATAAAACTGATACTTACAAGGTGAAGGTTTTTATATAAATTAAAAAGTTTTCCCTTTTGTCTCCACTTATGTCATCTAACTGGAGAAACTGCACTGAAAATAACAGCACAAACTCATTCTCCCTTTCTTCTTTTTTTTTGAAGTTATACTTAAAGCAGGGTTTGCAGAACTTTGAAAACTTGTTTGGTAAACTTCTGGCTGCTCTAAATTTATTCAAAAGCTGTTGTTCACCTTAGATATGATTAAGTTTTTCCATGACTGAATTACTTCGCAAAATTCATTTCGAGAACATAGGTGACTGATAGAACAATTTCTTAATATCTTGGACAAAAACAGAACTCTGAAAAGGGGGCAAAAGTAGTTTCTTATAGTTCAGGAATATGAATGTGGTATATACATGAATCACAGCATTTATGGCATATTGCAAAAATGTTTGAGTCCATGAAGATTTAAAAAACCCAACCAAACAACCAAAAAATACCCAACAAACAAAAACACCCCAACACTAAATGGAAAAGCAATTGCAATTAGTTAGGATTTTCAGAAAAAAAAATAAGTCTTATATATTTGGGGCTGCCACTAGTAATTTTCTTACCTCACTGACTCTTTTTGGAGTTAATTTCCTTTCTAGTGTTACACACAGTTATGCAGGAACATTTGTGGAGCTGTGGGGTTTTATGGTTTTGTTTTGGCTTTTTTACTTCCCCCTTTATTTCTTTATTTTTAAACTCAACCATTGAATCTTGTATGTAATGATGCTTGTCTCTATAAGAGTAACATATAGGTGGGCTACTATAAGAAGCCTAACTGATATTTTCTGATGCTTGCTCTCTAGATCTTGGAAATCTGCTGTTAGGTCTCAGCTGTGTCTTCAGCCAAGTAAGGTAGAACAGAGTAGTTTTCCAGAGCTGTTGAAACACTTCTTGTTCTGCAAATTACTTTTTTTTTTATTTATTCCAAAAGGTCAATGTTCTTTAACCCCAAATAATTTTTGTTTCCTTTTATTTTGTGAAAAATATTATTAAATATTCAGTGTCAGGATACCTTGATATTGACGATGTACTCTTTCTACTAAAAAGAAATGTATATAAAGATGTGATGATTAGATATCATGAGTAACCAAACTCTGATTCTACAACCATTAAACTTCTTTGAGCCATACTGCTTCTTTCCCATCTGCAGGAACAACGTATCCTTTTAAGACTTCAGTACAGTAGGGAGACAGACAGACTAGAAAGTATTGTTATCACAGGAGGGAAGGCTCCATTGTCCTTTTGTTCTAATGGAAAGCCCAAAGACTTCAAGACAGAAAATTCACTAATTAAGCAAATCTATTAAAAACATTTTTAATAGACTATTGTGATAATGGAATAGAGAAATGAATGGAGACAGAGAGTTAAAGAAAACAGGGACAGGAAAGAAGAACAAAAAAGTTGACATTCTGTTTAAAATAATTCCCACGTTATCAGGCTCATATGTCATACTTCACAATGTTTTTAAGAATGTTGAATAGCATTCTGCAAATAGCATTTAAAATGTCCCATTTCTCTACGGAGGTGAAAGTCCTTGAGAGTACTTATTCAAGGGTATCTGGGGACTCTAACTTGTCAGTATTTGTGAGTGTTACCCAGGTAATAGCCCTTCAAAGATATCCCAGCATTTCCAAGTTAGTAATGCACAGCTTTATTGCATACTAACATCACTCTTACAAGCATCTAAAACAGCTGTTAAACTATTCAGTCTTTGTAAGAGTCATTGCTTTAGTTCTGCTTCTGCATATGAGCTCCAAAATTTTCTAGAATGGTTACTTAAGATCAGGTGGCAGTATGCAGCTCCTTAAACATCCAATATCTAAAATTTTGTTCATACTTGATGGGAATATGTTTAAGAACATTGAAACAGATGTTTTAAGAGAAAGATAATCTAAATTGCTAAAATTCTAGATAGATTTATTTTAAACTGAAGAAAGATGGGAAGAGTTCCATGCTTTCTCATCACCTGTACCAGCCCAAAGGCTGGACCGCTGCTTGTATTGAAACCAGTTACAGATAAAATATTCTCTTGTTTACTCGATCATCTCAATGTACAACTTCCGAATATGACTTATCATGACCATCAGACTTTATAGATACAAGGGTCTGTGAATATATAACTATGGAGCAGCTAAGAAAATGATTGACAAGAATCAAAGTAAATAGGAAAAGATTCTTTTCAATTTCTTGAGACTTTCATTCCCTGGGTCTGCCACACTGGGGCTTTCTAATATCAACAACTGGCTTAAGAAATATTTTTTTGTTTAAAGTGATGAGGCAGAAGGAAGAAAAGTTGCTAACACCTGGTATATTTGTAAGGGGCTTTTCTGTAATTTTTTCTCCCTATTTCCCATCATTAATTCATCAAGATATTAACAGTTATGAAAGTACATACGTTATGAAGTAGTTGTGTTTAAGATCTCTTAATACTGATGCAGTTAGATAACAGAATCCTAGCCCTAGAGATGGACACTACATCAGTGCTGTAGAATGTGGAAAACAAAAGGGCACGTGTGAACTTCAGAAACCTTTTGCTATACAAGCAAAGCACTAGAAACTTCTCCTGCATGAGAGATTCCCTTCTCCAAAGTGGTGCGAATTGGCTTTCGGTCAGGGTTCCCCCATGTCTCCTAGGCAGTTATCCGTTCTCCTGAGGCTGCAGCTGAAAGGCAGCGTCTGTGGGCACAGGATGTTCTCAGCCGCATTTGTCCTCTGAACCCAGAGAAAATTAACTGTAAACTAAGAAATGTCGAAAAGGCATACAAATCCATCCCTAAGATACAGTAGTCGGAGCTATTAGCAGCTCTCTCTTGATTTTAGTCATGAGAGGTCTGGGTTTTTGACCTGAGGCACGTGGAGCTACAGTATTCCTACAGATACAGAAAGCACTTCAATTTGTGTTTCTTTTTTCTACCAGACTTTGCCTAGAAGCACTTTCACCCTTGAGAATGCATCTTGCAATAGGAAGACATTGTTGTTAATTCTGGTGCCGTATATATTACAGCAACCCTTTGATGTGTTTTAATTTTACAACTGGATTATCCAGTCTAATTCTCATGCCCCCACATCAAATGTAGAATAATGCCATTCATGTCAGCTTTATACCTTTCAAGAAAAATGTGTGTGTGCGTGCCTGTAGCAGCTGGCACAAACACTAAACTCAAGCCCACATCATTTTTCTGAATGGCTTAATTTTTTTTTCTCTAATTTAACCTTAGAAAAACAAATTGTTGTGCATTCCACAAAATTTTCATTAAACATTGTTTTAAGTTTATTGTATAAAAAGATGTTCAACATCCTTGGATCCAAGGAACAGGGATGTTTGATAAAATGCCTGGCTAGAGCACAACGCTACCTTTTTTTAGCTTAGAAGTCTCAAAAAGAAAATACAGCATTAACTATATTTGCTACTTTACAATAAATTCATAAAATCCTTCCTTTAAGTCTGGGGTAAAAGTGTATGTATTCAATATGAAAATGTATTTTGAGTTAATGAAAACACACCAAAATCTAGTGAAAATTTAGTGAAAATTTTCATTCAGTGAAATTTAGTCGATTTAGTGAAAATCTGCAATGCACTGATTTTATTCATAAAGGACTGAAGCTTCATTTCCCTTTGCATCTCTGAGATCTATGTAAAAGTCATTAGTTATTAATTACAGGAAGACTGGAATGAATGATTTGTTTCTGTATTAAGTAGCACCATAAAAATGTATGCAAGTGCCTTTTCAGCTGAGTGTATTTCGTGAGTGACATGATTCTGTATATCTCTGTTCTTTTTCTTTTTGGTGATATAAAAACTGCATTTGCTCTTTTTGATCTTTTTTTCTTTTTTTTTTTTTTTTAAGAATATTCTCTATGGCCCAATTGAATTCTTAGCATTCTCTCTCTTTAGAAGAATATGTCAGCTCTCAAGTGTCCAGTAGTTCTTTTTATCTGATGTGGACTCTTTAAAACCCACAAGCATGTCTAGGTTATCAGATCTGCTTTAAAATGCTGCCATTCATCTGTTCAGTTTAATGCATTCTCAGTCGGGAGTTGCTATATTGGCTAAAGGCTATGCCACACTGCAGCTTAGAAAATGAGAAAAGAAAGGCAGCCAGGCTCAGGCTAACTATACCATTAACTTTCCTTCAGCCTGCAATACATCAACTGAGCATCAGACCTAATCATGTTTTTTATAGCTGCTCTACCACAGCAAATAATGTTCAGAAATATTTATTCAGAAAGGAACAGTGTTAAGTCCTTTGGAAATTTGTTGTTCTCTTCAACATGATATGCAGTGATTGCCCATTAATCTTATCATATGCATTTTTCTCCCTACTTTTAAAAAATTGTTCATGCTTTGAATGCTCGAGGAAAGGGGAGAGGTGAAGTCTTTACCTGTAAATGGCAAGATAATGTACTTGACTAACCCCACAGAACATCTAACATAAATGGTGTTATGTTGCTTTTCCTGCCAGTGAATATTGTAGAGCCATGTATATTGATTAACTAGTGATGCAAACCAGCTCTTCTTTTGTGTCCTGTCGACTGGATCTATTTTGTACTTATTAATATCTAATTGGGTCTCAGGGCAGTAATGCTTTTAGTTTATAGGCAGTTTACTTTCATTCCATGTTGACAAGATTGGGTTTTAAGTATCATGGGAGCACAACATCCAAAGCTAATCACCTGTAAACCTTGAGAAAAATCATTCTTAGGCAGGATCTCTGCAGAAGTTTAACTATTGGAAGGACGTAGGATGTGTCAGTAATAGCAGAAATCACCAGTCCACCATGGGATTTGTCTGTGTATGACTTCAGAAGGATATTGGGTGAATTCAGTAAAAATTACAACAGTGGGCTGTGAATGAGTTTCAGCTGGAACATGCATTTTGTGCTTAACAGAACTATATACTTAGATTCTATCTGCAAAATAGATATTAGCTATCAGAGGTTGAAATTTGTATTTTAGTTTAGATTTCTACTTTTTATTTTCCTTCAGAAAGTAGAAAGTCAACTGACATATTTAGAGTAAAATGTAAGGACTTTTCATTGTATTTAGTCAGAATAAATGTGTGAATAACTATTACTTACCATCATTTGTATAAAATAGATCAACAAGTAATATTCTAATTTCTTGCTTTTCAAAAGTGTACCTACAAATCATCTGTCCCTGTAATGAATTACTTGAAAGGTTGTGTAAAACTTGGCATGTGGCCAGATGTGTTATGTTTCAGTCGATTGCAGGTATAAGGGGCACCACTTGAGGCATGCTCCCTCATCTTCTGAAACAAAAATTAAAACAAAGAAACAAAACCAAACACCCTGTGGCCACCAGCCTGCAGGGCTGTTATTTCTCAGGCAGCTCCCATGCCACTCTGTGTGTAACAGCAGTGTGGGACACAGCAATTCCCGGGGACGCAGGGAAAGGCTGCTGAGCAACAACATGAGACCATTAAGGATCAGTAAAATTCCAGCTGCTGCTGCTTCATGGTATGAAGGCTGCAGGTGGTTCCTGAGGCTGTATCCTGGTGTTGCTGGCCAGCCTGGGTATAGCTACCAAAAGCACTACAGTACAGGAATAGCCTTTATTCCTATTTCCACTCGGGTAACAGAAAGCCACATCACAGTATCTCACAGGGCTCTCATGAGGATCAGTACTTAGTGGTGCTAACAGGCAACATGTAGAAAAAAAAGCTGTCAAAATTCTGCGGAAACACCCTGTGCTTGTTCCATAACTTGTTTACTTTTTTTTTGCATTTGTGCTGTAAGAAGAAAAAGCAAAGAACTAATCTGACCAAACTGCAGTCCTGAAATCTGTGTAAGAAGCAAGCAGGCTAATACAGATAATTGTCTGTACAAGAGCCTTGAGAATGAAAAAAGAATTGAGAAGGGATGTTTGGGGTTTTTGCAGTAGTAGAATTGTCTTTTTATTACCATTTTAATAACTATACCTCAGTCTTCTCTTTCTTAATATGCTTAGAATAATTGTTGTATTTTTGAGGGTTTTGTGTTCTTCTCCCCGCCCCCACACAGCACAATCGTTGTTCTCAATATGATAAGCATATACATACCTGTGGATCTTTTTTCCCTCCTAGCAAAGGTTCCCTCTCTAAAATGGCTAGAGAATACTGACACACTGCTGACAGAAAAACACTTCCCCCCTTCCAGTATTCTCCCTGATTTTTAGTGCACGCTTTGATACTGCAGACCTCCTTACTCTCTTGGATCTGTTCTGCTGCTGTGCTGACATATGACTTCTTTTGGTTACGGCTCCCATGAGACACAGTCTTTGAGCATGCCTGTTCTCTGGTACATTAGCCTATCTACCACTATTAATTTTGTGGTAATAACTCCTGACCATGTACATGTTTTGACCCATTCTGACTCTTCCCTTTACACTTTTTTTTTTTCTGTTTCTACTGATAAAAGAAGTTCAAGGAGACCTCATAACTTCCTACAGCCGAACAGCTAGAAAAAGTGTTTCTTTCAACTGAGGCATTTTATTTGCTTTCAGTAGCTGTAAACTTGGTAGCATTTCTCATCCTACCATTTTTGTGCTGCCTGTGTGTGTTGCAAGGAAATTGGAGAGGAGCTGGGAAGGGCCAGCTGTTGAATGTTTAAAAAATAATGGTGCGAGGAAGCTGCAGGAAAATGCCAGATTTTAAAAACGGAGTAGAGATTTGTCAGAGTGACAGTGAATGTCTAGACTCTTGGCATAGAATTGACAGTGTCAGCTCAGGAGCCAGATCTTAGTCCCTTTTATGCTTTTCCTCACAATCAGAAACAAGGCATGATTCAGGCAGGAGGTCTTCAAGAAGCTGTACAGCCAAATTCCTCATTTTTTTCCTTAATACCTCTCCAGAACAGGGACCCATGTCATCAGGGGTGCAAAGACGTTTCCACCTTAACAACAGCTTAAACAATCCTAGCATTCTCTGTTTCAGCTGTTTCCCCCAACCCTGACCAATTCCCTAGAACACACAGATCTTAGACTCTATTTACTTACCGAAGCAGATCTAACAACACTTCCAAGCTGTTCCCCAAGATGGACACGAAATGAGACTGGGATGGGGGCCTATGGGCATCAGTATGTCTCATGCCATACTAAAGTGAAGGTATCTTCTGTTTCTGTGTTTTTCGTGTGATAGCCACTGTCTTCAAGATCTTTATTATCTCCCTGCTCAGTACCTGCTCATCTTGTTCTTAGCTGGGGGCTCTCAGTGCTACTGAAATGAAAATAATAAATACCTGCTTTACTGTGTATTCCCACTGACTTTCTGCTGGGAGATTACTTGCAGTAGCCAGTGCCACGGCCATGGCTATGTGTTTGGAGATTTGATCTTTAACTGCTTGCCTGAATCCGCCCTCCATGCAGCTGGGACACTTACTGATTTGAAGGGGGCTTTTGCTGGAGGCCCAAGAAAGGTAATGTAAGCAAATATTGTGAATCAAAACTGTCTCTGCATTTGTCACATGCATTACACAAAGTTCCTTTCTCAAATCTCCACAGAACTTGTTTTCAAAGAAACTCTGATTCCAAACTGAACTCTATCTTCTCACTTGAATGCATTCACTTCTAAAGCTTCGAAATGGAAGTAAAAACCCATATATGAAGTTAGACGTCTCTAGGTTTTTAAACAGTTGGCTCTTTTTATTTATTGTACAAAACTATGCTTAAAGGCAAAATGTTTTATTCATGCAGATCACTTACGTATTATATGTTTCCAATAAATATTGAATATTTAATATTTCCTCAGTAGAGTATGTAATTCATGCTGGAAACCTTTTCCTGAAAGCAATTAGACAGTTATTAGAAAGCTTAAAGAAGAAAACAAAACATCTAGTTGATAGTTTATTTTTAATGGCATGCTCGAAGTAGTATTTTGCTAAGCTTAATAAGAAACACTGTTGTGTCTTTATTTCCTCTATATAGCCTCTAGTAAAAATGTGTTTTTAAAATGTCAGCTGAGAAGATCTTGAAAAAAAACATTTTTGTACTTTACGTATATGCAAATGCATCCTTTTGTAGGAATGGATAGCTAGGAAGAAGTCTCACTTCAGTACAGTAATGAGAATCACACAAAACAGTACATACACATTTTCTATATGATTCTTTGATGTGTCAGAATAACCTTGTGGCTCATTCACATTGAGACTTCATTACACAAGAGATACCTAAAGGATTTCAATGGCAGGCACTATTATCTTCTAATAGAATTGGAGTCAATACTGCACACGCAGACTGTATCTTATCAGACAGGCTAGCAGGCAGTAAAAGATATTGATTTGAAGAAATGCTTGAGGGAGTGACATTTGCAATACAATGGTGTATATTTGATGAGAAGGCTTATGACTTGCCAATAAAAAGCTTAACCATTTCCCTATGTTACTTAGGCATTATTGTTCAAAATAAGTTAGACTAAATGATTTATTGACTACCTTTAAGTATCTTTAAAGAAATTTTTTTCTGTATTCCTCACGTAGAATTATAGTCAATATGCTTAATAGGTGTTTCTTATTGCCAAAGATGATGTTTCGTCTTTAGGAGCTTAGTGCAGTTTTTAAAGAAAAGATTCCACAGCAGTCTTGCCGTAGTTAAACAGTGACAAAAATCTACAGTTTGAAACAGAGAGAATGTACCTCTAAATCCACTCTACATGTCGCATTAGGAGTTTAGTGATCCTGAGAAAGATAGGCTTGCTCACTTCACAGTTCTTAAACATGCTCATTACTCTTACAATAGTGGGTAAATCTGAGAAAGTGCTGAGGGATTGAATTGTAAGAGGCATAATCTCTGCTCCATAGCTCTGTCAGCTTGGGAGCCCTGCGTTTTTTTGCATAAAGCCTAATCGCTGCTGGAAATGAAGTGAGCATTAGTCTTCTTGGAACCAGCATAATGAAAGCCAACTCCTTTTTCCCTGGCACACACGCTAGTCATGGAAAACACATTCAAAGCCTACCCTTAACAGTCAAACGTTATTTGAAAATGCTTACGTTTCTTCTTGGAGGGTCTGTATTGTGGGCATTTCGTGTAGCGTTGGAGTTGCTAGATGAGATGTGGTTCTGTCATCAGTGTGTTTCCTGTGTTTTGTAAGGGTAGGAATAGCAGAATGTGGAAGAGAGGAACTGTATCTATTTGGATGCCTCCTTCCCTTCCTCTGGGAAGCCATGTGTTTTTCAGACTCTGCTTTCAAAGCACAAATTCCCAGAAATTAATGAGATGGGTTCTTCTGACTAATGCCAAATAGAGCAAGAGCTCAGTTATTGCTGCTAACTTTGCTGAGAACAAAGAAGTAATAGTGTGCTAAAACCACAAAATTGAAAAAAATAAACTGTGTTTTATTTCAGTAAGTCCATTGCTTAAGACAAACACTTTTTTAGCCACTGTTGAAGGCTCCTAATGCTATCAACCTAACTGATAACTGTGGGGCCATGATACATTTTTCATTTAGTAAACATTTTTCCAAGCCAACAGGACTATAAATTATGAATAAGCCTTTAATGAAAATACATGAATAGGTAATGCCAGCTACAATCTCATATTATTAGCAGCATGAGATATTGCCTAATATTATATTTAAATTATGCAGATCAGAATAATTTGGTATATCTCAAGTGATAAATTATATTGTTCTCTGCCACCTTAATTATATCTTTTGACATGAAAGAAGCGATCTGAATACTCTGCTAATGAATCTTGTCACTCTTGCCCCAGAAACATACTGTGTGTGGGTTGTTTCAAATTGTTGTGGTTAAAAATACTAAATATATAATATAATTAATATTGATATTATAAGTAGTGTAAATCCATCCTGCTGTCAAGGAAAGTTTGAACACTGATCGTTTCTACACCATCGTGAAAATTATAGGGGTGCAGATTTTATTTACTTCATGTATAAGGTTATTTATTGTTGCCTACACTTTGTATTGCACTGACTGGTCATTCTTTTTCTCCTATCTGTGTCTAAGATGATCAGGCAGTTTTGCATGTTGCAAACATTTTTTCATGCCGGCATATCACGTCTCTTCTAACAAATCAGCAGCTCCAGAGCAACCCTTCGTATACCACATTTAAAAATATATATATATGTAGTTTAGGTAAGATCTCCTTAAAAAGGTGGTACTTTTCCAAATCAAGAAGCTAAAATATATGTATCTGAGACATAAAACAAAAGCTGTATCTTTTCTCAAGCTCAGTAGAGAAAGTAAGTGGGAAAGCACATTCGTCTGTAAGCACTCATTATACTGTCAATAGATCTAACCCTTTTTAGCACCTTAGTTGCATAAAACGTAAAGATTGGTACTTGATGCATTCAGGGCTCCCTTCGCTATGCTTTATCTCCCCAGAGCCTCTGGATATGCTTTTTTCTCCTTAATGCAGAGAATATGTTTATTTTTTCACTGAGGTCAATATCTCTTCCAGTGTCATAAGTATTTGATTACGCATTCTTGCAATATATTTAAATGCACTTTTACATGTAAATGCGCTGTTAGAAATTACTTCCTTGCCAGAATAGGAGAGTTTAAGATTCCTCAGACAAGTTCTAGGGAAGATGGTGATACAGGCCATTTAGATGTGTCTCTCCTTGCTACACAGTGATGTCTCTGCTCACTGCAATGCAGGAAGCCCCAAAAGCATTTAGTATATGACGGCACAATATACTGAAGACCTTTCCGGTGAATATTTTTGTTGTCGTCTACTGCCAAAGTTAAAAACTGTTGGTTTTTCCATTTTGCACGTGCTGCAGAGACTGCGTAACTTACCATTAGCTTACTTTGGAAATAAGTGGAGGAGGGATTTTAATTTGACTGGAAATATTAAAAACTTTTTATGGTAGTCTAAGAACTTGCAGCAGAAAATCAGAAGAATCAGTAGATTGTGTGGAATTATAGTCAACCCTTTTACACCTAGTTACAAAACCTAGTTAACAGCTTGGTGTGTTCAGGATTCGTTTTACTACTTTTGCTCTTTCTTTTCTTACCAGACGTGCTAGCGCCTCCAAGTGTTTGTGTGAGAAAGGACAGCAAAATTGTTCCAGGTGTCCATTAGACAGCTTGTTGTCGTGGCATCTATTTGATCATTATCAGACTAGGTCAACTAAAATAACGATATAGAGGTCTTCTCATGTTCTTAATTATGTGTCAATATGGTTTTTTCTTTTTCTGAGAAACTCTTTCAGGAATATGACAGGAGGAAAGAAGACTGCTTAACACGGGGATATTGTAGAAAACACCTAGGACTGGATGGTCTCCTTGACAACTTGGAAGGAATTTGAAGCAGCAGAATTGCAGTCTGCACTGTTTGGAGGAATTTTCCCAGTTCACCAGTTCTGTTCAGTTGGAATTAATAGATCAGATAAATGCCAAGATCTGAAAGATTACTGTTTCACTACATTAAACTCTCAAAACAGGTCCCAGAGTTTTCAATGCAAAGGTCTTAACTGCTTTAATCTTAGGGCCAGTCAGTAATCTTTGACTCTTCTCAGCCTCCCAGTAAATTGCAAGGTGCTCTCCCAGCTGTGAGATGCCTGCCCTAGGTCATACAGAGCACACAGGCACATTTATGTAAAGAACATTAACAATCCTCCAAGCAAGACAGGAGAGAAAAAGGAAAAGAATCTGGATTATATCAGTTGTAAATATCCCTGCTGGAGTTTGATCTTGCCTTCCTATAGAAAAATGTGTTAATGTATACCTTGAATTGAAAAAACCATGAACAATTGTGGAAAATCTGGATTCTAGCACAGGTTCTGACGCTTTCCATCCATTTCTTTGCCAAAGACAGCCAAAACAAACAGTTTAGTAAAGTCAGGGGATGGCTGGTAAACTTGTGCTATCAGTTTTCTAACGTATTGCCTTTACACATTTTTTTCTCGCTTAGTTAGCGGTAATTTTCTAAGATACTTCAGTATTGATTAGCTATGCTAGGTTCATATTAAACCAGAGGAAAGAGATTGAAAAGAGAAGATAAACAGTCTTGAAAAACAGGTATGTGAGGAGAACAGCCTTAAATGGAAGTTGCAATTATTTTGAGGGGTGTCCACATGTTTTGGTAGCACCTGTGGCACTCCTAACACCTAGGGACATCTCTTGCTGGCTTTCATCCCTGTTTTGGTATCCCTCAAGGTCAAAATGATGATGATGAAGGTAAGAAGTCCTACAGTGGGTCCCAAGGCTCTACTAGTAGTGACAGAGATGTGATAGGAAAGTCTAAATTTTGGACTACCTACTGTCATCATCTCAAATAGAGTGCTGAAAAGAAGCAAACTTTCTCATTCCCCCTTCTGCCTGTCTATTAGACCCACTTCCGTGTATTTCACTTTCATGATCAGTGAATACAAAACAGCAGTAGGCATCTGTATTTTGAACTGTTGGGGCTTTTTCCATTCTACTCTTAAAGTTTGACTTCAGAGAAGAAAAAGAAAGAACTGCTGCTAAGCTTAGCAGAACCTGTGTTTATCCTGGACAATGAGTCTTATCCACAAGCTTTATACCACACCCTGGAGCTGTGCAGACTGTACAACTGTGCATGTTTTTTCCAGCATGTAGCTAGATGTGCTGGGTGGTGCAGGGGAACCCTGGCTCTAGAGTTCAGTGTGTACTTTTTTCTGTTTCAAAAAGTAATGTATGAACAGGCGGAAGAGATAATGAGGAGGCTGTGACCGTTCTCAGAGTAGCTGGCCTCTACAGAAAAAATGAAGGGGTAAGGGGGTAGGGGCAATTGTCCCCTCCCTCAGGAGTTCTGTGTTGGAAATGGCCATAACATGTACAGTAGTAATCAAAGTTAAACCAGCAACGGTTCTGTCCATGTGTAGGGTGAATAATTTCCTAATTCACCTTTTTGTTATTTTGCATCTCTTCCATTTCTCTTATGTGCGGAATAAGAGCTGTTCCCAGGTGGGTTCATTGTTGAATAAGACAATGAGTTTAAAAAAGATTATTGCATTAGTATTGCAATAGTTGGATCTTCAGTGTTTCTTTTGGAGTAAACTTAAGGTTAACAGACGACTGTGGGTATTTTACTAAGAAGTGCAAGGGATGGACAAGAAGTCCTGCATTTTTTGTACTTTAATTTTCTAGAGTTAGTTTAAATTCCTTATATAAGCTGTCAGAAGCATACACCGTAGGCCTTTAATTAAGGATTGATTTCTGCAAATTTGTCACGTATCTTTCTCAAACCTAACAAGGAAATTCCTGTATAGTTCCACAGAGATCATCTTTTGCACAGTAAACCACCATGTAAATTCAAATGTGCCATGATCTGAACTGACTCAAGATATCACTATATCCAAACTCAACAAGTTTAATTTTTTTTTTCTTGGTATTTCATCAATACCCATTTAATTAAAGAGGACAAAACCCCAAACTGTCTAGTAGGAAAAGAGTTTTTAAAAAATACTTTAAAAGATATTTACAATAAATTCTTATTTCATGACATTAAAAATTTTACCATCTCACCTGAGATATCAACTGTTAGGTACCCAAACTATTCTATTATTTTTAGTCATGTAAAATGAAATACAAATGAAATAATAACTTAGTTAATAAAACTAATAAATAAAAGTTCACCATCCAAAATACCCCTTGTATGTCTAATATGCACCATTTTAAAATACTGAAACTACAGAGTATATTTAGTGCCCATTGGACTTTTGCATAAGTAGTGTGCTCACACTCTCTCCTTGTTTGTCTCTCTGCTTTTCTGTCTCTAGATCAGGTGCTTGTTTGAGAATTTTGTGTGTTGGTCAGTGGAATATTAGTTTCTTCACAGGTTTAAGGAAAAATTATCTTGCTGGGAAAATAAAAAAAAAACACCACACCAATAAATATTCTAAATATTTCACTAATTGCTCGATGTTTATGTTAAAACTGCATAATATTTTATAAATTCCAGTAAAACAAATCCCAATATTATACTCAGAAACATTGTCACCAAACCAGGTTCTCCCTGAAGCTAAAAATCTATGAAGCTCAGCTGTGTAAATTTTATGAATCAGATTGTAATTAGCGTATAACTCAATATTGTTCACGCTGTTCCATTTCATTACATGATAAAATTGGCTTATAAGGAAGTCTTAAAAAACATTACCATCAAGATGTAATTATTATGCAAAACTGAGTTTCTCTTAATAAATGAATGATTCCCTAATTTTTAGTTGTCACAAAAAATTGTGTTAGCTATAGTCAGGGTTTATTTCAGTCTAGTAATACAGTAGCCATTCTTAGCATACATCAGATTATAATGAAATCTAGTTTTTACAGGGAAGTATCATAAAATACAGCCATTAGTACTGAAAAGGCACTGGTAAAATCAAAATGCTGTATATAATGAAATTAAATGAAGCTCAGTCAGGAAATTTTGATGAAAAAATGCTTAATGGGTGTGGCCAGCGCCTTCAGAAATGCTGGTTTCTAAATGAGCAATAATTTTTCAGGTTACTGTTTCTGGGGGGACTCTTCAGTTTTGCTTAAAGGTAGCATATAGGTCTATTTTTCACTAGTAAACAATTCTGAAGACCTAACTGGTGATTACAAGGTTTTTGAGACCTGCTAAGTAGGAGTGTTGATTCTTTCCTGTTTCTCTAATTATAATACATCTTCTTACTGGAGTTTGTTGGACGTACTTCATCACAAAATAGGACATGCATTGATTTTTTGCTTAGACACTGCAGCTGATCCATTTCAGCATTCCATGAGATATGTATATATAATGCAAATAAGAAAAAACACTTATATAACAAAAGGCACCCTTCTATGCACATTTATTTATCTAGAAAGCAAGAAAAATTGCCCCGCACTAATCATGTCTGTTTAATCACCTCCTTAAAAAAGGCGTGCAAGAGGACACTGCAAACAGGTTTTTTTTCATTAGTGCCAAGTAGAAGAAATTGGAGAGATTCTTTGAATGTCCAAAAGGAGTCTCCTTGTCAGAGAGATTGTTAGCCAGGAGCCATAGTATACCTATACATAATGTTCACTCAAGAGTCAGCGTTAGAATGACATTTTAGTCAAGGGGTGCCAAGGATGTTATGGGACCCAGAAGATAAGTCAGAACTGGTTCAGTCTTTTCCTTCCTTTCTCCTACCAACACCGAGAACATGTGGAGGAAGGCAAAATTGAATGCGCCAAATAAAAGTAAGTGATATGGCCCTGAAGACCTCCTCCAGGATACCAGAACTGTCAACTATATTTAAGGGCACATTGATAGACTGTCCTGGAAGCCTGGTCATCTGCATTTCTTATAGACTAAAATCTTTTAATTATTCTGTCTTGGCTCAAGTTTATTAGGAACAGTGGTCATCCTCATAATTAAGTGCTTTGTTGTTTGTGCTATCAATAAGTGTGCAATGGCATCTTGTTAGTATAGTTCCCTGTAGTAATTTAGGTTTTGTAAGCTAAAAAATATTACAAAAATCAAATTACTGGTTGGAATAGAGCAGTCAGATAGAATGCAGCTCCATGTAAGAAATGTTTAAGCTAATCTACTGGCATTAGAAGGTTCAAAAACTATCTTTTTTTAATCAGTTGGAGGCCATCAGTGTTTTTACCTCTTAAAGAAAAGATTTATTCTTTTCTTAATGTTCAGTAAAAATAGCAAACAAAAATATGAATAAATATATACTTGTAACCAAGGAAAAACTTGATTGTGTTTTAAGGATATGGTTTGATTTTCTTTCATTCTTTCCTTATAAGAATGTTTTCTTAATAGAAATGGATTTTTCTGTAGCCTCATTTGTTTAATTAATGATATTATGTTTGCTGTTGAGTGGTATAATATGGTTCAGTTGGAACCACTGTTTGTAGCATAATGTAGTGTTTTAGTGCCAAGAGTGTCACTTTTTTCTATCAAAAATCATGGTCAGAATATTTCTTAGGGTAGAAGCTGAATAGGCAGAAAGCGCACCCTGTAGAAGGTAGTATTTATACTAAACGTTTGTTACCTTTTATATCTGTCACTTCCAGTTTCTCCATGTCTGTTTTCTCTCCTCAAACACACAAACACTCTCTATTTTTCTTACAGTTTTGTTTTCATCTTGTTTTTTCAGTTTCTCCAAAGTAGATGGCAGTAACACTTTCAAAGTCAGGGCATCAGAACCAGTCCTGTCATAACTTTGGTTATGATGTAAATCAAACATAAATCTTGATCCACAGTATTTTATCTGACAATAGGTGAGACAATATCATCCATCCCTGTTTTTTTGCCATATTATTTTAAAGTATATGTCAAAACTCCTTAAAAGTTATGAAGTATCAGCTCTTTCTTTCTTTGTTATTGATTGGGTCCTCACAGTCTGGACGGGTGTAGAAAGGTTTTTCTCAAAAACATAAAATAAAGGCTGAAATAGAATTCAGAGGTTTAGAAGGGCGTTTTTTTTTTAACTAAAGCAGGTAAAAGTTTTTTACTAAAGGTAACCTGGTGTGCTTGGTGATAATAAGCAAGGATTATATAGCTTCAGGCTTTTCTCATGCTGTATTATTAAAAATAAATCACAGTAGTACAAACAGGACATGTTAAACAAAATTTCCATCTCATGGAAAATTTAAACACTTTCAAATTTATTATAAATGAAGATAGCTGCATTTTCAGAACTTTGAGAAGCAAAGTAACATGTATAATATTAATGTAAACATCAAGATCATAAAATTTCATTTCCCTATAATACATAGATTATTATGAAATGACCAAAATTGTTGTCAAAATATTCTTTTTCAACATGTGTTCCATGGATGATGTACTAGATATACTGATATTATTCTAGTTGATTTCACTAGAAAATGTAGTTTCCAAGGGAAAATTTCTTGCCCAAGTATTTCTAGCAGGTCAAATTTTGCTGACATGTTCTAAATTAAAACATTCTTGTTCTAGGTATACCTGGAAGAAAATAGCCTAAGTCCTCCCAGACATTTTTCAATGGAAACACCATTATTTTAACATTATTTGGGGGTCGGGGTGGGGGAGTGGGGAGGGAAGGGGACAAAGGCACACATAACATAGGACTGAAACTGTCAAGACAGGATTCTGGATACTACATTCTGCTTTTTCATTTCTGTAATCTTTAGTCATGGACGTAGTTAATATTGATTCAGGTGAAGCTGTATAAGTGCCCTTTACCTGGACACTAACTTTAAAATAGGTACATAGTCTTGAAAACATTACATAGTCTTGCAAATAGGCACATAGTCTTAAAATAGGTACATAGTCTTGAAGACTATAATGCAATGAAATCTCGGGAACCCAGAATTCTGTAACTGTCTGGAAACATCCAGAAGATTCATAGAGTTGAAGACCACGGTTCACAAACATGACAGAATTATTTTTAGAAAAACAAGGATTTTTATTTTAGAGTTACCTTTGTTAAGTCATCTGCAGCTTGATCAGGGTTTCAATAAATAGACACCCTAATGAAAAATTGCATTAGGCACCTTTTTCTCCTTTTAGGCATCCCTATAGTTTCCATTACAAACATTTTAATCTACCTTCATCCCAATAGACTTTAAGTACAAGTTTCACTCTTTTATCTGAAAAAGCTAATTCACATTGATAGAATGTTAATCTATATAGTTAACACTTGTGTTTGATAATAACTGCTGTTTAGTTTTATAAAGCATTCATTAAATGTCTTGCTAAATTACATAAAGATCATAATAGGCATTTAATGGATGCTTTTTAAAGTGAAGTAGAAATTACTTTAGATTATAAGTAACTGTAGGTTTATAAAGCCATCATTATATGTCTATTAAGACCATTTAACTTAAGTGTTCTGTAATTAGAGAAGAGCCAGAATTTTAATTGCACATTTGCAAACTGCTAGCGAGGACTTCTGAAAACAGCTCTCCTTTTATCCTAGCCACTGTTGAAGTGAGTTTGCACTTTCTGCAGGTTTTATTTCTGAAAGATTTTTAAATTTGTAAGTAGTATCCTGCTATTCTATCATCAGTGGTATGGGACAGAAATAAGAAGGTGTCTAATATACTAATAGTTCCTTAAAAATAATTTCTAGTAATTGACAAAAGAATTATAATATTAATTCTTGTTTGTTAACTGCTAAAAAAGAATCTGAATGGGAACTGCTTGGCCCAAAATACTGACAAGGAGATGCAGGGTATTTTTACCTCTGCATGATTAGCTGAAAACAGGCAAGAATAATAATTTTGCCAAATCTAGATCTTTTGGCCTAATCTCAGATAGCTGCCCAAATCATAAAAAAATACTTGTCATTGATTCTATTGTATTCAGTATCACCGAAGATGTTAAGTAGCTTTTTCTTTTAATCATGGAGAACGTAAAGTGTGTTCAGCTCCCAGACATACTGATGTGGACAGAGGACAGCAACGTTGTCCAGGTCTGTTCTGTTCTGGTTTTAATTCAGTTGTCAGGCCTCAGTTTTCTAACAGCTAAAACTCAGAATTTGAAATGTCCTTCCATATTTGAATAAAAAGGGGGTTTATACATAAAATCTTTATTTAAAAAAAAAAATATCATAAAGTCATAGAATAGTTTGGGTTGGAAAGTACCTTTAAAAGTCATCTAGTCCAACGCCCCTGCAGTGAGCAGCGACATCTTCAACTAGATCAGGTTGCTCAGAGCCTCATCCAAACCTCATCTTGAATGTTTCCAGGCATGGGGCATCTACCACCTCTCTGGGCAACCTGTGCCAGTGTTTCATCACCCTCACTGTAAAAGATTTCTTCCTTAGATCTAGTCTGAATCTACCCTCCTTTAGTTTAAAAGCATTAGCTGTTCTTCTATAGTAACAAGGCCTGCTAAAAAAGTTTGTCACCACCTTTCTTATAAGTCCCCTTTAGATATTGAAAGGCCACAATAAGGTCTCCCCGGAGCCTTCTCTTCTCCAGGCTGAACAACCCCAACTCTCTAAGCCTTTCTTCACAGGAGAGGTGCTCCAGCCCTCTGACCATTTTTGTGTCCCTCCTCTGCACTTGCTCTAACAGGTCCGTGTCTTTCCCATGCTGAGGGCTCCAGAGCTGGACGCAGCACTCCAGGTGGGGTCTTACCAAAGGGGAGTAGAGGGACAGAATCACCCCCCTTGACCTGCTGGTCACGCTGCTTTCAATGCAGCCTAGTATACGGTTCGTTTTCTGGGCCATGAGCACATGTTTCCGGCTCACATCCAGCTTTTCATCCACCAGTACCCCCTTCTCTGCAGGGCTGCTCTCAGTCCCTTCATCCCTCAGCCTGTATTGATAGTGGTGGTATCCTGGACTTGGTATTGTCTTGGACTTTTTCTTTGCTTCCATGTAAGCACAAAACAAGCCTTCCACAGTCAAGAAAATGTGTACAAAGCCCATTGGTGTCTCATTCTTTTCAGAAACGTAACTTTTACCTTAGTGATACATCAGATTATATTCCCAAGATGGGTGTGTGGATTCAGAAAAAGAGAAGATCTTGGTGTGAGATGGACTCCCATGTGAAATATTACATTACCTGCTTCTATTCATATTGTTTTGATTTCCCAACTCTTTATTGATGCTCATAGTTTCTTTTCAATATGGGCTCAAATCAGAAGCAAAGTACTTGCATTTGAGTAGCTGAACATTAGAAATGGAAAAACAGCAGAAATTATTAACCTTCATCTCACACCCCTCACCTCTCCCCATTCCATTGCATCCATTTCCTTTTCATTAGCCCTAGTTCAAGGCTGGCAGAATTACATTTTCTCTGTTCAGTTTTGTCATGCTTTGTTTTTAAGTCTTGCATCAAATACACTATGTTAATGTCTATGGGCCCCCAAGAGTGAATTAAATGATGCGACTAAGATTCCTGAAGGTCATTTTCTGTAAAAATCCAGTTCTTGTTTTCTTTTGTAATTCTGATTGGTTGATTTTAATAGGTCTTTCCCACAAATACATTCAGCTTGCTAGCAATTTTGTAGAGTATTCAAGCATTATACTTGGATAACTCTGTGCTTTTCTAGTCTGAAGTTCATCTAATATTGCACAGGTGGGGGAAACCACAGGGAGCTCCTTCTTTTTTAAAAAACTTAATCTTCGAGACTAACAAATAAATTTGTCAAGAAATTCAACTACCCTGTAACCTGGCTGTTTCCTTCATCTCTAAGCTGATGTTCTTTAAAAGGATTAATACATTAAGTCCACATAGAAAAAAGAGAAGTTGGAGAAACCAGATGGAGATTTAGTCAGGTAGGTGCACTGGAACACATTTAACAGTAAGCCTGGCAAAGAAAGTGGCCAGACTAGATTAAATCCTCCAAATTGAAATAACATCATCAGTTAAGAGTTGCACTTTGGGCAGGGCATACTTTGTCCTGAGAAGCAGTGCAAGGGTATCCTTGTGTTCTGGTAGAGATACTGGTATTATACTCTCATGTGGGGTCATGTATTGCGATTAAAAAACAGCTATAAAGACCTTACTTTTTCTACTTAAAACATTACAAGGTCTGTGCCTGGTGCAGTTGGCATTCAAAAGGAAAATTCTCACAGGCACTGCCCTGGATCTGTCTTGCTAAGAGAAAGCTTTGAGTCAGAGTTGCTTTTTCCTTTGTGCTCAGAACAATTTAGAGTTTTGTATTATCTTATATATTTCAGTTCTGTATTTCAAGTCTGTTCCTCCAGTAGCTGAGTTCTTAGGCCTGGTTTGAGTAATAACTCCAGAAGAAAACCCTTTGTCTTCTGAATTCCATATTTTGTTCCTGGTTGCTTGATATTTTAAGCACATAAATATTTATTCTACTAGAATTATCTCAGTGGCACAGGAGCTTTCCAACTTTATTAACCAGTGAAATATTAAAGTAGGATCCGCCTCCTCATATAACTATATCAAAGCTTTAAGGTACATAAGTGACTATGCTTTTTGTCTTCTAAAAAGGCCAGTAATACTCTGGCTGTGCAAATGTACAAGTACAAGTAAAGCATTTAGTGCTGGCCAAAATAACAGTACTATACTGGCAACCACAATGGTTACAGAAATCAAGAGGTGCAGACAGCCTCACAATCACGGCACCAAAAATTGTTGTTATGGAAACTGAGTTTCCCAGGACACATCTGCAGACCTTAAAATATTTCATCTTAGCTTGTAGCTAGTAGTTTGCAGCTGCTCTCTACTTACAGTATAAGAACTTACTAGCAGCTTTTCAGCCATCTGTGGTACAGCAAAATACACTATAAACTATTCAGAAATTGCTTTCCTCTGAGACTCCAGCAGTATTTTCCCCAAAATGTTCAGTTTTACTACCTTCTTCAAGATATTGTTGCTGAATAGAAGCATAGCTTTTTGACAAGTATTCTTAAATGCAGCAAGGAAGTACTGACTTGTTACGACCATAATAAACCCTGAAGTCTATGACACTTTCTTTTAAAACTGCAATTCATCAGTTGTGACATGTTTCTAAAGCTCCATAATTTTCTCTTGTATGAGGTGGATACCGTAACTGCATTAAACTATTTGGATGAATTTAGCTCTTAATTTGTCAACTAGATACATATTTATTCTCTCTCAAAAGGCAGTACAATGGAAAACTTAAGAAATGATAGTCAGCAGCTGACCATATGCAGTGATTTCTTTTCCCGAAAAGGATTTGACAGTCAATATTTGTTCCTTTTTATTTCAATTCCAGAACTCAGCTGGTGTTAGGGTTTGGGGTTTTTTTCTCTTCAAAATGTCATAATCCCTGTAGAAGGAAAATCTGCGTTATATATACAAGCCTACAATGGATGTCAATATCTGGTCTTGGAATACATGATTATTCATTAGGCTGTAAGTATTAGCTGATACTTACGTGATGTGTTATAGTAAAGAGATAATAAATAGGATATGAGAGAAACTGCCCCGAGGTGAAATCTTGGCTTCATTGAAAATCAATGGCAAAACTCCTATTGCCCATCATTGGGACAAAGACTTTGCTGTCCATGTGAGAATTGAAATAGAATTTAATTTCTCCGCTTGTAAGAACTAGTATTATGTGACTATTTTATTTGGGTTTAATTCTCTGTTATTTCTTCAGGCAAAGCTCCAATTGAAATCTCTTGTCTCTTGCAATCAGTGGGAATTTTTCCTAAGGAGAACATTTTGCCAGCACTGCACAATTTGTTCTTTTTCATTGTTTATCTTTTGTCCGTTTTATTCGTTATCTTATGGGACAATAAAGGAAATAGGCAGCTTTTTGGAACTGGATAAAATGGAAAGGAAAAACAGACTATGAAAAAGAAGTAAAGATTAAATAGGGTTAATCAAGGTTAAATTTATGTTGTGGATGTGGAATTAGGACTACCTCACTTGCGTAAAGGTTCTGTCACTCCTTTGTTCTTTTTCAAAGTGTAAGAAGATACCTTAGCGAAAGGTTTGAAGGCTTTGGCCCTTGAGTCTGTGCTCCTCAGAGCCGTTTTCTCCTATTTGCTCCATGGCTTCCTGCCACACCGAGTCCCCAGGATGCTGTCTGGCACCCTGCTCCCAGGTAGCTGTCTCTCCTGCTGGTGCCCAGGGAAGAAGCTGGATGCCAGACCCTTCCACACTGACCCATCCCGTTGCAGTTCCAGCTGCAGGCGCCAGCCTGCCTGTCCCGCAGCAGTCACAGCCCTGCTAGCGGCTGCCACCGCTAATGGACCCCTTATGTCTCTCAGAAGCCTCCCCATATCCCTTGCCAGTGGTGGGGGGTACTGGCTTGCAGAGCCTGAGGGATGCCAGCCGCCAAGGGGAAAGGCTGCAGCAGGTGGTCCACAGGGAAGCCCCAGCAGTGGCAGAGCGTGTGAGGAGGAGTGGGGAAGGATAGGCACAGCGTGAGGAAGGCACCACCGGTCTGCATGGTTTGCAGGGGTGGGCATTCACCCCCACCTGCCTGTGGGGGAGGTGGCTGACAGACAGACAGACAACCAGCCTTGGGGGAAAATGACTGGGGTCAAACAAATCTTCTCTTGCTCTCTGTAGCATTTGCCTTTTTACATCACGGGGCTTAAGGACTTGAGCTGGCCTGTCCTGTGTAGCAAAGATGTGACCTGCCCACCCTGAACTTCAGCTCTCCTTCAGGAACCTGTGCTATGCAGCCTTCTGGAAGTCATCTAATCTTGTTTTCAGCACTTACCAGGGAAAGGGTCTATCCCTTGGTAGCTAGTGGAATAGCTGAATTGTTCTTGTTACTGGTGTATCTAGTTTCTAGCATTAGCTTGCCTTTACCATCTGGAGTAAAAATCCGCTTACAATATTTTTTCATGTATAAATATTTATAGACTAAGATGAGGTTGTATTACCTTTTCTTGCATATTTTAAATATAGCTAGAGCTAAGTTTTCTAACTGTAGGCTTGTTTTAAAAATTCAAGTCACTCTTACAAAATTACTTTTAAAGTCTGAGCACCCTGCTGACACGTTTTGTATTGTGTCCATCAGAAAAAGATGCTGTATTTCAGTAACAGCCTCACTACGATATAGGTAATAAAACCTATCTATTCAGGATTCATCCAATCTAAGGCCGTGTTAACTTTATCTACAACACCACAAAGAAAGGTACAGTTGTTTTAGCCATTGAATAATTTCTTACAAACCCAACAAAATACACTTGCTAATGTTGTGTTGCAAGCTGGCTATAATTGAAAGCCATAAAGAAAAATTGAAACAGAATTTACCCCCAAATTACTATAAGGCACTGAAATTTGTTAGCTTTTTTCCTTCATTACAGAAAGTAGTTCATATTTGTGCTATAGATTTTAAAAATATCAACAAAAACACATATCTAACAAAATACTGAATGTTTCTAATCCATGTAATAATGTAGATACTCTAAAACTTATATTTTTTCATGTCTTTTGTGGTTTTGTCCTATAGTTCATCTTTCGGTCAGCTTCGCAGCACATGCCAGAGTATAAATCATTATAGACTTTTAACTGCAAAGGTTTTACAGCTGCTGCCAAAATAAGGGTAAGAAGTTTTATCTTTGCATTTCCTAAATGTTTCAGCCATTTAAAGGTTTCAGTATTGTACTTTTTTAAGATTAATTTAAGCGTACAGTCTAACTGATGTCACTTGTCCTCCCATGGAAAAATGAAAAACGGTGATAACAATTTTAGAAACCAAATCCATCATTTTCTTACACACTTAAGACAGGCAAGATCCTGAAGAACTGGGGGTGAGGTGGAGGGTAAACACTTTTAGTTCTGTGATGTTCAATTGTTAAGCAGATCCTCCACCACTTGTTTGATTCTGGTGTGAAGAACTGGATCTGGGATGGTGCCATGTGTCCTGAGGATAGCTGCAAGTACTAAAAGAAATGGTAAAAGCTATTTCACTCTTTGTACACTGTTAGAAGCAACCAGGGGAAAAAAAACCCAGCCTCAAAAAGTGAAGGGGAAAAAAAAGTTCCCTGTAGTCTCCGCATATTTTTCAGCACAAAATGATATAACTTAGATTTTTTAGCTTTTGTTTTCATGAAAGAAATTTGAGAAGGCTCTTGAAAATAATCTTTGCCTGAAAAAAATACCCAAATATCCTACTGTCTACTAAAAGATAAAGCAGATTAAAACAGAATTTATAACAAAACCCATACAAGATTTCCAAACTGCATGTTAGTAGACCCCTGTGATTCTCTGATAAACACTATAAATAAAATTAAAATGTGCTATACATATAGGTGTATAATAATACACCATATACAGCTAACATTAGCCATTCTCATATGATAAAAGAAGATAATTTATTTTCAGGTTTGCAGTGCTGATCCATTTCATGTGTATGATCTTGGGTTATATGATGATTTTCTGTTAAGCTTTCCCACTGTTGATGGTAAGACTCCAATATGTAATCAGTATCTGTCAGGCATAGTAATTGTTAACTGCCATTTGAACGAAATTATAAAACAGGACAATAAAATATCACCCAGAGAGAGCTGTAGAAAACAAACAAAATATGGATGCTGAGTTTCCATATATAATATAGACAATGCTTGTGTGAATAAAAGATATATAGTAGCTCTTTATGGGGTGTGTTGGACAAATGCCCAAATAATTATGTGTGAAAATAAATACAGGACAATTCCACTGCATTTTATATAACATAAATTATTTTTCTGTTCATAAGATCAGTACTATTCCAAAATAGTTGTAAAATTAGGAAATTTGCTTCTTATCACAAGTACTTTCAAGCTAGTTTTAATGCTAGAGGCACAGAACAGGTTGACAGCTTTGGTTTTTGGCTACCATACACTAGCACATCAATAGAAAATATTTACAAAATGTTTTTTCAGTAGAATAGCTGAACTCCATGCCAAAAACAGCTAATGAAGGGAAGAGGGAATAGGACAAGCTAAATAAATAAATGATATGGCTGGTGTTTGATTAAAAAAATAAAAAGTGTAATTAATGATTCACACACAATTCTGAAGTCAGCATTGGTTATAACTTTAATATTATGCAAATTTCAGTAAATACAGAAATTGTAATTATTTACCTATTTGAAAATTTTGTTGTATTATTGAATTACTGCTGTTTTTACAAGATTTTCTTATACCTATTACTTTATCAGTGACATTGTAAAAACCTATATTTGATAAGAATAAAACCAAGTGTTTCCAATTCCCATGGGTTTTCTTTTTTCTTTCTTTACTTGACACCAGATGGCCTTAAGACATTGTTCATTCTTTTTTTTTCTTCTCCCCTAAACCACTAAAAAGAAAAGGGACATGTTCCTCACCTGATGCACTGTGAAAACAGAGAGGAAAACTGTTACATGACGACAAAGAAGCAGTGAATCCAGGTGCAAGCCGGACCGTTCCCAGAGTGCCTTGCTATTGCATACAAAAGGACCGCAGAGAAAACAGATGTCCAGGTATGACTTCTAAGACTTTTAAGCTGGGCGGAGAAAATGTGATTCTTCAGTTAAATTAGGTTTGAAAATATATCAGAGTTTCAGTTTAAAACTTTTATCTAATGTCAGCGTACACACTCAGTGCAACACTTCAGGACAGTTTTAGCAAGCCATGATGTAGGATTAGTTATGAAATCCAATAATTAAGTCTAGTCAGGTTGAAGGGACAGGCTGTATACAAAGCCCAGGGTACCTTTTTTCCATGAAGTTTTAGACATATTTTAATTCATTAACTAGTTCATGGATGTCTGTTTCAGTATGGTACTAAAATTTGCTAACAATGCATTTAACAAAGCTGAATGTAATAAGGACTGAAGTGCATTTTGTAGACCAAATGTTTCTGTAATATCTTTGCTCGAATTGAGAGTTGTGTTAACTAAATTATTAAGCACTAGTTTATAATACAAACCCCACAATATCTGAAAGGATTTTTTTCCTTCTGGCCAAGTTGAAGAAGCCAGCTGATTCTTATTCTACTGGGAACACTCAGCACTTGATAGGAATTTTTATGTCTCAGAGTTAGTCCAGTGGGAATACTTCTGACACCTCTTAAGAAATATTCTAAACCCTGTTCCTCACCCTCATTCACTCACAGGTGACCAGTGAAAAGCATAAGCCGTTTCTGGTGCCTCAGATATTATCCACAGGATAAAAAGGCCATTTCTGGTTGTGAAATTCTGGAGACTGCACTGCTGCTGTATATTTCAGAACATGAGGTTACACTTTGCTAAAACTTCATCTTGGATGTAAATATTCAGAACCTGAAAGAAAAACAGGTGACTACTAAGAAAAATGACCTACAATGTTCTAAATTATTATACATATTTTTTAATTCCCACAAAAATGAGTCCTCATATGTTCCTGATTTAACTTCCCTGATTTAGCATGTCCGCACTCATTTAATAAGCAGGTTGCACTGTAAAAATAAAGTGCAAGCATAGAAACATCCTGTTAGCATTTTTTGCAGTCGCTTTTAAAATCCGTCTTACATATTTTTAATATATTTTCTCATTCAGCACAAGAGAGGATTCATGGGTGAAACTGAGACCATCTTAGGCATCTTAGATGCATTTAGAATTTGCATTTGGGATCAAAATGATACAATATCTTTTCATGGAAACATTTTTCATAGCTGCTTTGCTTGCTGCCAGTCAGAGCTCACCCCAATCATCAGGGTTCAAGCAAGGAGTGTCATTAGTAACACTGTGAAAAAATACTACAATAAGACCTTTTAGAAACAAACTTTAAATAAAAGAATCTTTTATTGTCAGAAAAGTCTTGCTAACTGCAGGTATAATTATCCTGCATAACAGCGTCACAAATGTCTCATGTCAAGCCCAGAATCTGAAAAATTCATAGAGTAGGCCAATATTCTGAGACTTTTATTAGAATTTGAGTTTCATAATCCCCGTCCCTTCCTCTCACCACATGCTCTCATACTCACCTGTTCATGCACACATGCACACTCACATATACATTGCACCACTTTACAATCAAAAAGCAAATATTCTTTGAAAATGTTCTTTACCTGAAACACAAGTGGGATGGTTATATTTCTTTCAGATGTTGAGAAGAGGTGTTTTGTTAATGTGGTTGCTTTTCATTATTTTTTTTAATCAGCAGATGTTCTCTCATTGTCAGGGTTGCGTTTGGATTTCTGAAGTTTGACTCATTCTTCGAGGTGTAACGGTAGAGACCTAATTGGAAACAGAATTCAGCTTCTGTCCCATAATCAGGCTAAGGCTCCCACTGTCATTAGTTCCGAGTCTGTGTGCCATAGGATCTCCCAGTACCAAAGATCCAATTGGAATTGTACATAGACATGCAAGTCCATTTTTATCAGTTAACCTCAATACATCAGAGTGCACTTCAGAGTTTATGCTAGATTTCCAGGGGGTTTTTTTCCTAGTTGTACATCTCTTGCAGAAGACTGCAAGACAAAACGATTTTGAATTTTTTATGGCGCTTGATGGTAAAAGAATGGCATCAAAATACAATCACCTGGCAGCTCAGAGATGTCAATGGTATAGACAGGAATTGCTTTGCCAGGTTTTTAAAGAAGGAGCCTTGGAGCCAGACCTGTCGTCAAACTGCAGCCTAACACTTCCATGCCTATGAAACAAGATCAACAAGCAAGGTAGCTCCTGGTTTCATGTCCCATATGTTTGATTTTTTACCCTGTGTCATTGAGTCCTACCAGAGGACAAGGACATCATTGTGTCAGGTACTATACAAAGAATAGGAAGATGGTTTTGTCTCTTAAAGTAATTCAATATGTGCCTCTCTTCTTTCTGTAGAAATCACCTACCAATGATTCTCTTTTCATGCCTTCTGAAGCAACTAGAGTTTTAAGTAACTCTCTGCTTTCACCTGTCTTTCTCTTTTCCAGATCCTACATGAGCTTCCTAATCAGTAGGATCCTCACCATCCTTTGTTATCTTTTTCATTGGACTGCCCTCATTCTTCCTTTTCTTTGCCTTTGTGAGTTCCCCCTTGGATTACAGTTTCAGAAAGCTCCAGTGTAGTTGAATTGTTGAAGCAATAAATATACTGGATAGTTGAAATACTTAAATACTTAAATAATTAAAATAACAAATTAATTAAAGTACTAAAGCGATTACTTCATTTCTGTTGTTATTTTGCCATACATGCCTACTCACTGAGTTTTGGTAAATATATTTTGTGAAGCTAATGTCAGACTGATGTAGAAACATCAGCATTGTTAATGGCAAAACATTAGTTTCTCTGAATTGTAATAGGTTCTTTCACTAAACGACAGCAAATAGTGTAAAATACATGCATATCCTTTGTGCATCAGCAGAGATATCACACCATTTGCCCCACTGATGGGATGGTGAACACAACCTGGTTATATATGCCATAGTGTAACACAGTGTTTAATATAAGTAAAAGATTCAGTATATAGTATGTTTGGATGTTACATGGAGTTGCAAACCACAGAAGAAAGATCACAGTGAAAAGCATGTTACCATGTGAAAATGGCCCACAGCTTCTTCCTCACTCTGGGATATGAAAGCATTAACTTCAACACTATATTGCTCCTAGGGGAAGTCTCAAGATGCCAACATATCACCACACCCAGCCACAGACTGAAGTCATTGACTTTGGGACCCAAGGGGGCAGCGGAAAGTAAGTGTAAAATCTGAGGAAGGGGCAGATGCCAGGAAGCTTTGTACAGTACTTATATTATTGTGATTAACTATATTCTTGTGCTATTTTCTGTCTTACCTCTTTTTTTTGTGTAATACTAATTACACAGAAAATCTAAACAAATTCTGTGATTGGATTAAGATCGCAATTACACTAACAACAAACCCCTGGCTTTGTGTTTAAGATGACCCATTTTTGCCTATAAAAAGACTTTCAGCATAAGAGATGGACTGTTATCAGTTTCCTAGATACAAATTAATCGAAATAGTTACTTTGGAAACAAATTTCCAAGACAAATAGTGGGTGTTCCACCTCTTCAGTGTTTTCAGTTCACAACAGTGTGCCTTTCTAGAAGACAGTTTCTACATTACATTAAACATAAGTTATTTGGTTGACTACAGAGGTTATTCCATAAAATGTATAAACAATAAACAGTATATCAGACTGTATGATCTATTGGTCACATCTAACCTTCAATTCTACAAATTTTATATGGAAATGGTATATGTTTGTAATGGGAACTTCTCCATCTGCATCTTCCATGAACTGCTGTACTCTTCCAGGCTCCTGTAATGCAATCAGTTCACCCTGAGTAACACCTGTGACTGCTGGAGTGCCTCTGACTATTCTGGGACTTGATGGCACCATAAGGCTTTGGGCTTTTGTCCATAGATTGTATTCTTATATGAAAAATTTTATAATACCATTAATAGATTTATTAAAAAAAAAAAAAAGAGACTGAAAAGAAATAATTTTGAACTGTAGTCTTCTTAGGTTTTCCTGGTCTACTTAGAGTTAAATGTAGGTAAAGGGGAAGTACATGTAATCTCAGGTGTTTCTGAAAATGTTTATTATTTGTTGCATCTCATAATTAATTTGTTATCTTATTGGTCACCTTTTTTTTTTTTTGCTTTGTTACAAGGTTAAATATACTATGTACAAAGCAATGATAAGCTATAACACGGCATGAAGTTTTGTTGTTTTTTTGTGTTATTTTTTCCTTTAGGGAGATCTTTCCAGACTACTCCTTTATGTTTAGAAAACAGATGGTATTTAATAAGTTAAACGCTAATTGCAATCAAGAGTGAGTGATGATCAAATTTAAAATTAAATTACATTTGCAGAAGTATCCTGATATCTTGTTTTGCAAAAGATTGTATTTCTTCCTTGTTAAAATCCTAGCATTAATCAAGGATGGTTGCCTGTGTATGCTATTAAGTTTTACATTATTTTTGAATTCTCCTCAGCTGAAAACTGTGTATCGTGGAATAAGAACTGAGAAAAGTTATTCTAAAAATTGTGCATCTACTCTAAGTGTAGTTTTCATGTGGCTATAAAACTGCCTATGGAAGTTAAAGACATTATCTGAGATTAGTATCAATAATGGTAGTGGTTGACACAGGCTCATCTGTTCCCAGTCTAATAGAAGAGAGAAGAGCAAATCTGAGTTAATATATTCAGTCTAAAAGGGAGTTTCTGATAAAACTAACAGGGGTAATATCCCAGCTAGTTATGACACAGACTTAAATTTAGTGTTTGTAGGAAAACTTTGTAGGTCATACTTTTTGACAGCTACAATGGGTTGCTTATTTTCCAGAGAACGTCACAAAAATGACTATTGAACTAGAGAATCCTCTGCTCTGTAACCTAGGGTATCTTCCATCCATAGCTCTTTCTTTTCATTATTTCTATATCATTTGTGATGGATGTTCATATCCAGTCTGCGTAGCCTCTGAATATTTCTGGAAGTGGCAATTCTGTGATTTTCTGCTAGAATCTAATTATTTGACTGTCTATTTTGAAAGTTTATTGGCTGTTTCATTTTGTTAAATTGAATCTGTTTTTTCAGCTGCATTTTTTTTTTTTATTCTCCTTAAGTCCCTTCTGAGCAGTACAAGAAAATGCTATGTAACCGTAAAGAACAGCAATGGGAAGACAGAAAATTGAGCACATGCTTCTTTTTTCTCATGGTATATAAAAGAGGTTTGAAGAGCAGAACATACAGGTCAATTTAATAGAAAGAAAAGAGGAAATGAGATCAGGAATTGGAGGCAATCATACCTGAAAACTTTGCGACTGATCAGATCAGGCAAGGTGTAGGATCACACATTAGAAATACTGATCAGATCAAATAAAAACTAAGTAAATGTGAACAGAGAGGTTCAAACTGTTAAAATCCATACTTTGGTGTCCCTTTTTGATGAAACATCTTAATTTATAAATCCTAAAAAACACTGCAAGAAAAGCACTCCCTAGCCAACTGAAGAATGTGTTTGACTGGTATCTACGAGTAATTATTCCTGGTTTAACAAGTGGTATGCACAGCTGTGTGTGAACATACATTAGTTAAGCTGCTTTGCATAGAAATTCTGTGCGCTTATTAGAAATAGAGCTTTGTAAATGTTCAAGGATGGCTTCCTGTCAATATCCCCGGTAAAGGCACATGGATGTGTGGAGGGATGCTTGTGAGTCATGCGGCTTCTGAGTCTGGTAAAAACTAATACTTTAGGAGGTGGAAGCAGAGAGGAGACTAGTAACACATAGAGGTGTGGTGGGTTAGCCTTGGCCAAGAGCCAGAAGCCCACCCGGCTGCTCACGCACTCCCCCTCCTTAAACAGGATGGGGAGAGAAAATAGGGTGGAAAAGCTTGTCAGTTCAGATAAAGTCAGGAAGATCACTTACCAGTGTACCGTTATGGGCAAAAGAGACTCAACTTGGGAAAAATTAAACTTATTGCCAAATAAAATGGATTTTGGTAGTGAGAAACAAAGAAAAAGCATTAAAACAATGCTTTCCCCCCAACAATTTTTTCCAGACTTAACTTCTCTCCTTCATTCCAGACTCCTCTACGTCCTCCCTGCCAAGCTGCAAACAGGGAATGGAGGGCCGCGGGGCCCAGCCGTGCCCTGGGGTGGGTGGGCTGGAACTGGCTGGAACCGGCTGTGCCCGGCATGGGGCAGCCCCAGCCTCTCCTCACAGAGGCCGCCCCACAGCCCCTGCCAGACTCTGGGCACCTGCACCTGGTGCAAGGGGCCTGGGTTTAACTTTACGTTAAATGTTTTTTACTCTGTCTATGAGAAGAGGCAAGACCACCAAGGCTTCTCCTGAGCTGACCGGAGAAGCAATACATAACAGGAAACTTCCTGGTAGCAGCTTTGCTTCTAGATCTCAAATGGTGAATTTAGGTGTTTAATTAAATATTCATAAAGGATAGGATGGAATAAAAAATATGAGCAGATTAGCTGAATAAAGACAGAAATGAGGAGGAACACCTCAGAGAGAAATGCTGTCCTACTGGGTATTCTGACTCCAGAGACAATGAAGGAAGCTGTTTTGTGACTACTGGAGACATGAGAAATACATTATAGTAATAAAGTAGAAATAATAATGAAATAGGTCCATTCCATGACTGTTCACTAATTTTTATTGTTGTTATGAACACAGGATAATTACTTTTGAAGACCCTCATATCTTAAACCATCTTTAATTTTTAGGTTGTTGATATTTGTTTTTACAGTGAAATTTTCCTCTATGTTCTCAAAATACACATCTTAAAGAAAAATCTCATTTAGAAACACTTAAAAACACTAGCATCTGTAAAGTAAGTATCTAGGGACTTAACCTGCTGTTTTGATAGTCAGAGGTTCCTTTATTTTATGGCTGTAGATGCAAGAGTGACTTTGAAGGTAGCTGGCACTGGGGCTGGAATAAAGACAGAGAAATAAGGTTTTCCCATGGCACCCATTGGCCATTACCTCTCTTTGATTTGAGGTCCGATAGGGACATTTCTGCTCAGTCAAAGTATCTGTCAAGAAGATCTACACTTTACGCACCGTGAGAGAAGAGCTGGCCAGCATACTCATGTAAATCTAGTGTACAGTACCTTTCCAGTGGCTGTGAAATAGAAACCCTCCTTTGTTTCAGTCGTGACATTTTCTAAGTGTTTTACAGCACTTTTGGGAGGGACACAGATTATGAGCTCTACTAACTTCCAGAATGGTTATGAAAATGCATATATTAAGGCAGGAGAAGGCTACTCCTGTTGAAAGGCCAGGACTATTTAAAGACGATGTTGCATTGCCATAAGGTCCACAGTTCTAGTTCCTGTGTGAAATCAAAGGCAGGGTAAACTTGTGCTTTAAATTCTGCTTCACTAAATGTCTTTTTAGTGATGAGACTTGGAGGTTAAATTGCAAATGACTCTTTTCCCATTTCTGAAGCTGTGGCCCAGTGAATAACAAACATGGCTATTCTCCACCTTGTCCACAGTGTGTTAGCCAAAATGAAGCTGACACCCACTTGTAAGACATTAAAATAGCTACTGTTGTGCTCATGCAAACAGAGGAAGTATGCATGTGTATTTTTGTGAACCTTTACCTTAAGATGTATGTGTTACTGCCCACTCATCTATGCTTTTACTTCAAGAAATCATAGTCTTGGTTCATAGGGCTTGGTACTTTTCAGTAGAAGAAGCAGAGATGGCTGAAAATTTCAGAAAGAACTCTCTCCAGTTTGAAAACACCAAGTATTCAAAATAAAAACATTTTTACAGGAAAATGGGGAAATTTTGCAACCTGGAGAATACAATTGAGGTAAATAAGGATATTAAGGGAAGAAAAAATAGCTTAATTTTTCATATCCATTCCTAGAAACACCTTAGTTACTTTTAAATATTCAGAACGCAATCCTTAAATTTTTTACTTTAAATTGTTAACAGAACACTCCAATCTAGAATGAGAACTTATTGAACAGAACTACAGAAACAAGATACTAGTGATGTGCAGGAGCAAAGGAATGGGGAAAATCTCTATAGCAGAAGACAATTATGCTCGACACAAAAATATTCAGAAAATTATTAATTACTCAATAGAACACTGCTCTAAGAGGTCTATCATGATTATAGAGGAGGGGGTTTTTTTGTTTTGTTCGTTGATTTGGTTTTTTTTTTTAAGTAGATTATCATATTCTAGAATCACATGGCTTCTCTATAATAAACAGTTAATGCTTATTATACTAATCAAGGAAATTGCCAGAGATGCATTGCACCTGCTCTTTGTATCATTCCTTTTCCTCAGGGAATATATAGTCATCCAAAATGCTAAGAACAGTCTCTAGGTCATGTTTTCTGCAATAGCTAGGCTTTAAAAAGATGATCAAATTATTTTCATTAAAGATGGTCCAGGACAGCAAACAATTTCTAATTACTGAGAAAATTGCAAACGTAATCTACCATTATGGTTGTAAACTTGTGTATCTATCTGTCATGGTTTTAGCTGGGATAGAGTTAATTTTCTTCACTGCAGCTGGCACAGTGTTGTGCTTTGGACTTAGCATGAAAACAATGTTGAGAGAACACAGCGATGTTTTGGCTGTTGCTGGGAAGTGCTTGTACTAGTTAAGGACTTTTCCAGCTTCCCATGCTCTGCCGGGTGCACAAGAAGCCGGGAGGGGAGGGGGCACAGCCAAGAGAGCAGATTCAAACTGGCCAAAGGGATATTCCATATCATGTAACGTCATGCCCAGTAGGTTAACTGGGAGGGGCTGGCCGGGGGAGGGAGGCAGCAATCGCATCTTGGGGCCGGGCAGCATCAGCAGGTGGTGAGCAGTCGTATCATTTGTGTTTCTGTTTTCCCTTTCTCCCTTTTCCTTTTTATTATATTATCATTATTGTTATTATCATAATCATTATTATTATAATTATTATTTTATTGTAATTATTAAACTGTTCTTATCTCAAGCCACAAGTTTTTTTTCCTTTTGCTCTTCCGATTCTCACCCCCATCCCACAGGGGTGGGGGGAGTGAGCGAGCGGCTGCGTGGTGTTTAGTTGCTGACTGGGGCTGAACCACGACAGTAATATACATGGTTAAACTTTTTTTCCCTTACTTGGTCAAATGTTAAACTTCTTTCATGCATGCTTTTTGATATTTGATGGGTCAGTATCTTCTGTAGTTTCTTCTAACATTTGTTTCACTTTCTTTAGCTGATATAGTATAAATGCACTTTTCAGCCATAGAGACACTTTAATTGAAAAAAAGTTCACAATGATGCAATCAATACTGGGGTATTGAAAAACTAAGAATTACAAGCCTCAGATTAAAGATTTGAGTCAGATATTTCTGGGGTAAACCTACTAATTTCAGAGACACATAGGTAAAAGGAAAGTAACCATTTATCAGATCTCTTTAAGGGAAAAAAAAAAAAAAAGTACCAAAATGTTCAAGGGTGAAAAACCAACTTGGGGAAGGAAATGTTAGAGGGAGAAGAAAGACACTGTACGTGCAAATATCTTCTTTTGAACCATTTTGAACTTCTTTGTAAATCAAAAAATAAAAGTCTGAGTATCACAGATTATTCCAGAATCACAGAATCACAGAATCACAGGTCGGAAGGGACCTCAGGGATCATCTAGTCCAACCTTTCTAGGAAGAGCAGACTCTAAACAAGATGGCCCAGCACCCTGTCCAGACGACTCTTGAAGGTGTCCAACATGGCCGAGTCAACCACTTCCCTGGGGAGATTATTCCAATGGTGACTGTCCTCACTGTGAAAAATTTCCCTCTGAATGAAACTGAATGAAACTGAATAAAAATATGTATAATGGTTTGTTTCAGTACTTCAGTCCCTCTGAAGCTGCTTCTGCTGTCTAAAGAGGAGCAGAAAATGTATCACAATTCTGTGTTGCATGATTTCTGATGGAGTACCTCGTGTTTCCCAACTATTTCCAGCCATTTGAATCTGTGTGTTACATTATGAGAATTATATATCTATGGCATATCCCAGGGTCACATAACATTACAGTAGAACTCTGTTTGTCTCATGTACAGTCATCCCTGATATGGACTCATCAGTCTCATAAGCAGGACTCGATGGACATCCCTCAGAGATAGCTGAGCTCGGGTAAATCAGCACAGGCTGCAATGTAGCTGCCCAAGGAATATCAACTGCTGCGTTAATAGTAGGAGTCTGAGGAGTGGCTAGGGAGAGACCCTACCATTGAGTCACGAAGTTCAGTCAGGACCCCCTTGCTTTCTAAACTCCTTCTCCAAGAGTAGTCTAGGTGCGGCTAAGCCCAGTCTTAGCCTCAGACTTGGTCAACGGTTTATTTTCTAAGGGTTGTAGAAGTAACCACTCATCAAAGTATTTGTTGTTAGAAACTAATTTGGCAGCTGCTCAGGCTGGTTGCGTTCAATGATAACGATCATGGCTAGATTAATGAATAGTGCAATTTATTAAAGCAACAGATATACAGGTTCTTTGGATTACCGGTGATAAGATTGCTGGTTACAAGACACACAAATACTAAGAAAATGAGTAACACTGCTAGGCTACAAGTATGTTAAGCAAATATGAAGCATTGGAGATTTGAAGTGAAGTTATAGAGAGGTTTGTAAGTTTTCCTGGGGAAACACTTGGTATAACCGAATGTTTTAATCTTATCCAACGGTGTCCCAGTAGGAAGGAAGAGAGGCTCAGCCCATCGACTGGTCCCAGAAGCCAGAGTGGTACGCGATGGTATCTTCCCCAACACCCTCTTTCTCTTCACACATTTTATACTATTTTTTATTTTTCAGGTGGAGCTTGAGTGACTCTAGTCATACTGACCTTTATTATGATTGATGCAAAATTTCCTTGCTTTACTTTTAAAAGCATAGACTAGAAGAAATTCAAAGCACATGCCCAGTGAGGGGTGGTTGCACCTTAGAGGCGGGTAACTTTTGGGATTGAGGTGTGTCTTGGTATTATAATGATATTATAATGAGCAAAGTTCACCAGAAGGACAGCATTTTGTCAAAAGTGTGACGGACTGTTGGCCCAGGGTAGCAAATATGCAGCGTACCAGCTCCACAGTACCTGGAGATCCCATTTATCACAGAGCCAGGCCACGATGCCTCCACACCGCTCCACCCTCCAGACAACTCCTCTTATAGTGAGTACGCCAAGTTCTCCTGGCATTGGCGACACCTATGGTTACTAGGGAACTTCTGTGGTTTGGAGTCCTCACATAGCAGCTGCACTTCACCCCGACAGCTCCTTCAGTGCTGTACCTTTCCTAAAAACATAAGTTTAATTTCTAATTCACCTCCAGAGATTATTCCACACTCGTGTGGGAGATGGTGGCAGTTTAGATTGACATGAAGCTAGTACTTTAATCAATGAATGCAGAAACACTTGCTTTTATTAAGAAATATTGTGGGTTTTTATTATGTGAAACTCTTTCTGCTTCAGTTTCTGCCTCGATTCATGGCTGTGAAGCAAACCTGAGAACAGGAGGCATTCCCAGAGAAGGTGATGCCCAATCCAAGCTGTACAGGCACAGCAGTTTTTTAAAACATTACAGCCACTGTTTTCCAAACTGATCAGTCACCTTTTAGGATACCTAATATGAATTAAGTAAGCTTGATCTTTGGCAGGAAATAAATATGCATACCTGAAGAACTCTCCCCTTTGAGCCAGCGATGGATCAGAATCAGCTTTGGAAAAGCCTGTTCAAAAATTCCTTTAAACAAAATTCCAAAGATGAAAACTGAGATCCTGTAGATGTGGTTTTTTTCCCTGTTTATTGGGTTGAAACTCAACCTCAGAATACTAATAAACATTGCAAAATGGATTTTTCAATAAACTACATACTATGTTAACGAGCATGCATCCTGTTGATAAAATCTTGTAACAAGTTGCATTACATGGACCTATTTATTATTTATTGCTTTGGAAGCCATTCTTCTACACAAGGTCACTAACAGTTGGCTGTATTAATGTGTGCATATTAATTGCTGTTAACGGTGTCAATGATGTGTAGCCTCATCTTTTTGGATTTTTTCTGATAAACTACAATTAAGGCCTCAGTTTCCACTACAAACGTACCAGAATAATGGTCAGAACACAAGTCAAATAGCAGTACAAGTTACATTGAAACCAGCAGTTTCTCACATTTGAGCTGCTAATAAACTAATTAACTTAGTCTAACGTTTGATTCTGCAGCCACCACATTGTGGTTCCAAAGATATTCAAATGCAGTCCTAAACTGATGTTACTGCATATCACCAGCAACGGGACTGCAGTGGAAGGTTTTTTGGGCAACCTCAGTTATCAGTTACTGGCCAAAGAATTACATCTGTAGTACTTAAGACGGCTTTGCTAAGTTGGCTTGAGACTATGCTCAGCCCCATCTTGCTGTGCCTGGATGCTGTAGCCTTTGTTGTCTACTGGCCTAGAGTTCCCACTTGGGGAACTTCTTCCTCATCTGGGAGTTTGCAGCCTTCCTTTTGTGACTTTTTCCAGACATTCAAAGGTTTTGTTTGGTTTCATATGAAGCTCAGGGATAAGGGACTTTGGCTGGTCCTGTATTGCAGAAAGGTTGTGTAAGGAACACAATATGACTGGTAGTGCAAGACACACATTTGCAGGTCTAAAATTTTTCACAATATAAATATATGGTCAAACAAGAATGAAACTCTTAGTATTTATATTTTGTAAACCTTATATAGCTTCAGCATCATAGAATGAGAATAACAACCCTATGCAAATGAAAACAAAACCATGCAAACTTAGTTGCTTTAGCTGTTCACTGAAATCTCATTTATTTATATGCAGATACAGGGTTTGATCAGGCTGAAGGCAGAGGTGCTGAAACACTTGGCATTTTCTGGTCTGAATTATATCTTACAAGTAAATATTTTTAATATATGCTTATATGCAACTCTAAGTTCATGTTCAGCACATAGTAGCCTTTCTGCCTGTGTCATGGTCTGTTGCACTGTGTACCTTATCGGATGAATTCCAATTGGCATGGGATTACTCATGTTAAATAGTCTATAAAAAAGTCTGTGATTTAAGTCAGAGTTCTGAAACACTTATAAGGCAGCAGGAAAGTTTTATGTACAGGGTGATAAAATGAATCTGTTTGCTGGAATATCTCTTATATTTTATTCAGAGGTAATTCTAGTCTACTTCTGCAGAATATTCCCCATAGCATAGAGCTGATATTAGAGCCAATTCCTGAAATCTTATTTCTCCCACCTGAACTAATAGCAAACTAGCCATAACTAAGGCATTCTCAGTGGAGTGAAATTGCATGGGAAAAAAAGATAACTTTCTAACATTTTCTTTTATATTACAGATTAAAGCTATGATAACTGGAGTGTATTGTCTTCTTTATTCAACTGTGCAGTAACAGCAGCTAATGGTGTATGTCTGTCTGCATGTGCATATGTTCTCCCTCAAAACTCACAAGCAAATTTTCTACAAATTTTCACTTGTATATAATTCAGGGGTGATTTCCTCTACTGCTAAAGTTGCTGGCTGAAACTTCAGGTTCAGCACTACACAGGAGACTAAGCCTATGATCATGACAATCCATTTGAATCTAAGACTCTCTAGCTTGTCTGGCACTGATATGCCATCACTGTTTTATTGTGCGTGCAGCAGCATCTTTGAGTTGACTGATACTGTACACCAGCTCAGAAATGAACACTGTACACATTTAGTGTATTATGCTTTAAAGACTTTAGCCACTGGTGGATTTCTGTAAAATGTTGATAGAGCCAACAGTGATACTGTCTTGTATTGTTGGAAAGGGCTGAGATGGCACATTTAAACCCAGAGATACAACTCAGTTATAGCCTAGGAGCAGTCTTTTTATCAAATCATAGTTTTATGTTTCCATTCTTTCCTTTTCTTTTTCAAGTCCATGTGACTTGTTTGTTTTGTCCTCAGAATCCAGCTCTTCCATCTTGGTATTCTAGACTAGATTAAATTTGGAGTTACTGGTACGACTTACCTATAAGAAAGTACCACTGGAAATCATATACCTGGGGATCTAATTAGAATAATTTGAGGAGTGTTAAAGTCAGCCAAGTATTTCAGCCCTTCTGAGTCACAGCAAGATTCATTTTCCAAGATCTGTTACTAAATGTGTATTAATGGTTCCTTGTGCTGCTGAAGCTTGGTCACTTGACAGGCTTAATAGTCTGCTGGAAGCAGCTGTGTGTCATTCCAAGTCCCTGCCCATCAGCTAAATATATATGTTCACGTATGTCCTTTTCCAAAGACTGAATAATGGTATAGAAATGCAAAGAGGGACTGTTGGATGCTGGGTCACCTAATACATCTCTGCGAAGGGATATTTCATTCAAGTCTGGAAAGCAATTTGTCTTCAGAAATTACGTTCAGATGTTATTTGGTATGTGTTCAAGACGATTTAGGCTTACCCTTTTCTAAATATTCGCTAGTGGAGTCTGAAGCTCTATATTCTTGGCAACAGCAATTGCAGTTTGCCTTGGTTTGCACATTTCTTTACTTATTTTCCCTTCTGCTTGCTATCATCTCACATCAGTTTTATTCAAAGTCTTCTTAGATAAGCTATCAGCAGGTATCAGGGGCATGTAGGAAACACGACCTGCTTACAAATTACATTTCATCCTGTGTAGATGTATTCTTTTGACACCACGGAGTACACAAATTAGACCTTTCTTTTTACCTCGGGGACCAGCAATTTCTGCTGAGAAAACAAGTGTAAAGAAATGAAAGGATTCAAATACTTTGCAGAAATTCCTCATGCCCAGTTTGAAGCTAGGGAATCTTTCATGCTGTAGGCATGACAAATCTCTGCTGCTGTCACAGTGCTCTAACATTGTGCATTGAATCTCGGATGATGGGGCTCAGCCTAAATGAATTCTCTCCTACCAAAATTACTAAGCTAGACTCAGGGGAAAAGCCTAGTGGTTCCCTAGCAGACAGGGGTGAGGGATGGGGTCTGTCTGGCAGGCTGAAGGCTAAAAAGTAGGGAGGAGCACACTCAAAATATCCCCCTGGTATCTACTGGGGGCTGTGGGAACAAGGCCCAGTGCCACCAGGCTGGTGTGGGATGGCATGGGGTTAGGGTGTGGGTGGCACCCAGCTCAGTGGGGCTCAGGGCAGGGGCAGGAGCCAGGCCTGTGTCCTGGGCTGGCAGCAGCCCCAAAAAGGCCCCTCCCTGCCTGTCCATCCCCTCGCAGCCACCCTTTCTAGATCTCCTGAAGCCTGGGGCACTTTTGCAACAGGAAACTCCCATCCTGCCCTGGTCACCACCTCCGGCTGCTGAGATGTTGCCCTGCCCTGCAGCCCGTGAGCAGGCCTGTGCTCATTAAAAGACGGCTGTCTCCTAGGCATGTCCCCATCCACCCAGACCTGGCAGCATGGTGCTGGGCTGGGGAACCCCCATGGTGGTCTGGAGCAAAGCTGCTACCGGAAGAAAGAGAAGGGGTCTGTACCCGCCATTTCGGCAAAGCCACCGAGGCGAAGGGCTCAAGTGCGGAGGGTCACACCGGAGGATCCTTCCCAAAGTGGCAAAACCACAGCAAAAAACACGAAAGCAAGAGCACTGGGAAAGTGAGGGTACCGCAGCCCTGCCCCACCTGCCCAGAGCGGGAAGGAGTGAGCTCCCGAGGTGAAGCCGCTCTGACTCAGTGTGGGCGGGGACAGGAGCGAAGGCGACAAAACCCCGCACGTACAAAATCAGCCCCAGGGAGCGCGAGCGACCAGGGTGTGGCGCCGCAGTTTGCGTGGCAGTTCACGCTGGCAGGGCGTGTGGGCAGGGCACAGTCCCCTTCCTGGCTCTAACGAGACGCTCAGCTAGTGGCCGCCACCCCCTCACCCAGGAGAGGCCCCAGCCATGGTCTCCACTCGCCTGAGAACCACTGCCAGAAGGAAAGCGGCAACTCAGATGGAGACTCCACATTAACATGCAGCTGTCCCAGTCTCCAGCTGCACGGAGTGCCTGAGCCTGGTACTCACATCAGAGGGCAGCAGAGACAGCAGCTGCTTGTGGTGTGACCAGGAGGATGATCTACTCTGCCTGGTGGCAAAGCTGAAGGAGGAAGTGGAAAGGTTAAGGAGTATTGGGGAGTGTTAGAGGGAGATAGATTGGTGGAGATGCACACTATCATCCCCAGGGTCAAGTCAGCAGATGGAGGCTCCACAAGAAGCAGAGACTCCCCTACCCTCTTGCCACCAAGCAGAAGGAGGGAACATAAGAGATGGGGGGCAATGGAAACAAGTCCCTGCTCAGGGCAGCAGGCAAAACTCATCCCGGCCTCCCTCACCCTCCCAGCTGCCCCTACACAACAAATATGGGGCTCTGGAACTTGATGGCCAGGTAGCTGAGGATGTAAGTGAAGGTCCGTCCAGGGGTTTGCCCAGGGAGGGTCAGTCAGCCCTGTTGCTATATGACTGCCTCTGTTAAGAAGAAAAGGAGGGTAGTTGTTGTAGGCGATTACCTTGTGAGGGGGACAGAGGGCCCAATAGGCTGACCAGACCCATCCCACGGGGAAGTCTGCTGCCTCCCTGGGGCTCAGGTCAGAGATGTTACTAGGAAGCTCCTCGGTCTGACTACTACCAACTATTGGTTGTGCAGGTGGGCAGTGATGAGGTTGTGGAGAGGTGCCCAAGAGCAATCAAAAGGGATTTCAGGACACTGGGGCGACTGAAGGATCAGGAGCACAGGTAGTGTCTTCCTCAATCCTGTCAGTGGCAGGGAAGAACAATGCTGAAAGGAACAGGAAAACTCACCTGATTAACACATGGCTCAGAGGCTGGTGCCATCAGTGTCATTTTGGGTCTTTTTGATCCTGGGGAGGCTTACATGGTACCAGGCCTGCTGGTGGAAGATGGAGTTCACCTGTCTCAAAGGGGGAAAAGGATTCTTACAAATGAGTGGGCAGGGATCATCGAGAGGGCTTTAAACTAGGTTTGAAGTGGGAGGGGGATGTAGCCAGGTCCACCAGAGAGGAGCCTATGGGTGGTGTGCCAGGGTTGGGGGTGAAACCAATAGCCCAGCTCAAGTGCATCTATGCCAATGCATGCAGCATGGGCAACAAACAGGAGGAGCTGGAAGCCATTGTGCAGTGGGATATCTATGACTTAGTTGCCATCACAGAGACATGGTGGGATGACTCCTATGACTGGAGTGCTTCAATGGATGGTGATAAGCTCTTCAGAAGGGATAGGCAAGGAAGGAGAGGTGGTGGGGTGGCTCTATATGTTAGGGAGTGCTTCAGTTGCGTAGAGCTTAGCGACTTTGATGATAAGGTCAAGTGTTTATGGATAAGGATGAGGGTGAAGGCCAACAAAGCAGTTATCCTGCTGGGCATCTGTTACAGACCACCCACCAGGATGAAGAGGTAGATGAAGTGTTCTATAAGCAGCTGGAGAAAGTATCACAATCCATTGCCCTTGTTCTAGTGGGGAACTTCAATTTACCAGAATTCTGCTGGAAATATAACACAGCAGAGAAGAAACAGTCTTGGAGGTTCCTGGATTCTGTGGAAGATAACTTCCTCACACAGCTGGTAAGTGAACCTACCAGGGGAGGTGCCTCACTTGACCTCCTGTTCACAAACAGAGAAGGACTGGTGGGAGATGTGGTGGTCAGAGGCCGCCTTGGGCTTAGCGACCATGATATGATTGACTTCTTGATTCTTGACAATGTAAGAAGAGGGCTCAGCAGAACCACTACCATGGACTTCTGGAGGGCAGACTTTGGCCTGTTCAGGGCACTGGTTGGGAGAGTCCCTTGGGAGGCAGTCCTGAAGGGCAAAGGAGTCCAGGAGGGCTGGGCTTTCTTCAAGAAGGAAGTCTTGAAGACACAGGATCAGGCTGTCCTCCAGTGCCACAGGACGAACGGGCAGGGAAGACAACTGGCCTGGCTGAACAGTGTGCTCCTGCTGACACTCAGGAAAAAAAGGAAAATCTACCACTTTTGGAAGAAGGGGCAGGTAACAGAAGAAGAGCACAGAGACCTTGTTAGGTCTTGCAGGGAGAAAATTAAGCAAGAAAAGCCCAGCTAGAATTCAACCTGGCCACTGCTGTAAGGGATAAAAAAATGTTTTTAAAAATATATCAAAAACAAAAGGAGAATCAAAGTGAATCTCCATCCTTTATTGGATGTGGAGGGGAACATTACAACTGAGGATGAGGAAAAGGCTGAGGTACTAAATGCTGCCTTTGCCTCAGTCTTTAACAGAAAGACCAGTTATCCCCAGGGTACTCAGCCCCCTGAGCTGGAAGGCAGGGACAGATCACAGAATAAACCTCCCATCATCCAGGAGGAAGCAGTTCATGACCTGCAGCTCCACCTGGACACTCACAAGTCTATGGGGCTGGATGGGATACACCTAAGAGTACTGAGGGAGCTGGCAATGGAGCTCGCCAAGCCACTGTCCATGATTTACCAGCAGTTCTGGTTAACAGGGTAGGTCCTTTGCAGATGGAGTGTCAATCTGCTTGAGGGTAGGAAGGCTCTGCAGAGGGACCTGGACAGGCTGGATTGATGGGCCGTGGCCAGTTTTATGAGGTTTAACAAGGCCAAGTGCTGGGTCCTGCACTTTGGTCACAAAAATGCCATACTATGCTCAGCCTTGGGGAAGAGTGGCTGGAGAGCTGCCTGGCAGAGAAGGACCTGGGGGTGTTGGTTGACAGCCAGCTGAACATGAGCCAGCAGTGTGCCCAGGTGGCCAAGAAGGCCAACAGCATCCTGGCTTGTATCAGGAATAGTGTGGCCAGCAGGAGCAGGGAAGTGGTTAGGCCCCTGTACTCGGCACTGGTGAGGCCGCACCTTGAATACTGTGTTCAGTTTTGGGCCCCTCACTGCAAGGACATCATGTTGCTGGAGTGTGTCCAAAGAAGGGCAACAAAGCTGGTGAAGGGTCTGGAGAGCAGGTCTTATGAGGAGAGGTTGAGGGAACTGGGGTTGTTTATCCTGGAGAAGAGGAAGCTGAGGGGAGACCTCATTGCTCTCTACAACTACCTGAAACCAGGTTGTAGCGAGGTGGGTGTTGGTCTCTTCTCCCAGGTCACTAGTGATAGAACAAGAGGAAATGGCTTCAAGCTGCATCAGGGGAGGTTTAGATTGGGTATTAGGAAAAATTTCTTTACTGAAAGAGTGGTCAGGCACTGGAACAGGCTGCCCAGAGAGGTGGTAGATTTGCCATCCCTGGAGGTATTTAAAAGATGTGTAGATGTGGCACTTCAGGGTGTGGTTTAGGAGACATGGCAGTGTTGGGTTGATGTTTGGACTTGATGATCCTAGAGGTCTTTTTGAACCTTAATGATTCTATGAGCAGAATCAAAACAGCTCCAGAATGACGGACCTCGGTCATTCCCAGCTGCAGACCTTTCTGCCAAGACAGATGACTGAACCTGAAACCTTTAAATTTTCCAATTAATGAGCCTGTAGATGAGCTATGTCATGCATATTGTGGCGCTGCTTGTTCTCACATTGGCTGAGTTTGTGGTATCAGTCCCTTAAATTTTTTCACACATTTTCTTGAATAATGTTTCAGTTTGCTAGCAAGCCTTTTCTAAGCATGTGGTTTCCTTGACAAGTTGTTTATGTTTGTTCTGATAAAGACTCCTGCCCCTTTTTTGCATTTGTGGAATCAACAAAGAAATGGAAATATTTGAGAGACTGCATTTCCTCAACAAGCTTTGTCCTGTATCCAGTAGAAGTCTCATTTCTCTGACAAGAAGCAAGTTTTCAAAGTCTAAAGAAATGTATCTGGAATTTATGTCGGAATCTACAGTACCCATCTTTTTTGTCATCATGTGCAAGAGTTATTTAAGGAAAGGTTGTTTCTCCTAAGGCATTACGATGCCTATTACACTGTTCGTTGCAAGCAGCAATGTTAAAGGAAAGAGTATTCTGTCCAAAAACACTTATTTACTCAGTGGAGATGGCCTGTAATGGGAGAGTATCTTTTATAAGACTTTTTAAAAAACAAATAAAATTGCAAGTGATGAATGTAATGGTTTAACCCCAGCCAGCAACTAACCACCACACAGCCACTCGCTGACTACCCCACAGTGGGATGGGGGAGAGAATCAGAATGGTAAAAGTGAGAAAACTCCTGGGTTGAGATAAAGACAGTTTGATACATAAAGCAAAAGCCGCACACACAAGCAAAGCAAAACAAGGAGTTCATTCACAGCTTCCCATGGGCGGGCAGGTGTTCAGCCATCTCCAAGAAAGCAGGGCTCCATCGTGTGTAACAGTTACTCGGGAAGACAAATGCCATCACCCTGAACGTCCCCCCTTCCTTCTTCTTCCCCCAGCTTTATATGCTGAGTGTGACATCATATGGTGTGGGATATCCCTTTGGTCAGCTGGGGTCAGCTGTCCCAGCGGTGTCCCCTCCCAACTCCTTATGCACCCCCAGCCCACTCACTAGTGCTGTGGTGTGAGGAGCAGAAAACGCCTTGATTCTGTGTAAGCACTGCTCAGCAATAGTGAAAACATCCCTGTATTACCAACAATGCTTTCAGCACAAATCTAAACATAGCCCAGTACAAGCTACTGTGAAGAATATTAACTCTATCCCAATCAAAACCAGCACACTTATGCATCAGTGATTACAGATTTGGAGAAAATATTATATATAATCTGGGTCAAATAAATACTGTTTTTTCTTTCTCCAAAACTGCTGTGTTCACACACAGCTAAAACCTGTGTAAATTATTCCATATTCTCTGGACAGGTTAAGCATAATTGTTTCTTCAGAATTCTGTAAAACTAGTGTAACATCTTTGACTTCATTTAAATTACCATTGATTTTTATAGGTTAATTTAAATTGGAAGCACTCTTATAAGTATGGTGTAAGTTTTGTACTTACAGGGTACATACTGAAATTTCTTTTTCTTCAGATAAAGTTCCCTCTTAAAGTGTCACCTTAAGAAATAATGGAATTTGATGGGGTATACAAAATTGATTTGCCATGGTGTGTACATTACAAGGATTTATTATAATTTTATAATACTACTGATTACAGTATATTGTAATGCATATAGTATTTTTTTTTTTTTTTACAGACATTAAAATAGGTTGGTTTTGTTTTTCCAGCAAGTGCATCACTCTATCATGGCAATAATAAAATTTAGGGCAGATTGTGATATTTCACATAGTTATACAAATCTGGCACAATCCCACTGAGATGATGGAATTGCCTGAGAAATTTAAATGTTGATTTGCTCTAGGTTTACAACAGTGGAGCTGAGATTACTCTCTAATTTAAACAAATAGGAAATTTACTTTAGTCAGGTGTGTGATACATTTTGGTGACTGATCTAGTTATCCATACAATTCCTATCAAAAAAATCCTCATGTAACTAGTATCATTTTAAATTCCCTTTCTGGGCTAAGACCATCGATTAAGACATTTTTTTATAAAATATTTGCATAAACTTCAGCTAGCTGTACACAAGACTATCTTTTTATGATCCAACCTGATGAAAAGGCATGGCACGAAGCTGAAGTAAATATACCCAGCATTTATATGGGTTTATTAGCATATTAACTCAAATGTAATGAACACTAATCACATCCACAAAACAATCAGTCATGCAAAGACTGGGCAGAATGGATAATTCACCTGTTTGAAGCATGGCAGACTGAGACTGGATCCAGGAAAGCTTAAATCCTTTTGCTATATACATTGAGTATTTAAAAAGAACAACACAGAGCCCCATGGCAACTTTTTGATTTTCAACATCACATATTTCAGAACGCTACACTAAGCTCTAGTTAAACTGAAGGCATCTGTTTAGATTTTATTTCTGTATATCACTCTATCAATTTCAGTTGACTCAAACCTCACTCATGTTGGAAAATAGTTTGCCCCAAGACTGTTTATGGCTTACAGAATTCAAACCATTTTCAGAATATTTCCTACAACTGAAAGCTGATCAAATAAATCGATCATCACTGAAATTTTTTTTCTCTAGAGAGAGAATTTTTTCTCTAGAATCTCTCTAAACTAATTGGGAACTTGTTTTATCAGTCTGACTTCTTCACAGAAACAAGCAAGCCACTCCGAGCTGCTTTGTGCAAAAAAAAAAAGTTATATTTTCCAGGGTCCCTACTATAATTTTCTTTATTTTCTCCAATAAAATTAATGCAAATTAGAAATACACCACATCTGCAAATAAAACCACAGTAAATAAAAAAAGCTTTTCCCCCCCCCTCCATTTAGCAGACTCCTACCAGAAATCTGAGTTGCTTAATAAAGATTTTTGCTGCATATTTCTGCAGTGATTATTGGCTATAATATTGTATTGGTCAAAGCAGACATGTATGGCTTTGATAAACCTGATTTGGATCTCAGCACAGTATAAATCTAGGGAAAATTTGATTAAACTTGATGGCATGTCATTTGTGTAGAACTGGCAAAATGGTAATTACCAGAAGTTAAAATATACCAAGTTAATTTTAGGTACTGTTACTACTGTTTTGTTTGGTTTTCTCCTCAGAAGCAGTGTATTGAAATCAAATTATCGTGGTTTTAAAGTATAAATTATTGCAGTGCTGTTATTGTAAATTATGCTCAATCTGTAATTGGATGACTAATCTGGTTCTTCTGGATTTCTTCATCTTTTTCTCCCAAGCGACTGTTTAGCAATAGAATAATAAGTACCAGATGTCTTAACAGCAGGCCTTGAATGAGATGTGTCAGCTAAGACCAGCTAAAACCAATGCTTTAATATCAGCGCATCTTGACATTGTAGTCAGGAATCTTTGTGTTGCACGTAGTACTGTATTTCCTTTTCTTTTTGTATGAAAACTTGTCTATAATCTGAAATTTGCATTTTCTTTTAAAATATAAGACTGAGGAAGTCAGTTGCAACAAAAATCTAGTCGAGTCATTGCCTGAATGATGTGAACTACGTAAACTGAGTAAACTCTTAGGCTTTTGTATTTTACCCTTAAGTCTCTAGGTGAGCATACCTATTTAAATCTTTTTGGAACAGTTCAGAATGAAAGTAGAAATATGTTTTTAATCCATCTAGTTTGAGTTTTACTTTGTTATTAATTATATACCTTGTTAGACACTTGTTTTTACACACAGTACCTCACGAATCTGTTACTATTTACATTATGCCACTTAATTATAGTCAATTTTGGAAAACATTTTTTTCTTAAGATTTTGTTGTTGTTGTGGTAGACCGAAAGTCACTTGCAATCTGCAGTGACCAATGTATCAGAAAAATATTTTTCCTTTCGCAGCTGCATAGTATCAGAATTACAGAAGTCTGGAACTGATGAAGTAAGGAAAAAAAAGCTTTTATTTTTGCTCAACATTTGGAAATGGGGGATAGGACCTAGCTGTATGTTGTGGTCTCCTGCCCCAAAAGGCCGGGCATGTGCAAAGTATACCTGCTTACCAACGTCTCAACCCTTCCATTTATTGTTTAAAGCTATCCTTCTCCAACTTTGAAATCTGTAAACCAAACGTGCCTAGGTTGTTTCCTTCTTGGTATGTTCGATAGGTGGCAAAGGCAGATTTCTGTACCCAGGGTGGACAAACCTCTCCAGTAGGATAAGCTGGGAATGTGACTGGCTGGGCAGCTGCTCTAGCTGAAAGCTGAAACCTGGAGGTCCTGGTGGATGGTCAGGTGAGCCGGAATCAGTTATGTGCTCTGACAGCATCCTGGGCTGTACCAACAGGAGCATGGCTGCTAGATTGGGGGAAGTGATTATTTCCCTTTCTCAGTTCTTGTTAAACCCTATCAGTATAACGGAGTCCAGTTTGGCCCCCTGCCCAGTACAAGACAGACACCAACAAACTGGAGCAAGGTCAGGAGAGGGCAACCAAGCTGGCCAGGGCTGGAGCACTTGCCCTGTGAAGAGGCACATAGAAACCAGAACTTGCTTGCCCTGAATATATATGAGTGTGTGTTCACATGTGCACACGCGAGTAACATAACACCTGCTTGCCCATATCATGGTTGTAGAGAAGATGGAGCCACGCTCCTCACAGCAGTGCATGGTGGGACGATGAAGGGCACAAACTGAAACAGGGGAGATTCAGAGTGGATATAAGGAGAAAGCTTTTCCCCATGAGGACAAACGCTGGAGCAGGCTGCACCAGAGAGGTGCAGTCTCCCTCAATGGAGATGTCCAAGATTCAGCTTGACAAAGCACTGAGCAACCTGGTCTGAATTCAGAGTTGGCCCTGCCATTAACAGAAGGATGGAATAGAGGCATAACAGAGATCCCTTCTGACCTAAATGGTTCTGTATGCATGTTTTTGAAAACAGCAGTCATGTACAAATTCCTATAATAGTTACCTGCAACAAGATGATTGTTGCATTAACATATTTTTCCTTCTACCTTACTTCTTACTTGGTCAGATGAACATAGTACCGGGGGTTATTGGTTCTTTATTGACCGACTTTCTAAAAACACACAGCTAACTATCTAGAATGACATTTTCTCTATTCTGTCATCTCTGTTCATTGTGTTCTTCCGATATTGTAGATATTGATCTATTCCTCTTAAATCTTTAGAGAATCTTAAAGATTCTGCCCTTTTATGGGCAGTGGTTCAGAAGTAGAAAAGTGGGGTTTTTTGTTTTGCCTTGTTTTTTTTTTTACAAGGGAATCTATGTTGTGATTTAGAACCACAAAAATCAAGGGAGTTATCTTAAGCTCTTTTTCAGTGACCCTTGAGAAGTGTGGAACCATGGTGATGAATTGCAGAGTTATCTACAAAGAAAACTCAACAAACAAGGTATTTTTGGAGATCTCTGTATAGGGTAAAAAATTTCTCAATTCCTAAAGGGGTATCAAAAGCCTGAAAATTCATGTTATGCTTTTGAAATTCATTTTTCCTGACCTTTCTACTATAAATGTGGCTGATTGCCTGAACTGAGTATGGAATATTTTACCTTGATACCTCACCCTTTATCTTTAAAGTATTACAGAGCACTTCATAAAGTTGTAAATTAAATACCAATAGTGCACTAAATGTATAAGTAAAGGTATCAGCAGTTGTGCACTCAGCTGTGGCTTATGTTCAGCTATGTACTTTAGAATTTCTTTTATTAAGAGGAATGCTAGCAGGGATTCTTAAGGCATGCCCTAAACTTTGAGAGGAGTGCTTCATACTACCACCTGAACAGATCAGATTTTAGAGACAGACAGAGGCTGTCTTATTCCAAACCTGACCTTGAAATGTAAATTATGACTACAATTCTATATGTCTTCGTGACTAAGATGTACGTCCAACTGTCCATCAGACTGGATTGAAATGTAAAAATACATTCCCACTGTTGACACAAGCAGGAAAAAAGTCAGAACCTTGCACTTCCATTGTTTTCAGAGTATCTAAAGTTGCAAGTGAATTCCCCCCCATCTCTTTTGAAAGTAATTTAGTGTTTCAACCAATTGAAGAGACTAGGCCTAGAAATCAAAGCTGTGACCCAAACTTAGCTTGTATAACGTGTATCACTCCACCCTCAAAGTAAAAAAAAAAGATAAAATCCAACACCTCATAAGTGAAAAAGAAAAAAAAATAACAGCTCTCTGCAGATTATTTTTTTCCATTGCATAGAGAGTAAAACCAGAACAACTAGCTTCTAAATTAAGATAAAGCTGGACTAGAGATAATGATTGACTAGATTGCTGCCTTACTCTAACCTACTTTGAATATCTTCTAATCTCAAGATAAACATTTCCTTTATCAATTAATCCTCAGGGATAACAGCAGGCATCCAGTTTTGAACTATGACACCATTCAGAGCAGCCTCTGGAATTGCTAAAGATTACTGATGAAAATTTTTGTTTATAGGCACTGTGATCTAGTCACAACCTCTTTTGCATCTCATATGGTTGTGATGCTGTAAAAGCCATTACAATCTAGAGGAGATGTCTGTAGTGAATGGCCTGTGTGGCTTTTTTGGTCATTCTTCTAATTGTTTTCATTGCAACTGTTGAGATCACCCTATCAGATAAGCTTGGGAACCCAGCAGATCCCTCCTCCCTCATCTCCTGGACCTCCTATGGCAGTCTTTAGGGCTCGGGTTCCTCCTGGTCCAGCTCAGTCCCTGATCTCTCCAATAACAAGGCTGAGCACATATTGCCGACAGGGAGGTTATGCTGTATGCAATATACAGATATATATATACACACACAGATGGCCATACAAATAAGACACACAGACCACTCAGGGGAATGGTGACAGGACCAATTTTCTCCTCATGCTCTTCTCTTTGACTGCTTAGGATGGATTTCTAGTAGGAAAAGTAAATATATATGTGCATATGTGTAGAAGGGGTATCTATCCAGCAGTGGGGCTCAGACAGTCTGCCCTATCACTGGCCCCTAAACCACAGTCTCTCCAGCTGCTGGCTCCTGGACATACAAACCCCTGAAGCCACAGCCCCACTGCAGTTCAGTTCCCTTCCCTTCCCACCCTACCCCCACTCACACACACACCAGGGCTCCCCCTAGTCCTGATATCTGACTGCCTGTGTTTTTGCTTGTAGAGATACACAGGTACTCTCACAACTCAGAGCTGTCACCTGGAGACCCATATATCTCCTTGGCTCCCAACCACTACACCTGCTTGCCAGCTCATCTGGCTTGATCTTTGCTAACCATCACACACCCTCTTGCACACTCACTCACACTCACTCCAGTTACTGACACCACAGACCCCCCTACACACAGACACACATGAAGCAGACATCTCTTCACTGAAAAATAGCTGAAGGTGGAGTTAAACAAGAAAACAGGACAGACTGTGGTGATCAGGTGCTGGGCATGGCCAGACAAGCATACTAACCAGCAAACTATTTACACATGATCACCCTTTTTATCTCCTTGCCCACCTGTTCTGCTGCATTTGTACCTCCTCATCCTTATACCTTTCCCCACTCTGGTTCCTCCCTAAAACATCCCATGAATCATACACAATGTCAAAATGCTCTTCCCCTGCATCCCATGGGGTTGATGAGTTTCTGCTGGGACAGCCCTGGTAGGGACCGAGACAAAGTGTGTGTTCCTCCACAGTCTGAAATTTGAGTTCCCACCTGCCATTGTGCCTCTGTGCTTTTCTGGGTTTGCGGTGATGGGCCTTTGATAAGCTGGTGTTGCTCGTGTGGTGGGCCTGGGAGCAGCTGAGGCAGGTTATTAATCAAGTTACTCCTCCTGCTGTTGTTCCTCTGTGCTTACTTTGTGTGCAGAGGAGTTTATTGTCACTGAATCTAAACTAACCTAGCAATGCAGTACTTGCCAGATGGGAACTCCAAATATCATATTCTGTTGGCAAATATATGCCTACAAGCAGTTAGACACCTAACTGTATTAATTTTGCTGATGTGGAAAATTGGAATTTTTCATAAATTGATCAACCAGTGTTGTGGGAAATAGAAAATTTTGATGATGAAAGAGGTGAGATTTTGCTCATTTCCCTTGAGAGTGTTCATGATTGCCATTAATAATGTATTTCCACGACAATAGTATGAACACTATCAGTATTTTTTACTAAAATTATTAATAAGAAAGTGATATTTTTGAGCAAAATATTCTCATATTTAAAGATGTGTTTTCAGTATCACTGAAAGCGTGCAAGGAAAAACCATAGTCTGGAGGAGACTAAAAGTAGATATGCAGACAAAGTAAAAAACAATGTAGCTTGGTATAAACTGGGGAATGAACTTCTAGTCAGACTGTTTAACATGTGAAAACAAAGCCTCCACAAAGCAGGAGCATGCACACCACACATTTTTCAAGGTGACCAATAATTTGTGAATCTAGATTACTTATTTGTTCATATTCCATGATCATAGATATATTTCTGAGCCTATGATTATGTTTTCATTTAAAAAAAGGAAAAGGTAAAGCAAATTAAAAAATCCAACACTTGTGTGGTCTCATGGTAGTAAAGACACTTGTTCCATCACACACGTGTGATGCTTCTTCTTCATACCTTGCAAAACTGAATTTTTCATTCTTAATGTCATGCATAGTCTTATAAATGTACCTGTATGACTTCAGATGTCAGACGATGCCACATGTCACACCAGAAGAATAACTAGGTGACTGTACTTCAGGTTACATAGTCACCTCTTCAAGTAAACTTCTTTTATCTCTGTATTGTTGAATAATGACAGCTTTCCATTTACCTTTACATAAAAATGTAAGTATTCCTGAAGTGTTTTTCTGAATATGCAGGACAGTTGAACAATGTGTCTTATATATATATTTAATTTTAAGCAATATTTCTCTCAAATAATGATGCAGCTGTCATCTTCTGAGTTGCTTTAGGCTTCCCAGCTTTATTGAAAAACCCTACTACATCAGAATCCTTCCTACCTTCATTTCTACCTACCTCTCACTATCAAAAACTGGTAAGTTTTCTCATGATGCAGACAGCAGTTGAACCTCCAATTGATGCTGTGGCAGTGGAAATAATTGGCAGCCATTGTTCCATTCCTCTTTGTCTGGAGAGCCAAGGTATGATAATTCATGCTGACTCTGATGTGGTACTTATTTTCCAGTGCACCTATAAGCATCCAAAGGAGCAGAAAGTTTTTTAAAAAAATAAAATTAAAAATATATCCCTTCTTCATACAGAAATAGGTTATTAATTCAGTCTTCTCTGACCGATTACACTCAAACCCATACGTACATTAGGCAGATTCACTCCCCATACCTACAGTGTGTGATTTTTAGCTCATAATACTTGTATAAATTTTAGTGAACATATGGATCTGATTCGGGCTGAATTTACTAAACATGGCTTAGTTAGGAGATTGATTTTTCAATCTAGTACTTGCCACAGTAGTTATTAACAGCACATAAAGTCACTGGAAAACTTCTCATGAGTGTTTATGAAGATTAAAGGATGGGTGCTGTCCTATTTATTTTTATCCTTACAAGATATTACATTGTTTATGTTTTTTTATAGACAGTTCGTTTTTATGTTTATGAGATACACAATTGTATCTTGGCTATAGAGATTCATGTGAAAGTTTAAACAACCTATAAAAATTAGACCATTTAATAGTAAATAAAAGAGTAGCTAACGAACACCTGATTTTATCTATTTTCCCTGCAATCCTCCATGGTTAATCTTTCTTTTAGCTACACAAGCAAATTATTAAGTTCTCCAGTAACTTTAAGGCCATCCAGGTAAGTCTATCAAAACTTTCAGCCCCCACCTGACAACCTGGGTGAGAAGATCAAGTTCAGCTTTGGATCCGCTATTTTGCCACTATCATAGGGCGGACTCAAGAGAGTCCACAGGGCTGCAGTGATGGCAGCTGTTCAGCTGGGAAAAATGCTAAGTAAAATACTATTGATATATAAAATTATATGTACAATAGTATATATTGATTTTGTGTATATAAAATTAATATAAATAATACTTAAAATTCATATATGTTAAAATTCATATTATATATATATAATATTATAAATAAAATAATTTCAAGTAAAAGCATACACTGAAGAGTAGAATGGCATTTAATAACATTTTAAGAAGTGGCCAGGCCTCTTCTTAAAGCAAAATTTTTGGACAACCTTATAGCTGAGAGAGTCATGAACTTTGTGCTGCAGAGAGGAGAGTTCTGCTGGGGTCCTATGGCTGAAGTTTGTACAGACAGCTGGGTGCAGGTCGCTGCCACTGGGTCCCATCCATCTTTCTTTCCCTGCCAGGAAGAGAGCTACAGCTGTGGTTTGACCTCTTGTTTGGGCTGTACGAGACCGTCACCTGAGCGGGTAGAACACACTAGTTCTCATGTCACAGGCTTAGTTTTTGAAGCCGAGACTTTAACAAGGTTCTGAAAGAGCCTGGAAGTTTATATGGGCATTCAGACTATCATTTCATTTCAAGATTTAAGATGGAAGATTAATCCATATTTCCCATGGGGCTCATATACAGACTTCTGAAGCACTTGAGCTACTCTCAGCATCATACACAGGGTACAGGGTTCAGCGAACCCTGACTTTCATGCTGTAGAGCAATTACATATCCTAACTCTTCCCTAAGGAATCAAGGTGGCTCACTGTGACCCTTAACAGTGAGTCAGGCTCAGTGGTAGGTTAAATCCTGGTCTGAAAGCATCCTATATAATTAATGATATTACTACAGGGTAACAATTAAACATCTTTTTTGCATGTTCAGATTGCAGATCCATGACAGAATGGCTCAAGGGACCTGCTCTAAGGAAAAGTAACTCCAGTCTTTAAGTTGGTCAGAGGCTGTTCGTCAGCCTCAGAAGTGACTGGGAGAAGAAGAAACAGAAAATTTACCCTTTAGCTGCAATAAATGACTCCTTCCAGACCTGACAACTGCATTAAAAAAAAAAAGTGTTAGTACGTGATCAAACACTTTTATTCCATTAAAATCATAGTCCTACATCTAGAGGTGCACATTTGAACATTGACAGTTCTCTGTCCTTAAAAAGAAAGTATTTAGAACAGGTGCAGCATTATGGTCTTTAGAATGTTATTATGGAAACGTGAATAATGTCATTCAGAAGGTTAGCCATCTGCTTTCTGAATATCTGTCACTGACGCAGTAGCAGCAATGTAAAAGTGATACACGGGGGTGTTTCTGCAATGGATTTAACAGAAAGCTTGTGCCTTTTGTAGAGAAAAATATGTTCCATTTTCAGTTTGTTTTTAATAAGTATGTGTAGAGTATGTGTTTTGTAAATATTATAAAGATGACTATAGTGTGATGCATTTCACTTGTGTAATTTCCATCCTATTTTACTGAGTTTTAGCGCAACCTTTTGTGTAAAATTAAAAATCAGCGTTTTGGGGATTTACAATAATTTTACTGAAATGTGAGTATTCACAAAATATAATATGTTAGGAAAAAAAAGTGTCGTTTAAATTTCAGATACTAACTACAGATAGCATACTTCTAGAGCATAATCTGTGACATGAGCACTAAGTTAACATCCAAGACTCGGGGCAAGCATCATCTGACAAAGAAGGGAAATGTGAGAGGGCAAGCTAACTTCAAAAAGCAGCAGAGTCTATCAGCTGGAGTCAGCATTTACAGGAGCACTGTTATATCAGATTTATTAACAAGCTTTTTGAAAATGACAGAAATACCACCTCTTAATGTTGTGAATAACAAGTAAATCTGTCTCTACAGGGACAAAATGTTTTCATTATGGCAGAGAGGATGAAGCCTTCCTAGGAACTGACAGGAAACAAGGAAAACTAAATAACTGCTTAGAGACATGCAGAATAAAAATAAATTTTAACAAGGTCAGGACAGAATTCATATCGTGCTGTAAACACCACAACAAAAGACTTGTAGTCACACTGCCAGCTGCCAGGGATACAGCAGCCACAGCTGCCCTGAACACGTATTTACAACACAGAAACTTCTAGAAGTATTCAGTGAGTGATAATGAGGATCCATTTATATCAAAGGGATTCAAAACTTATATCAAACAGAATGTCGTTCAGCACTGAAGCGATGGTAGGGGAAACAAGCTGACTGTGAGTGCAGAAGATTGAAATCAGACCACACAAAACAATTTGGATTGCTCAGCTGGAGTACAAACACTTCAGTGGGGAAAAAAAGTGAAATTCTTTTTAGGTGGCTGATGAAGTGCTTTGTGCACAGCCTGACCACAGAGATCAGCTCCCCAAAAGGAGGGCTTACCTGTTGTCATGTTGTACAGAAAAGGCAATCAAGAGAGGGAGTTCATCACTTGCATGATCAGGGCCCCGATTACTATAAGAAATACCAAACGTGCCTTCTGCGGGGAGCTCCCCCTGTGAGCCGTGGTGGCGAAAGTACAGACCTGAGTGCCCACAGCTGTGATCCTTTGCACAGCTGTGGCCCCCCTGGGTGTACGGGAAGAAGCCACTTGCTATACAGGCATGTGCTTACCTGTTGTCACGAGGGAAGCGATCAAAACAAGGTCTGACCAGGGCATTGCACATGCATCACGGGGCTTCAGACAGAATGACGGGGAAAAAAAAGGTCCAGCTACAGGCCCAAAGTGGATGATCCTCATGGTATGAAGCAAAGAGCGGGCAGTGCAGGGACTGTTTAGTTAACCAAAACATGATAGTGCCTATGCATGAGAGAGTTCAATTAAAGTTGATAAGAATACAACAACCTGACTTTTCCTTGTAAACGGAGTGCTTGGCTGTTCCACTTTAATAATTCTTCAATGCAGGGGTTTGTTTGCACAATTTCTTTTGATTGCCTTTCTTTATTTCTACTGCAGATAATGTCACCAATCTCTAACTCACCTCAGCACTGAAGAATGAGGAGGTCAGTCATGATGAAAATTACACATTACACTAGGAAATAATTAGTCAGTAGATAGGACAACTACTGCTTAGCAGTCTGAAAGAGTTAGGCAAGGAAAGGAATCCACTGTGATATAACATTGAATTTCCCTTCACTCGGATGAGAAGACTCCAATCAAAAGTGCCTTACAAATTTCTCCATACACATCAGCATTCCTCTTCTGTACAAAATATTGGATTAAAATTCAGGATTAGGGACACATTATTTAAGTAAGAATTAGAAAATCGCAGATCTGTTACTAAGATTCACAAATCTGCTAATATCCTTAGCAGTATTTTATTTCTGTAGAACTGTTGGAGTGAGGCAATTTTTTTTTGAGGTTTAGAGTTAAAAAGTGAGAACAATGTATTTCTGAGGCTTCTAAACTGCAGAGAAATAAACAACCACAGTAGGACTGTCACACAGGAGGAAAAACAACCCCATCCACAATAACTGGGGGGACATTTAGGCCAACTCAGGCAGAGGTACAAGTCCCATGGGCAAGTAGTGACTGATGCCTGCTTCTGCCTGGGCTTCACTAGAAGTCAGGACTCACACCATATAGAGGAAAACTAATCAACAAGGGTCCTGCTTACTGAGATGTGTGAAATGGAATGAAAGAGGCCAAGTAAGTGTGATATTTTCTATGAAGCATAGCTATGCGGTTCCTTTTTCATTTTTCCCTCCACTTTATAAAAAAAGAAATTCCTTTGATTCTGGCATGCAAATAATATTCTTTTTGCATGCCCACAGATACTGGTCTCCTAATTTGTGTGTCCTGGGCCATTCAGTCAGTTTAAAAATTTAGCTCATTTCTCAATTCATTTGCATGATTCAAATTGATCATGATTACATTGCACAGAAATTTTTCACAGGTTTACTAGAAACATGCCCATAACTTTCATGCTGTCTATAGGAATAAAATGGCTGAAGACAGAAGAACAAATAAAGTATTTAAATAAAAACCTAAAAAAAAATAAAACCTAGAGTAGATGGGTTCATGAGACTAAAACTACGATGGAATTCACCAGACCAAATATCCAACTTGAGCTACCTGTATGGACTCCCTCTGTATGAACTTCAAGTCCAGTTATGTGTCTGTAAGTTACACAAATGCAAATGCCTGCATGTGAGATGAACTATCATTATTTACAATAAAATCTGTCTCTCTCCTTTTCAGATTTTTCTTTTTCTTTCCACAGAAATCCTTATTGGAGGCTGTATTGGGTTTACGTGGCAAGGTTTTGGTAGCCAGGAGGCTGCTGGAGTGGCTCCTGTTAGAAGGCACCAGAAGCTGCCCCCATGCCCGACAGAGCCAGTGCCAGCCGGCTCCAAGACAGACCTGCCACTGGCCAAAGCTCAGCCTATCAGTGATGGCGGTACTGCCTCTGGGATAGCATGCTTAAGAAAGGGTAAGAAATGCTGCATTAGCAGCAGCTGAGAGAGAGGAGTGAGAAAATGTGAGAGGAAGAACTCTGCAGACACTGAGGTCAGTGAAGAAGGAGGGGGAGGAGGAGCTCCATGCACCGGAGCAGAAATTCCCCTGCAGCCCATGGCAAAGACCATGGTGATGCTGGTTGTCCCCCTGCAGCCCATGGAGGATCATGGTATAGTAGCTACCCACACAGCATCCTGTGAAGGATGCCACACCAGAGCACATGGATATGCCCTGAAGGCAGCTGCAGCCTGTGGAGAGCCCGTGCTGGAGCAGGCTTCTGGCAAGAGCTGTGGCCCATGGAGAGGAGCCCACGATCTAGGTCCATCTAACTTTATTATGCTTGAAGATACTGTTCTAAGGTATGTTTTCACGACTAGCAGGACCAGTTTAAGAGGTTTTTCACTTTCTAGCTTTCCACTTCCTGCTGAAATATATATTCCCTTCAGCTGAATCAGTGTAGCTTGCTCTGTGGCACCTTCTGCACACGAGCTTGTCACTCATTTTACGGAGTATTATCTAGTGTGTGATAAACGCACTGGGAAAAGGCAAGGTCTGGGAAAAAAGTGGTCAGAAATCTTTTAAACGAGATTTGCCACCAGAGAAAATGTGACATGAAATGTCACCCTGGGATCTCCTACTCAACCTCAGGTACCATCCACCATGAGGGCAATTGGTGCTCAGCTTTACTGATGATTAGAGTGTGGGGTCAAAGCAAAGGGACAGGAATCTTCTGTGCAGACCCCAAAGGACACACATTCCAAAGATGCTGTCAAAATCGCCAAATACAGCTACATATTTACTTATATTTACTTATCTCTAAATGCGATTGACTGTTTATGAATCCCTTCTGCATCAAGAACTAGATAGTTAAAGGATACCATAGGAAAACAAAATGTGTATGTTAGAAAAGAAAAACATATACATTGCTGCATACCCATGCTTGGTTTAAAATTCATCAATTTTATCTGCTTCATTACACATATTTTGCCCATCAGATAATTGTTCAGCTGTCTGAATGCAGTCACTCTTGTTATTAACACAATTTAGATTGGAGTTAACCTTGTTCCAGCCCATAGTCTTTTATAAAGAATGATCTTCATGTCTGTAGACTAATCGCACTGAGAAAGTTCACTGCAAAGACATAATTAATAGTCCATAATGTTTGGGAAGGTGACATTTCTTACTTTCTTTGAACTCTCAGTTTGGTATTTGAAAGCCAGTAGAAGGTACTGCATCTAGGATATTTGATCTGGAGTGGCGTCTAGTTGGTAGTTAACTGAAACTGCTTCCTTTCCCCTAACAGCAATAAACCAGAAAGGACTAATTACCCCTTTTTATAGGTGCAATTTGAACTTAAACTCTAGAGAGAGCATGGGTAGTAAACCACTGTTATAGTCAATTTCACCATCTGCACCTCAAAATTGGGACTATGGAACTAGCAAAAGAATACACATAACATTTAGCACCGAAATCCCCTAAACAAATTTTGGTTTTGTTATCAGAAGGTGGTGATAATCCTGTAGTATTTTCTGATTCTTTTTAATATCACTTTCTTTAAATAAATGCATATTCCATTTAATCCATCATTAATAATTAAATGAAAGTAATTAATCTAGAGATGATGATGTATTGATATTTTTGTAATTTTAATGAACTCCGCTGCATTAATATATTTTTTGCTTTGGCTTATCTGAAGAAAGAAGCCTTAGGGGATTTCTTTTGCAAGAATGGCAACCATCACTTTTCTAAACCTAGCAGAACTTATTACTGTATTTTTGTTTTCTTTTAGCAGGTTTTTTCCTATGAATAGGCAACTTCAATATAATTCCTTAGGCTTAGTATTTTTTACTACTTTCATTTTACTGCTAAGTTGCAAAGTTCTGTATGATTCTGTAACTTTATAGTTGTTTACATAAATAAGAAACCATTAAATATGTTTGTGGTGTCTTAAACATGTTTTTTTGTTAGGCTGGAGTTGTCAGAGCAAGTTTTGTGAATGCCAGCTGAAGAGTTGTCCACTTTCACCATATTACTGCTCCTTCTCCCTCTGCTGCAGATTTTGGAGTCTTGAATGGGGTGAACTCTACATTAATTATTCTCAAAATTTCTAGCTCTCGCTCAAGATTTTGTTGTGCTTTTGGGCTGTTAATGTTACCAAGTCACCTCATAAGCATTTTCTGAAACATTGCAGGCTTCTACAGCACACGGTGTGATTGTGGCCCCTTGATTGTATAAACATCCACTTGAATTCTCTTAGTGTCCAGAAGAACTCGCTGTCCTGAATCTGAACTGCTTAAAAAGCAGAAAAACTTAATTTTGGATAGATTTTTCCTTTTTTCCCCCCCAGTAGTTTCTCTCCTTCCACACTTCCCTGAAATAAATAGACAATCCAGAACTATATCAAGAAAGAAAAGTCTTTGGCACCATTTCTCTTGACACAAACTGTTGGGTATTTGGGGACCTATAGCTGTAATGTTTTAGAGGACCAAAAAATCCCACAACCTCCAAGGAGCTCTGCTTTGCTTTCTCTGAAAGTATGTGGGTGGCACTATCATTTCTATCCATTGACTTAATACAAAGTCTGAGAAACATTTCTGACTGTGTGTTTTTCTCAAGTATTCCTGGAAATGAAATTAAGTTTCAAAGGGGTTAGCTTTAGTCGATAGTAGCCTGAAAATTGAAAGATAGGCTCTTGATTTTTGAGATATAAGCAAAAGGTTCAAAACAGTTTTGCTAGAGAGGCAAAAAATAATGTAAATTTATTGCTAGTGCAGGGTAAACTTTGGAACAGACAAAAAGCAACTTGATTTTGAGCTGTTTCTGCCAAGCATAACTGGGTTGATTTTGGGGGAGAGAGGACTTATTAGTACTTCATGAAGGCATATATTTGCACATGTAGCTGTTGCTGTCCATAAAGTTGGCTCAGTCATGAATGTCCTTAATTCACATTGAATTTTTTTATATATAGTGTTATTAATAAATATATAACACATAGAGGTAGTCTTAGATGGTTTAAAAACAATACTTGACAAATGTAAATTCGACTAGAATTCCCCTAATATATATATCTGCAAGGATTCATTTCTCCTTGTTTAGAAAGGAGGTCTCACTGTCCTGCCTCAAATGTTCTCCCAAACCTGAGTATTCTTATATTGCTTGAACTCTATTTTGTATGTGTTTAAAAAACTAGACCAGTCAGCTTAAATACATGGTGCCTTACCACTCCATGCAGTAACCATAATATACAAACACACATGAACACATCTGAAAAGTAAAAGAAAAAAAATATCTTTGATAAATTTGCAGTGTGCTTGAAAAACTTTCTTTAAATAATATGTTGTAAGAATATCCTTAGATTTCCTTCTTTCACTGACTACAATCGCTTAGTTAAACATAAAATGCACAAAAGTAGAAAATATGTCAATTTTGTTTACAAAAATTTGTTATTGATCGATCAATCAAATGTTTGTAAGTTTGCAGTAATCCATAAGTTCTGACGATGTCTGATCAGAGGTGATCGCAATGTTTAAATTTGTTAGAGGACCTATTGTCTAAGGATAAAATAGGTTTATGAACATTAAACCAAGGTGATAACAGGAAATCTTCACAAAATTATATTAATTAATTGAGATTTGAGTGTGGAGAAATCTTTTCAGTTAATAAGATAAGCAGCATTCTTTTTAAATTCATTTGAAAGAAATCAAAATGTGAAGTCTAGAATCAACCCCATTTTTTAGCTTGTTAGATTACAAAAAAATTGTCAGAACTCTTTTTTCTAGTGGATTTTTAAAAAAACATCACAGAGGTTCTTGAACCAGAAGGCAAAATCTTGTTAAAATCAGAAAGAAAATAAACAACCAAGAAAATGTAACTCCTTAAATCAGTATTTTTCATCAGATTTTGTCAGAGCTGGGGGCAATAAATGACAGACAGCAGCAAACATGGCACTGGACCTAACATATTGGAGATGATAAATTTTTCCAGGACCAACAATGTTCTTCCTCTTTTCTGTTGCATCTCCAGACCTTCCAGTTTATTCCTAACATCTGCCCTGGGACAAAGCTGTGTTTCTGTTGATTTACATTGCCTCAGAGCATTCTGCTTGCCAATAGTGTTGGCTGATGCTTCCTGCCATGAGCTGTCATTCTAATATGAGGATATGTCAGGAGACAGGAGAAGAAAATTGAGAAGTTAGACAAAGAAAGGGCAGATTGATCAGAAACTTTGGCCTGAACTGTTTTTCTCCTCACACTATATGGAGAGATTCTCTTATGCATAAGTTTCCTGACAGTGCAGAAGGAGATTTAGAAGCCTGTTTGGTTTAATTCTCCACTTTTCTGAATGTTTATCTGAGGTTTGGGGTCTGCAACAGCAAGAGTGAATTGAAATTGCAGCTGTCTCAGCTGGAGATTGGATTTGTTATGTGTGCAGGAGCGTAAGATTCCCCTCTAGTCAAACATACAGATGCAATAGCATAGCCCCAACTCATGTAATCTTCTCTGTGGTGCCTCTCATTTGGCTAAACACCATTGAGCTGTCTCATCAGGAAGGTTTTGCCTCTACAAATTCATCTTCAGTGGCCAGAGACAGTGCAAACGCAATGATTCTTTATAACAGCTATTTTTGGGAACTGTCTGGTTTGTCCTGTCAGAGGTCAGGAAGATACCAGGAATATCTAGGTTGTCAGTGGTGGAGAAGGGGGTCCTGGGACTTTCTGTACTAGAAACTCTCTTACAGTTCATCCAGTGACACAGGAAGGGACTGAGTTATCTGGAGATGAAGAGATCAGCTGACTAAGCACAAAATTAAAAAATGCTTTTGAATTTTCAAGTGTCTAATAAGGTAGGAGCTGTGATCAAGCTTTTCCCACAGCTGAGGCAGTTGCAACATGTCCTGAGGGGGGGACCTCCGATTTGTAATAAAAAGCAAGCCAGTGCTGCAGACTTTCTTGTGCTGGAAACCAAAACAGACCCACCCCAGGGCACAGCTGAGCCCCGTGGCCATGGTGGATGGCGGCACCTCGGGGAGAGCCTGGGTAGGAAAGGGCAAAGGGCTGGACAGCAGCCAGGGGTGTTGGGAAAAGTGTGAGAAACAGCCCTGCAAGTCCCCAGGGGAGAGGGGCAGGAGGAGAAGGAAAAGGTGCTCCACGCATCCAAGCAGCGATCCCCCACAGCCCCTGGAAAGACCATGGTGGAGCCGAAGAAACAAGTGAGAAGATAGGAGCATCAGAGAGAAACGACAGTGTATTGACCAGAACCCCCTTCCTGCACTGGAGGAACTGAGTGTAACCTCGGGCAATAATAAGGTGGAGAGGAGAGGTGCTTGGGGTGAAGCTCACCCAGGAGCTTTTGTTCTTATTCTGCGTCCCCAGCCCCCCGTTGAGGCGGGGGAGTTAAAGAGTGGCTGGGTGGGCTTCTTAAATGACTTTCCTAATTGGAATTGTTCCTGAAAATGTTAAAATGTTGTATGGGATTTTTTCTAAGAATGCTCTTTTGTTGTTTCAGATAACATCTAAAACCAAATTTACTTCATTTATTGTGAAGTTTGTGTATTGAAATAATTAAACAATTTGATTGCCTTACAAATAAATACAAAATCATTTGCATTCCCATATTCTCTAAAATATGAGAAAAAAAGACTGATTAAAAAAGGAGCTGAATATTAAATTCTCCTGAAAACAATGTTTCAAAGTACTGATAGATAATCACATCAGGACCTTGAAACAATTTAAGATAATATAACATAAGCAGAAAATAATAATAGTAGTAATAATAATAGCAGTCTAATCATACTTGCACTGCTGTAACTTTTGACATTTTATACTTGCCGGTAGATGAATTTCCTCTAGTCTCAGTGTTATGAAAAAAAGTGAATAATTGTTACCTTTCCACCTTTTATTGTTTATTTTCCTCATACGTTCTCTCATCTCTTTGCTAAGCTTAAGAATCTCAGTGTATTTTGGTCTTCATTCTATGAAATCTTCTTCTGAGTCTCACTGTCCTTTTCTGGGCATTTCCTAGTTTTATCATGCCTTTTGAGAGAGAGTGAATTTGGGGGCTATAGGACTGTTAGTTTTTACCAGTTCAGTTTTTATTTCATATGTGGGTACACAATCTATTTACACTATATCTGAATATTTCAGGATTTACTCTTTTCCTTTCTTATTAATTGCCAAGTTTATAAGAGTTTCTTCAACTGCACAGAGCGCAAGCCTGCTTGCTCTTTTTGGAGATGGCTACAAACAGTGATACGAACCAGTAATTTCAAACCCACATGCTCCGTGCATTAAGATATAAGGTTAAAGTTGCTGTCAAGTTAAGGAAAAAGAAATTTTGAAGAAGGTGTTTTGGTAATAAAAAAGAAGCTAACTTTGTCGTAAGATAAATATAAACAAAATTATAATAAAGACCAATATATGTGCAGAGTAGTTTTTGCTGTGATTGCACCGTATTTTACAATGTGCTCAAAATCTTCCATACTATACAAGAAAACCTCTGAGAGTCCATGTTGCAGGGCACTTGCTAGAAATTTATGGAAGATTTTGAATGATAATGCTGGAAGATTTCTTTTCCATAATAATGCTCTGCACTATTAGTTTCTCAACAAGCACATGTAGTTTGATGAAATAGGAACCATATTATTTCTCATATTTTGTCTGGTGGTGGAAGGCACTGCCGCAGACTTAATGGTGTAAGAACTTTCATATCCTAGAAACAGAACATCGGGATTTGGGAGTCGGGGTCAGTCACTGCCATTTGTATATAAACAAAGTCATTAGCAACCTTACATGTAAGCATCCAGAAAGAAAAATAAAATCACACCCGTATCTATCAAAATGTAATACCTGGATCTGTTCCAAGAGGTTTGTCTATATTTCATTCCACTGACAAACTGTCCCTTTGTTTACAGAGCCTCATGATTGGGACCCAGTTTGTAAAGATAATGCTCGTATTACACACTATCATAATTTCAGGACATATGTACCTTCACATCTGTACCCTGATGCCCAAAAATTGTGTTCAGATTCAGTTTTCTCTGTTAGACACAGCATGATATGGTATTGCTTTTGAAGTTGTTATGTAACAGGTCATAGTGTTTTGTGTTGTTAAATTGTTATGTTTTGCAGAATCATGTTTCTGTGATGAAAAAATAATCCCTTTATTTATTTTTTCCTTTGTACTTCCACTGACTTCACATGATTACTAGGACTACGTATATGGGAAGCACTTTTGACTTCTATGAGTTTAATAAGTTGAGATTTTAATGTATTAAAAATACAGATAAATGCAGAAATAAGTAATCTAAGATTCCTTAGGTATTGATAAGGCTTTAAAGTCTCTGAAAGAGTCAGATAAAAATATTGGTAGGAATAAAATAAAAATATATATATATGCTAAAATATATATCTTTTTATGGTACAGATGGATGAGCAAAAAGATTCTGGAAAAACTCAAATGGAAGAAAGAGGTTTACAGTATGTGGAAAAGGGACTGGCCACTTGGAAGGAATACACGAACTTTGTCAGGGTATGCAGAGATGCCCAGTTCTGGGCTCCCCAGTTCAAGAAAGACAGGGAACTGCTGGAGAGAGTCCAGTGGAGAGCTACCAAGATGATCAGGGGACTGGAGCAGCTCCCTTATGAGGAAAGGCTGAGACACCTGGGTTTGTTCAGCCTGGAGAAGAGAAGACTGAGGGGGGATCTTATAAATACCTGAAGGGTGGGTGTCAGGACGATGGGACCAGGCTCTTTTCAGTGGTGCCCAACGACAGGCCAAGGGGCAATGGGCACAAGGTGGAACACAGGAAGTTCCACCTGAATATGAGGAAAAACTCCTTTCCTGTGCGGGTGCCAGAGCAGGGGCACAGGCTGCCCAGGGAGGGTGTGGAGTCCCTTCCCTGGAGACATTCAAAACCCACCTGGGCACATTCCCGTGCCCCCTGCTCTGGGTGAGCCTGCTCAAGCAGGGGGGCGTTGGACAAGGTGATCTCCAGAGGTCCCTTCCAACCCCTGCCATTCTGTGATGCTGTGATAGACTAAAAGCCTTAAAGTGATACATACATTTTTGGTTAGATGACTGGGGTATGTGTGTCAGAATTTCTGACTGTTGGTTCACTTTGAGGCTGTTACAGGTGATCATAACCCCAGTCATACCTTCCTTCTCTGGTGTCTGTAAGGGAGAATGTAAAAGAGTGCAGGTGGAACAGTTGCATTTGGGTTTGTTATTGACTTTGAGGCTCTGCTTAAAACTTCCATGGACCAGGACACTCTGTATAAGAAGAAGACTGTGCAACATACAAGTTGAGTGGTGATACAGTGGTTTGAATAAGTTGTTTCCCATATCTTCTTTTCTTTTAAAATCTGTTATGGGAGAATGTTTAAAGAGATGTGAAAAGGAGTGTCTGTAAGTGGAAAGAGATTGTTGAACGAATGTAGTAAATAGCAGCTAGACGGAAGACACAGACAGGTCAGTAGCTCGTTTGCTTGCTTATTAACAATGGTACTACAAACACAGGACTGAAAACCCCACCTGAATTGCTACACTGCCTACAGTCATGTATCAGCCCAACCTCTGAAGAGTTCCTGGAATATCTACTGCATTTGTTTTCCCAGGACCCTTTAACACATCTAAACTCCTTAGTCAAGGACATAATCTACAACTATACAAACCAAAGGAAAACACCGGGAGAAATCAAGGCTAGTATCCAGTGTACCAGATGCCTGCTGAGTTAGAAAATTTATTGGATAATTATAATAATCCTAGGAAGTGTGTCACTGACTATTCTGCAAATAAAGGGGCAGGGGGTGGAAACAACAGTAAAACGCCAGAAGTCTTTTCCAAACTAACATGGAGAGATATCCTATCCTGATCTTTAATCACCAGCTAAGAGAGTAAAGGGGTAGTTTGAAAGACCTCATGTTTCCATGCTGTGTGAATGATGTTAGAGAGGGGAAAGCTCCTTATGCCTAGGGCTTTTGCTCCCATATTGAAGGGAGAAGCTTCTATTGATTTTGTTGGGTGAGTTTTTTGGTTTGTTTTTTAGGGGGTTTATCCACAAATCCTTAGCTGTATTGGGATTACCTGTTTCGGGTAGGGGCTCTGGATTTCTTTAGTCTAATCCCAGACAGCTCATGTAAACCCAAACTCTGATCTCCAGCGCTACTGCTGTTACAATCAGATTGTGAGGTCTAGCTTCACAAGTAGTATCTGCAGGATCATCTTAGCCTTTTCTAATAATTGGCACAGGAGCTATCTGTTGCACAACAGCTATTGGTACCACGGGTGATCTTAGAGTAAAGTTGGAGACCAGAAACGAAGGGTTAGAGACAGTAGTCCTCTAGTCTGCTTGCAGATTTTTGCCATTCAGGGTGAAGCTGGAGCCCAGTACTGCAAAGAAGTGATTTAACTTCTCCCTCTTTTTTTTTTTCCTGCTGAACTTCCACAGCTAACAGTGAAAGGCAGATGCAAAAGCTTCACAACCCCATGTTTGTCACCTAAATACTCTTTATATTCCAAAATAGAGGCAAACCATTCCCACCACCTGAACTCTGTCCCAAGGCTCTCCTGAGTCTTGGGTGAGGGTTTTACTAGTCTAACAGGAGATGAATTAACTTGGACTTCATGTTCATTTTGAATATATGCCTTGGTATTGCAGACCCCTGTGTAAATATATGCCTAACATCTCAGTATTCACCATCTGTCTTTCAGGGCTATACAGGTTGGCATTGTCTCCACAGAGGCACATACCTGAAGTTCACAGGCAGGCCCCAAGTAAATATGTGTTTAATGAATGCTCAGGAAAGCCACTGTAATGAGGATTCTCAAAGGTACTGCAACAGCACTGGATATTGTAGGAACTTCTGGATGTACAGTCCCTTTGCAGTTTCATTAGCATAATTGGAACTGGAACTTGCTTTAGTGCTACTCAAATTTGGATTGATTATATAATTGGATGATAATAGTAATGCTTAGCACTTTAACAGTACTTTACATGGTCAGAGAGCTGTGCAAACATTAACTAAATAATCTTCACAGTGCCCCTGTGAGGTAGTAATTAGAGATGGAAAAGACCCATTACTAGATCATAAAATTCCATTCTCTTGCCAGGGCAGCACACATTCGCTCAGCAGAGGACGTAGCAGATATTAAACTACTGCTATGTTCGGTCTTTGCTCCCCTTGTGACATTATTTCGATCTGGGACTTCCCTGAGACTGTAAAGGGACTTTACAAAGTTTTTAAATAGTGTTGTAGCTGAAGTGCTCCTTTTTGATGAAGGTAAAATAGACTTTTACTGTCCTTCTCCTTGTGTACTTTTCAATGTCAGTGGATAGCAGTGTATTTGATTCTCCTCAAAAGGAATAAAGAAAAGGATGAAACTGTTTAAAGATGGGTTAGCAATCTCTTGCTTAGAGTAAAAGCAGATAAGAAAGACTCCTGCCTCTCCAAAATAAATTCCCCTAATGCTACCTATCTGCCAACAGTTCAACACTGATGGTATAAAAGTGAGACATTTCATCAGTAACTATACAAAATCTCTTTCCATTACCAGATGCTTTGATACAAGCACTACTCAATGTTTATATCCTGTATTTCATCAGGTTTCCAAGGTTGCAAAGCTCTTTAGATGTTAAATACCTGCTCAACATACAATAATCAATATGATAAACTTCGCCACTATCAATCTTTGTCTTTTTAGTGCTGTTTTGACAGACTGTTTCCTTGACAGTTCCTATCCTTTGACAATAATCATGACATAGCACCTCTTCTTAATAATTGCTGAAATTGTAGCTGTAAGATAACTTTAACTGTGTTCAAGGCCATTTTATTTTCTTTGCATGAATATCCATGCACTATGTAACTCTGTATGAACATGGAAAGTGCAGGTCTCAGGAGCACATATGCTCTAGTTCTGATGCTTGTGTCGTTAGCAATAAGTCTGTTGAGGGAGACAAGCTGGGCAAAACGGAAACAGTTGCTGTTAGGCTGGGGTAGACCTGTTCCCTGACCTGGTTTACCACATGGTTTGCACAAGACCCAGTAGTGCCTGAGGAGTAGCCTAGGGAATGTGAATCTGAGGCAAGGGAACGGGAGGAGAAAGAAGAGTAACATTTTGGGAGGGAGGAAAGGGGAGAGGCAAGCTCGCACCACTACATCTAATTTATTTTACAATAATGATACACAGGGAACCTTAATAAAAATAAAGGGAAAAACATGGGCTAAACATAACTTGCCTATTTAACAGTCATAGAATCATAGAATCATTAAGGTTGGAAAAGACCCTTAAGATCATCAAGTCCAACCGCTAACCTCTCACTGCCAAGCCCACCACTAAACCATGTCCTCAAGCACCACGTTTACCCTTCTTTTAATACCTCCAGGGAGGGAGACTCCACCACCTCCCTGGGCAGCCTGTTCCAATGCTTGACAACCCTTTCGGTGAAGACGTTTTTCAGAAAGGCTTAAAATTTATTTTCTTTGTTCTTGGTCAGAAGATAGATTCATACAAGCTTTGGCAAGTTTTCTTAAATCAATGCTAATTTCTTATGTTTTTAATATAAAGACGTTTAGACAACAACCTTTATTAAGTAACAGCTGGGCTTATGTCTGTCCATAGGGATTTCTTGAACATTTTTGTTGTTTACTACTATAAAAAAGGTGGCTTTATATTTAAATAAGATATACAGTACATACTAGATAAATTTCTCCTTGAGTTTGCTACTTTCAGAATATTAGGTTTTGACCCATATTAGCAACTCTGAAACCCCAGGCAGCCAGCTGTTGGAGTTGGATAACTAAAGCTTTTGGCTGGTAATTTTCCAGGAAGACCAGGCTTGAAAGTGAGACAAGTGGAAGCCAGAAAACTGGGGGCACTTATCTGACATAATGTTGTGCTGATAAGCATGAAAGCCTTAACTACTTCTTAGTTCCTTCAGCTTGTAATTTTCAAGTAATACTCATTATAGAATCAACAGAAATCATTATCTGTGAGTGCAATAGGACTCTTGTAAACAAAAAGCTTGGTTTTTTGATTATCACAGTTTTGCTGTTTTTTTTTTACCAATCTGAAGCATTACTTCTTATCTATTTTGGTGTAGCAGTGGAAACATCTGAACTATTAAGAATCAGAGGAAAAAATCATACTTGAGTCACACTTACAGTTATTTATAGCTACTATAGTATAAGCTTCTATGTTAGTGTGAGGTTCTTTGTGCATTTGAGACCAAGACCTCATTTCTATCAATCAAGTTTTACTGGATTAATAATAACTGCAGCTATCCTTTTCCAATGTTAACAGCTGTCTTGGTGCCCTAATTATTGCTAAATAGCTTTGAATAGAAGCCAATCACATCCGTGGCATAATTGTGGTTATTTTTCATTTTTAATATTAATGAATCATCTTAGAGAGCATTGATTAAAAAAAAAAAGGAAAATGTAGAAAACTTGGTTGGTGAACATGAACTGAGCAATTGCTTATGAGCATTTCAATGCGTGTATAAACATTGTAAAGATACTAAAAAACATCTGTTTACTTTAAAGTAGATCAATGACAACAAAATATGCTTTTAATCTTTTTGAATACATCTAGGAGTTAGCTACAGATAAACACAGTTTGAGGACATGCTAGATTGAAAAGGCCATTTACACATCGTTTTTGTAAGAAAGAGTAGCCCTGATTTTAGGCAGCACTTTTTTTCAATTACTAAACGGAATGTCTGGAAACCTTGATGAAAATTAAAACACTACTGTGAAAAACGTTATTCTGACAGAACAAGATAAGTGGTATGGTTTGAAGAGTTGAGTATTTGTAAATTTAAATACTTAAAATATACTAGCAAAATAAAAGGATCATTGACAAGTTATGAAATATTTTAAATATATTTGAAAATCTTTTATTATCTGCTTTTGATAATTTTAGAAATCACACTTTCAAACTCTTTTGCAATCTTAATAAGAGTGTCTGAAATAGAAAAGCCGGAATTTGAATCATGTGACCTTTATACATGCAAATAAGATTCAAGGCAACAGTGTGTGGGAGCTGGCAACTTATAAAGAAGTAGCAAAATGAGATGTATATACCAAATATATCACTGATAATGCTATGAGTATAATTCACACCACCAAGCTGTTGCTCTGGTGCCATGTGCACTAGGCTGCCTTGGCCAACTTTAGCATTTTAAGGTGGAGCTTTACCAGTTGAGTTGCCTTCTTTCTTTAATGTGTCAGAGGAACATGAGGATAGAAACCTCCTTCTTAGACTGTTCTAGTAGATATTTAAAGTAGATTGAAGACGGTAAGGGCCATGCCAATATTGTTAACTTGGAAAAGGAAATTGCTTTTGTTTTGTTGTGAGTTTTGAGCTAGCTAACTTGATAATAATAATGTGCAGGACACACTTGGCCCTGCACTGGCAAGTGCAAAGTTATTCTGTGGGAATAAATTTATACATCAGTCATGCAAGAAATTAAAAACTTGAGTAAGTTTTGATAGACTACAATAAAATAATTGTTGTTGGAACTGGACCTTGATACTGTAGCCAATAAGGGCTATCATGTTTTACAAAAGTATAAAATGAGTGATACCAATGTCATATCTCATTGTTCTGAACTTCAATTATCCTATAAGCTAGACTGATCTTAGTCAAAACACATTTTAAGTAATTGGTTAAGTTTATTTAGATATTTTCAGTATTTATAATAAGTTAATCATACTTGATGAATGAATTTAACTGAAGATAAATTCTGTGCCTTCTGTTATCAAATTGTAGCTAATTTGAGGTACACCTCTGTAATCTGCAATAGGAGGAAGACTGAAGATCCTGTCTTCTAATTTCTGAAAAATTCAAATAATGAAATATTTTCCATTTATTTCCCTTCACATTTTTGCTGACTTTAATACTTCCGATTATTCCATTTCTTTCATTTTCTAAAATGGTGATTAAATGGAAATGGATACAAATTCAAATGGATCTATGCAGGTATTTCAGGAGTGTGTCACAACTACAAGCAACAATGTAAAAATGTTTAGTTTCAAAGGATCCATAGAATCACTTTAGTGGCCTAGGTATATAATGCCAGGGATAAGAAAAAGATGAAATCTGAGCATACTGAATCTGATAAAATGGCTATTGTAATTTTTTTTTTCACCTGTACTGGAAGTTGTACATTGGGAGGCAAAATTTCTGGAGGTTTGCTTAGCTTTTATTTGTTGGTCAATATTATTTAATATATTTTAATGAATAATCTGAGGAAAAAATTATTTGTGAAGATACTGAGGGATATTAGCAATACAGTTCCCTTCTAATGGAATAAAGGAGAATGAAGAGTGATAAAGTAAACCTCTGAATAGGAAATCTTCTACACTGTGCTTGCAACTTCATTTTCTTAAATGTTTTGTGAGCTTGTTTATGGAGTTACCATGACCTTCAGTTGTGTGGTGCTGTTCAGATGAATATCTGTCCCAATTTTAGTAGCTGGATGGGCTCTGTAGCACTCTTCACCTCTTGTATAGATGAATAAGAAACTAAAGATATTCTATTGCCATGCTCAGAACAATGCCTCCTTACATTACATCGTAATATCCATTGCCATGGTTGTAAAAGTGTTGCTCTCAGATGGCTGTGTAGTAACTGAATATCCTGTGAAGGATAAAGCTATTCCAATGTCTAAACTTTGACTGAGAACTCATGACAGCTATCCATGACACCAGAAATCTGGCAATCAAAACTGTTTCCTTCTCTCCTGAAAATGAGTCTTTGACCCAAGGCAAAACTTTCCTCCTCTCTCTATCACAGAGCTTTGTATTGCAGTGTTGATGAAAATCGAAACAAGCTTGAGTCCATTAGTGAGAAAGACTACTGTATTTCTCTGAGAGCACAAATGTTTGTCATTCTGAAATGAAAAACTGTTTTGGAAAATGTTTTGACTTGAGAAAGTACAATTTATTCTCTCCAGCTTCAGTTCTTAATTAATGGGGATCCAGCTCCAGCCTCATTAAAATTTCTCTTTGGTTTGGATTATGATCAGTATTATAACAGTAAATGAGGGCAAAGGACGAATGACTGAAGACATATTGTCTTTACAGCATCTTTCTTGCAGCTACGGAGAGTTTTATTCGTTAATCTGGACAACTGCACTGCCTGCTGTTTGATCATTTTTGAGCTAACCAAAAGATGTCTTCCCCCCCAAAGAACAACTCTGGAAGTGAATTCCTTTAACTAGGTTTCTCTGGTAGCACAGAGTACAGGATTGAACCTGGTGTGGTATAGCTTGTCATATGGCTTAACAAATCAAAAAATAATGAGTTCATCCTCAAAACAAGAAAAGAAAAGTCTTTAATACCTTTAAAATTCAAACCAGTTAGTTATTTGGAATGACAAGGGCAATGTTGCATTCCATAGCCTCTGGTTTTTAAATCTTTAATCCTTCTCAGCTGAGTTCACATTAGAAAGTGCTGGTTTTAATTGAAAGCTCACATTCCTCCAGTCTCCTGGGTTGTGCCAAAAGCATGAGAGCTGATAATGCTCCTGCATGGCATGTACACACAATAGCCGCAACTATGATTCTGTCACTGTGTGTAGGATGTGGTGCTGCAGGTAAAGTAGTTCAATATAATATTTTCTTCACTGTGTCTGAAAAGTTACACTTGAAATCACATCTGATAAATGATTATGTTTTAGAAAAGTAAACAGTAAAAAAGCATGTAGAATAGGAAGTGACCTGAACAGAAATTGCATTGCAAAGATGTCAGCATAGTGCGGCATCTCAGGGGTAAGTTATTTCCTGCCAGTATTTACACATTCATCTTTTCTGCTTCTTAATAGAACTTCTAAGCACTTTTCACTCTCTGACCTCCAGCTGTCAGCAGTGACCACCAGCAGAATTTCATTGGATCATTTTTTTAAATATAGCAATAATTGTGCAAACATATGTAGATTAAATGAAGGTTTGGACATACTAAACAGCTTTTTTTAATTCCATTTTGGGCACCGCTTAAGATAAATTCCCTGAAACCTCCACAGAGGTTTGAGCCTTTTCTGTGGCCTGCCAAATGTATTTTCTGTTCACTCCTGACAACTAAACGCTTCAGCAAAATTCACTCTTGGTTCTGTGGGGGTGGAGAAAATATTTTACAAGAGTTTATGCAAGGGTGATTGGAACTAGCAGCAAAGTCACTGCTGATATCACACATGCACAGATGTTTTAAGAAAAAAAATACCTTGAAGCATGCACATAATTTTTATCAATTGATGTGGTGGCAGCCACTGAAAGCAAGATAAAATTTTAAAGTATCATTTTATATAACATTGCATTGACACGTACTAAATTTGTGGTGGTGTGATTGTAAACAAGATTATTTCCCACACAGAACACAAACATGCCTTCAGATATTTTCAGGCAGTCATCTGTTGCTTCTTAGATTATTATCATGGTTTTTTACCCCCAGCCATTATCCTCTCTGAGTATCCTAAATCGTAGGCAACAAGAGAGCTATGGGAAACATACCCTGTTCCCCAGGTCCCTGTTAGTGTATTTGCACAACTCTGACCCTAGCCCATGGATTTGAAGTGATGAATCATTGGCATAGATTCCTCACTTTTTCCTTTTCAAGCTGGAAACCACTTGCAAAAAGTAGCCATCTGTCTTTAGCATAACAGATTGAGGCATTCCCTGCTCAACAGAAAGATGGCTGCCAGGTCTGACTCAGCTGTGCAATGTAATTAAAGGTCTCAGGAGTGAGCAAAAACTATATTATAAAATTTCAAATCAGATGATTGGCTCCTTTTATTTACATTAGCAGTTTACTAAAACTCCTACCATGGAATTGTTTGGTTATGTTAGTGCTATAAGTGATGTATGATGAGCTTGAATAAATTAAGGACAACACCACTGACCAAACTTCTAAGTCAGAAAACAGAATGCCGTATAGTGAATATTTCTAATTGTTTTCTCGGATCTTTGTGTCTTTGTCATGCGCAAATCATGGAATTAATGGGAAGGTTAATACAGGAAAATTGGTCCATGGTTTTGGGGTTGGTTCTTTTTTTTTCTGGCCAGAAGATTACTAATGATTTTACTTTCCAAAAATGCTACAATCAGCCAGCACAACAAAGGGTGACTTTTGAATCACCCTACTTGTAAGTCTTCAGTTTGAGGGATAAGATAATGAAAATATTTCCAAGTATTAAGAAGAATTTACTGTTACTAATCTTAAATAAATTAAACTGAAGAAAGGTGGCAGATGGAACTTCCCCCTGCTGCTCTGTTCCTTATATTCAACATGAGAATAATTATCAAATCCTCTGATAATATAGGCAGTGATATTGCTCTTCCTTCTGGCTCCTCTTTTTCCAGCGGAATGAAAAGGTATCCTGTACTCAAACATGTAATAGCTGCCCAGAAATACAAAAATTATTGAGACTCAAAAGCTTTCCTTATTCTGTTTCCAGCTAAAATCCAACCTTTCAAGTCAACAAAGGTAATTAACCTAATACTGACTACTCTGTGTATTCTTATTGTGATCCTGATGGACCTAATTTACCACTGACAACACTAAAAGGATTCCCCATTTAGCTTGTTCTCCCATTCTCCTGGTAAGTCATTAGTGAGCCCTGGCTTTGCTTAATGCCTGCAACACAAAGAGTAAATTGGTTTGCATAAATCATTCACTACCTTCAAGGGACAAAATATTTTGGCGCACTCTGAGTTTATATTTCCTTGGTTTCCTGTTCAATGGATTTAGAGGCCAATTTTACATTTTCCCCACAGGCAGACCCTGTGTCTAGTTTGGTATAGCAAACACAAAATTTATGTTAAAGTAAGGCCTTATCACTTAGCAAAGTGTATAAATATATCACAAAATGTCACGAAATAGAATTGTGCCCATGGGATTCAGCAGTGGATGGAGCAGCCTGTTCACTGATGCACTGAGTGTAACAAACAATAATGATGATAACATCTTTAAATGGGACATCTTGCATTTCCTTCTGGATATTATCAGCTACTCAGAAAAACTCTGTATTTCCTCCTCCAACTTACAGCTGTTTTCTAATATATAAAGTTAAGTAAGTTTTTAATAGTACAGGCTGACGCTATCTGTTATGTCAGAGAATACATATAAAGCCCAATTAAAATTATGAGGAATTCTTGAAAAATGTAATTAATCAAATTAAAAACAAATTTCAAAATGTCCCACCATCATTGAGTAGAACAGTTAGCTCAAGTTGAATCTGCAAACATGTTTTGGTTCATGTTAAATTCTTTACACTAGGCAGTTTTTAAGATAATATGAAAGGCCTTTCAAACTTGCTTTTGTTGTAAAATTTGGCTAAATGAAGTTGAAACCAAAGTGAGTTTCTCTCCTTTATTCTCTGATTTTCCTTACTTTTGCTTCATGTTTTTTTATTCTATTATTCCCCTTCCAAAAAGGTGGTGTCTCCTTTCCTCCCTGTATTGCTTAGCTTGTTTTTGGCTTTGCTAGTCATTCTTCTAGTGTATTTGGGAGTAAGTTCTGCCCTTTATAGTTCCTTATGCTTAACTGGTTCTCTTTCTAACAACTTTTTTTTTTTTAAACTTAGATGTCTCTGACATCTAGCTATGCCTGTCTTTTTTGTGTCTTTAGTGGACACATTGCTCACATGCTTAGGTAAAATGCTTATACAAAATTTATATGCTGTTGCCTCTTACACTGTTTTAGTATGCTTATATTGAATTCAGTACAAGTTGGTATTAATTACAACTGTATTTATAATTCATAGGTGTCATGGGCCTCCAATGTGTCCATATCCCCCCAAATTACTTTCTGACAAAAAAATGCACATGGGAGACTTTGTGTGGTGAGTAGGGTTTTCCAGCTGTATGATACTTCTTGTGCAGTTCATCCTGACATCCTTATGAGATTTTTGGTTGCCTCCTTAACATGCATGCAGACCTATTGTGTTGCACATGTGGAGCACGTCTAGAAACACCAGATTTATTATAGATGAGCTCTACTGAGTGTGCATGCATCTCTCTGTCTGGAATCTAAGAAAAACATTACAGCATCTGTCGGTTGAATAGATTTTTTTCCTGTCCTTTAGAGGTAGGTTTTTTTTTAATCTGAAGTACAACGTTCACATGGCTTAACTCATCATCATATGCATGGGTAAGGATCATATGATGTAGGGATACTATGAGATAAGATGTTGCCTAGCATAGTTTGGGTTACTGAAGATTCTCATTCATATATGTGCAATCATTTTATTTAAATGGTGTCAAGACTTCATGAAAGCTCAAGAACTATGCAAACAAACTTGAAAGAAGAGAGCCTATAGTGATGTGATATAAAAGCTTAAGTATAAATGCCTCCTATGATCAAATATACTGAGGTTCACATGGGCATACAGTGACAGCACTACCATTGTAAATGAAAGTAGTAAAACAGTCATACGTTCTCTTGGGGAAAAGGAATGGTGTATGCTTTCAGCAGGAAAACCCATATTCAGGAAGAGAGTCTAGAGAAATGCTACAGGCAAGTAAATTTATGTCCTTCTAAGAAATATCTGTTTGTCCACTAGGGCTACTGAATACCTTCACTTTCAGCTTTGTACTCTGAGTCAAATGCTGAAGATTGGGGGAACTGTGCAGACTTTGTCTTGCTGATACAAATATTAGTTGCGTTATTGGGTATTTTGTCTTAAGGCTGAAGGGGGTGGAAGCACATTAGCAACTAGTGCTCTGAAAGGCAAGTGGAGCTATTTCTATGGAAATATGTAAAGGAAAAAAGTCTAAGCAACTCCAAGGCCAATAAAAATAACGAATGAGCTATGCTGCCCCATTAGATGCCTTTTTTTGTTAGCTAAATAACAAGTTTATGCTTTACTGTTTCTGTTTGGTTTTGCTTCCTCACAGCCCATCAAGAAATCTGCTGACAAAAGGGAAGACATTTTTCTTTCTTCCTGAGGCATATGGCATAAGCCTTAAAGGGAGCAGAAAGAAACTTCCAAATAATTTCTTAATACCTTGTACAGCATTAAAGACAGTAACACACTAATCTCCCTTATGACTAATGTGAGCCTCTGCCTGTCTCCCACCCAAAAAATGAACAACTTGTTAAAAAGAGAGTTCAAGAGATTTATGTCTCAGATGTCTCTCATTTCATTCTCATGGGCATCTGCCTGCACAAGGAAAGCTGTATTGATTACCACAGTGATCTACCACTCATTTTGAATAGACAGCAAGCTTGAGCATCAGGCAGATTAAATTCCTTCAACCATCAAAATGAAACTTTTTAAATAGAGAATCAATTTTGTAGAAGATTGTAAGCAGCCTGAATGTCTGCCTGAAATGCAGAATATAAAGGAAAGCCCCTGCACGGTCAGGGAAATTAGGGAAGTACAGGGAAAAAGTGAATCATCCCTAAGCGGAAACAAAAATATTCACCTTATTTTCATCTTTTTTCTCAGCCACAGAGCATAAGTTTGAAATGTCTAGAACTGAGCATATTCACAGAGATCTGTATGAACGAATAACTCAGTGAGGACTCTCAACACACGCTGCACATTGTGTGTAAAGGGTCTGATCCTGCAGCAACTGAGGGTGGCTGAGACTTTCAGCCTTTAGACCATGATTTGGTCAACTACTAACAGGATGAAATTGTAAGCAGACCTTGATGTCCAGTATAGTTTATTAGGGAAGAAACGTTAACCTTTTTTAAGATTTCTGTAAACATGTATTTTTATAGGCAATTTCTAACAGTGTAGGCTATTCCTATCTCAGAAAAAAATCTTTGTCAGATTTCTGTTGAAAGCAGTCATACCTCCTCTCGCTGATGTTACAAACTGCAAAAATGCTACCCTATGAGTGCGTAGGGGAGGGCTGCTCCAGAAAAGGAAGAGTGAAGTTAACAGGCGAAAGAGCTGAAAGACGATAAAGAGGCTCCTACCTGTTGGAGGAACTGTTAGAAGATGAGGAGGATCTTTCCTGTCCTCCAAGCTTTATGAGATATTTTGGAGGTGCAGAAGAGGCTGAGAGAACTGGTTTAAGCTTCCTTTCAGCTTTTGTTTGCACAGATGTATTTTCTTTTTTATATGCATGACTCAAAGTTCTTACAGGTAAATAGATGTAAAGACGTGGCATCTGTTTACCTCACAGGCTGTGACGGCTCTGGAGGAAAGAGTTTCTAGTGAGAAAGTTTGAAGAACTTTTATATTATTTTTTTTTCTTTTATGAAAGTCTAGACTATGCTCTAGTAAAAATTATAAAATGTCAAAAAGAAGCAAGGTGGCAGTTACTTCTCTCAAATGCAATAAAAGCTATGCTGTCCTACTGTAACTGTTGCCAGATTCTGATGCTAAACAAAAGGTAATGTACTATTTTTCAGACATTACCCTTAATCATAATAAAGCTTGAAATAAAAGCTATGTCTGAATATTAGTCTTAATCTTAATCTCTTTTCCTTGTCAGGTCCCTGCCATTACTTTAGCATGTTTAAATATAGATTAATAGAAAGCGGGCATGTCGATCCACTCCTGTCACGGAGCTATTAGAAGAGCAAATATCTTTACAGCTCAAACAGAAGTGAAACTCAAAAGAGACAAGGTTTAAAATCAGAAGAATGTCGTTTTCAATTTAGGTGAAAACAGGGTGGATTATGAGTTCTTTTTGACTACTGCCTCACTGTTTATTTTGCTGAAGATTTGTAGTGATAATTAAATGATGACTTCCAATAGTGCAGAGTACCCATGGAAATAAATGGAGCCTGTCTTTATAGACACAAAGGTGAAATGAAGGTATTTGTGGAGTGAGAATTTATTTATTTCTTAATTTAGCTTGTAATATTCTGGGAATATGTCTTAATTTAAAATATATGTTTATTTGCAAGTCCTGTGTTTTCTTTTTTTTTTTTTTTTTGGTAGTAAGAATAAATCAAACCTTCAGGTGTTAAAAAAACCATGAAACTTCAATAGCTGTTTCATTGCACAGTCTTAATGGGATACTTTGAGCAGACTTCAGTTCGTAGACAGTTTTAGACTGCAATTATCAAGATATTTGCAAGTTATGGGCTAAGCTCTGCAAAATTATCCCTGACTCTGATGTCCATGAGTTTTCAGTACATTATTCTGCTGTTGAAAGATAACAGCTTTTCCCTCTGTTGTTCAATTGTCTTCTACCCTCTAGTTCTCTTCCCCATACTTCAACCATTGTAGTAATAGGCATAGTCCTTGAATAGTTGCATGCTCAGTACAATAGTATAAATTAGGAATTTTTATTTGACTGCATTCTCACCACTTAACCTGATTTTTCATTAAAATGCTCTTCCCATTTCAACTGGAAAAGGCTGGGTTTGGTCAGAAGACAGGACAAATTTCCATTTGCTTTTAAAAACAAAAGTAACAAAAACAACAACAACAACAAAACCCCAAAACACTGGGAGAAATTATAGCTTCCGTTCAGACCCAGATTTTATGCCTACTTTGTGTCACTGTTAGTGCCTCCAATTGCATATGGAGTAGTCCTAAGAGAAAATCCATTCTTTTCCTCGAATTAGCAAAGGAACTAAAAATGAGCAGCTGGTTTATTTTTCTGGCTCCCATTTGAATGTAAAGCTTCCAGGGCTTGTTGAGACCATTTTGATATCATTGTTGTCCTGCCCTCTTTTCATTTCTCATAATGAATATACATCAATCAGCATTTCCAGACTTCTGGATAATCTCCTGGTTTGGTAATCCATTTTTTTTCCCCTCATTTTAAGGCTACATTGGCATTGCCATTCAAAGCATTTGCAAAAGATATTTCTCCTTACAGCACTGTTGAGGATCAAGTTAAGTAACAAAGAATAAAAGTAGAAAACATGATGCTAGAACACAATTAAGAACAGCTACATTGAGTGGACTTGTGACTAGGAACAAGTTTTGCTTGTAAAGAGCAGGTAATTTCTTTTTTTTTTTTTTTTTTTTCAAAAGGAGGTTCTCTTTTGTCTCCTGTTCCTTCAATGAGTATGAAAGGATAAAAGGATTCAAAAGTAAACTAAGTGCAAGAGTCAAGTAAAGGGAGGCCTGTCTAACTGCGGTTTGGTTGGAAACCAGTGGCAAATATTGTATATCTTTACATGGATAATACAAAAAACACAGAATGGCCCATTTTGACGGCCTGACACCTAACTCTTTTCCTATGCCCATAAATGACTTTCATC